>NC_081410.1:585157604-585757604 GCF_030272615.1 Cryptomeria japonica | reverse complement strand
ACACCATATGACCCCTCTAGACACCATATGACCCCTTTTAACTTCCTAGTACATGACATGACCCCTTAGAACACCATATGAGCCCTAAGGACACCATATAACCTCCTAAGGGGTCATATGGTTTTCTAACGCATTTGTGGACCTTTAGGACTTGATATGACCCCTAACGACACCATATGACCCCTTAGGACACCGTATGACCCCTTAGAATACCATATGATGTCCTAATGGGTGATATGATGTCCTGAGGGGTCATATATTGTCTTAAAGGGTAATATGGTGTCTTGAAGGGTTATATGGTGTCATTAAGGGTCATATGGGGTCATAAGGGGCCACACATGTGTTAGAACACCATATGACCCCTTTAGACACCATATGAACCCTTAGGACATCATATTATCCTAAGGGGTCATATTGTATCATTGGGGATATTATGGGGTCCTAAGGGATGACACATCTGTTAGAAAACCATATGACCTATTAGGACACCATATGACACCTTAGGACATCATATTGTCCTAAGGAGTCATATGGTGTCCTAAGGGGTCATATGGTATTGTAAGGGGTCATATGGGGTCGTTAGGGGTCATATGGGGTCATAAGCTGCCACACATGTGTTGTTGGGACTCATTAAAATTGAGTCAAGTTTGGAGGCCCAATTCAAATCTTTGCTTTGCATTTCCAAATAAGTCAATTTGAATGGCCTAGTTTGCGAGAGGGCAAAATGGAGCTCAGTTAATCATGAAGAGGTAAAGATTTGAATCATGTCCTACACCTTTCATTTGGCCTATTCAGTGATGTGCAACTTTCAAAATTCAATTTGGATTAGTTTACTAGGTACAAAAGTTCATATATGATTTGGTACAGATTTTCAGATTTGATAGGAGAATTCAAAATTTGTCAAGAAGATGTATGCATGAAATTACTTGTTCAGTCATTGAAAGAGGATGCAAGGGATTGGTTTTCCTTTTTGTTGTTCACCAAAACTGGTTAACCCAAGAACACCTGCAATCCTTCTATGAAATGACCAATTTCAATCTACAAAATACATCAGGGCTTGGACAACATAACATAGGACCCTAATTGATCCTCCTGCACTTCAGGTTCTGCTAGACCTAGGGGGGGCACCCTTTGATGCTTTGAATACAATGATTACAAACACACAACTGCATCAACTATAAGCAGATAGATCATTTCACAAGCTCAACAGGTTAGGAAACACTACATATTGGCTAGATCTGTACAAGCAATAAGATGAAATAGAGCTTGGAAAGAATGGAACACAAACCCCTAAACATAAAGGGAAATAGATTTATCTTTTAAAATGTATATTTGAAACCATCCCCAAATCTGTTAAAGACCAGTGCCTTGTTCATCGAGCAGTAGAGTCACACACAGAACTACAAATATAAATCATAGATGTAAGTTTGTTTTCCTTAAACAAGATACTCATGCATCAATACCTTATATTAATGTACTATTTGATTCATTCACAAATTTATCAGATCTGGATACATATTTCATCATTTATGACTGACTACAGAATTTAAAACCTTCACTAAAGGATACCTATGAACAGCCACAACAATCTCCTCGAAATTGACAAATTTCATCCTCCTTGAGGATTCAATTTATGATAATGAAATGCATACCTAGAGACAATACTGTGTGGAATTTACTCATGCCTAACACAAGTAAGACCTGCAACTAAAACCACATTTACAACACTGCACTGCAACCTCTATACCCTGAAACAAACCATAGAACTTATAAAATTGGGTCAAGATATTCAGAAAATGGAAGCCATCAAATCTAGAGCATTTCTCCAAATTTCTAGAACCCTTACAACTGAGAAAAAATTGGAATAAGAAGGAAGAGGGAACAAATTAGGTTTCATCAGAACAAGCCAAGTGTCCCCTTTCTCCAACTGAATTTCACTCCAATGGAAAGTGCTCTTGAAATATCTAATCTTTGTTGAAACAAACTCCATAACTACATTCCTCATCTCAAGAGATTTCCGGTGATATATGATACTTCATATTTTGGCCAAAAATTGAGCCCTGAGTGAATTAATTCCTCATCTGTGCACATCATTTAAATTTTTCATTTTTTTGATATAGTCTACACTATATAATAAACTGATTTTAATTTTAATTTTTGGCTCTTTTGTGCTTTGATTCCCTACCACGTGTCGGTACCTGATTGGTCGATGGGGTCCACTGGGCGCCACCTCAACTGACACCTCATCACCGCCATGTGTCTACTACATCACCACCACTGGTTTGTCCACCTATACGCCACGTGTGTGCCACATAACCGCCACTGGGACGGGACCCGCCTACTGGACTGCCATGTCACACTACCACCTATGCGCCACCTGGCTCTCGTCATTTTGCAGACGGTATGTTTCGTGCATCTTAAAGCTCCGAAATCGCGCGGACCGTCGGATCATCTCGGACTTGCACGATCTTTAACTCCTGCATTTTTGCCTTGAGCTTTTCGCCATTTCGCAGCCCTTATCCTTCATGCATCTCGCCTTCGTGAAGTCACACTGACCATCGATCCTCTCCAAACCTGCTCACTGGTTAAGTCAGCCCTTCTCTGTAAAATTTTGCCCAGCTACCTCGAGAAGCATGCATGTGTGGGGTCCACCTAGCACCATTTATCACCTCCTCCGATCACCTTGGGATCTATGCTCACATGTGTGGTGTCCACCTTGGGCACTCAACGGGCACCATCTGTCAAAAACCTTGATGGCTTTGACATTATACTTGGGTAAGGCCTTGGTTATAAATATTAAAACTTTCCCTCCCACCACCAGTGTGGGACTAAAGCTCTACCTGGGAATGCACTTTATGAAGTTCTCCTGAGTGTTTTGATGGCTGGTAATTTCATTTTCCTTGAAGGTTATCTAAAATGGCCATTGTTGGATTTGAGAAAACACCCACCAGTTTGCATTTGACTGCAGCTCCTAAAACACATGAGCATTTGCTATATTGTTCTGCTACACTCCTCCTCCATCACCACATGAGCTTTGGAACAGCAGGCTGTTTCCGATTCACTCCCCATAATAAACCATAATTATTTCAAGCAATAACCATGGAATATTCATATCTAGAAAAATTCGCTATCAAGAGGACCTTGCCCGTTTTGATCCCCATTGTAACAATTTGGGTATTGAGTGCTATTCCACTGTTACCCCCAAATTGTTCACTAATTACAGCTTGAGATCCTCCATTTTTAACTCCATTCGTTCCAAATGGTTCTCCAAGATCACCTTGACAATTTGTTGCACCACAATGGCACTTCACATTTGGTCCAAACCATATAAACCTGTAATCACCAACCCTTATATCTTGTGCTGCAAAAATGCCAACTCTAGTCTCTCCATCCACAAGACTTGGTCTTAATAATTTTGATCCTCTTCTCTTTACGGAAAGGCTTGTTTGTGCACAGTTCTACTTCCGAACACCAACATGGCTTTGAACAACTCATTGACTGCACTCTGCATTCACAATTTTCACCACATACAATTGCATCCTGCCCACATGAGCAGCCAACACCACCATCTGTATCGTCACATTTCTTCTTGGTTAAGAATACATTGTGTCTAATCTGCACATGAGGTTGTGGTTCATTTTCATTCCCCATCACAACTTGCCAAAAGTGTGCCTCAATTTTGAAGTCTTCAACGAAGTATGGAACTAGCAGCCTTAAACATTTCTTTTATTGCTGCTATGCGCCCTAGCATTCAAAGGGTAATTCTTCTTGTATAAGATGGTCGTGAATAAGGTGCCCAATATTTCCAGTCTATGGCTAGCATGTGCTTTAACAACTGCACGTGGATGTTGTTGGCGATGACTTAACGGAGATATCACATATCCTCCACTTTTCAGGAGGGCACGCACAAAACCCTGAGAAGGAGGACATTTTAGATGTGTCACAGAATAATAAAGAATTACATATGAGCCATCATCCTCTCTCCTCCAGTAACGGTGAAGAACTAAATCTTTTGGTGTCAGCCCCCAAGGCTGCCAGCTACTCTGCAATAGTTTTTGGACTATGTCTACGTGACCATCCAAGTGATCAATAACTTGACCCTATAGATAACAAAAATCGCACTTGCAATACTGTTTTACTCTGATCTTGGTGGTTCGAGAGACATAACAATCTTAAATACAGATTCACGGGTTGCATCCACAACACCCATTGCCATCATAGCTGGATGATTATCCCAATGCTTGCTCCAAAATTCTCCATTCACTTGCCTCTTTGAATAATCACAATCAAAATTTAGATACTCTGGAATTCTCACGGTGAGCCAAGTCGCCAATATAATCAATATACGAGCATGAGCCAGGTCAGGCCCCAAAATGGGCTCGACTAAAAAAAATTTTGTTTTCATGCAATTGACCCCTAAAATGCCTCACGAACCTAAAACATACCTCTAGAAATGATCAACATCATTTTCAGATCATCAGACTGAATTTTGCAACCTTCAAGCAATTACGCCACATTTTCACATTTAATCGCGAAGACACATTTTTCAAAGTGGTCAAAACACCTTTCTGGACCTCGCCATCTGACAAGAGTGTACTCTGATATACAAGCATGAATTCTACCAAACAGTTTCTCAAGACAAGTTCCGAGCGAAGAGATATTAATCAGTGAAAATGACCAACTGGCTTTGTCGACACTGCGAACCTGATGAAGTCAATGTTCTGGCAACACATGATGCCTTTTCTCAAAAATATCAAACGACCTTCATAGACCCTCAAATTTGAAACACAAGTACCTTGAAGTACATACTAAATATTTGAATTCTTAGTTTGACCAAAAGTCTAACTGGATGCAAATGGCGCGCTCATGAAAATGGCTACTTTAACTGATATAGCACTGAAAGTATGGATCACTGAAAACAATGACTCAATGAACCCTTTTGAAAACCGATCAAACGGATTGGCAGAGGCTTGAAATTTGAAACATGACTTTTCATTTATATCAGCATTAACCCAGAAGAAACATTTTGGCATGACACCCACTGAGGCAACCTTTACACTTGTGCAAAACAGGGCTTCGACTAGTTGTCGAAACAAGGACTAGTCAAACCACACAAACTGCAGATGGATTGATCTTCAAAAACTGAGCAAATGGATTCGTTAAGACTTGAAACTTTGCAAGATAACTCACATTTATGCATAGAATTGAATCCATTTTAAATTTATTCATGACAATAAATAGGGAAAAAGATACAAACACTCAAAGTAGGCTACTCAATAAAATCTGCATTTGTGCCTAAAATGCACTTTCAGCTCACCCCTTGAAATGGGTACCTGGTAAACTAATCCAAACTGAATTATGAAAGTTGTACATCACTGAATAGGCCAAATGGAAGGTATAGGACATGATTCAAAGCTTTACCTCTTCATGATTAACTGAGCTCCATTTTGCCCTCTCACAAACTAGGCCATTCAAACTGACTTATTTGGAAATGCAAAGCAAAAATTTGAATTGGGCCTCCAAACTTGACTCAATTTTAATGAGTCCCAATAGTGGCTCTGACTGGGGATGGTTGATTGCAAGATCAACACAAGAATCTAGAATCAATGGTTAAGAAGACCACCCAAAAATGAATCTTTTCTCTTCTCTTCTCAAAAAAAGGACTTCCTTTCTCTTCTCAAAAACTGAGGGCTCCTTATTCTACCCAAACAGCAGGGCACTTTATTGAAAACCACACAACTGAAGCAAAGCAGCTATACAAGAGATACAAACATGCTTAAAACTAAATATAAGCTGCTCAATCAATCTTAGCATTTACCTCTGTCAAAAATCTGATTCTCATCACTTGATACCATGATCCAAACAAAGGAGCCTTTCAATAACAACTGAGCATAATCCTTATAATCAACCTCTTTTGTCTCATCACCACAACAACTGGTGTGCTTACCTTTGGTCTAATTTTGAACTTTGTAATCACACACTACTTCAACAAAAGTAAAAACATGAGACAATTCACCATAAAGGACTTCCCACAAGATACCATACATTTCACTATCCCAATCAACTCTACCATTTGCAAAGGCATCATCATGCTGAACTTCAAAAATAAAGCATTCAATCTTGCTACTATAGTTCTTATCAACACTCACCTTGCTATCATTTTCATTCATAGAATGAGGGACACTACTAACCAACTGATGCAAACAAGGAACATAAATGTTACAATCTGGATGTGATACTTCACTATGTTGATCACAGTCCATACTATCCTTGTTTATCAAACTCAAAACCTTCGCATTCTCAATATCCCATTCATGGAAAAGAATGCATACCTCTGGCTGAAGCAAATCCTCAGCTACGTCTTTCTCTTTCAAACTTATATTCACTTGAAAAACTTCCATCTTTGGTCTGAAAAAGTCATCACACAACCCATGCCTCTTACCTTCATCATGAAGTAAAATTTTGCCACACATGTTACTGCTGTTTGGAGCTAGATCAGCATTACAAATTTGTTCCGCACAAGGGGAAACTTCATCATTTTCATCAATGAAATCAGCACCATGAACATTAGTATCAAAAGCAAAGAACTCCAAATCCTGTTCAAGCATACTATCAACATTCACATCCTCATCATGGTACTTGAAATTCTGAAAGCATTCAAACACGGGTTTACTTAAATTTGAAAATAGAACATTATTAGCACTGTCACATACATTCTTATCTTCAAAAACACTTTCGTTTTCAGATTCATAACTGAGGTACATAACTTGGTCTCCTCTTATATCATCTTCACAAGATGAATAATAAGAATTCTCATAACCATCATCAGCTGCATGACTGGCATTCATTTGCTAGTCAAAAGAAAGTGAAACACTTGTGCCAAGATCGTTCTCATTTTGAAATTGATCTTCATTGTTCATTTGCATACCTTCAAGGTGCTGGGAATAGAACTCATTGTCCTCACAATCAGCAACACCACTCCATTCTGAAACACATTCATCACTGGGTATACTTGCACTGAACATGTCATCAACGTCATTCACAATTTCATTTTCAGATTTATTAGACTTAACCAAAATCTGATTTTCCTCATATTACACATCTTCACTTGCATAATCAGCTACATTTGGTGATCCATCAGTACTTGGCATTTCAACATCAAACACATCAGCAGCATGTAAAGATTGATGGTCATCATTACCATAATTTTCATTATTGTTAACCTTAGGAGATGCATGATTTACTTGTAAATTTGCAGTCACATAATCAACATAACTGGCATACAAATCAAATGGTACATATCCCTTATATATGTCTATCTCTGTATCAGCATTATCACAACAATTCCCACTGATCATTCCATCATTACTGTGAGAGACAACCGGCATTGACAGCAGAGGTTCTTAACTCTCATCTAAATTTGAATCATATGCATCAACAAAATCATTCGGAACTGCAGAGCTTGATGCACCTAGACAAGGAATGATTGGTTCAGCTTCACGTGGTATTTCACCATTGAAGGTGTTTTGGCATGAAACAATAGCAGACACAAATTTCTTGGCTATCCCAAATTTCAAGTTATTTTCAATGTCCCTAGCTGTGTTAAAAGCTTCATACAAATTCTTAGGTTCTTTGTTTCTCAATAGGAAACCCATCTTCTTACCAAAAGAACTCATATAAATATCCAAGTATACTTTATCTTCAAACTTATACTTGCTGGAAATTTTAGACAATGCTTGTGAAAACCTGATATTAAATGTGGGTACCAATTCATCTTCCCTGATTTGTATATAAGTGAATTCTTTTAACAAATCATAATCACTCACTTTTTCATCAAATTGGTCTATGAAATCTGAAACTAATTCTTCCCATGAGGAAATACAATCTGCCGGCAAAAAAGAGAACCAATCCCTTGCATCCTCTTTCAATGACTGAACAAACAACTTCACGCACACATCCTCTTGGCAAATTTCAAATTCTCCTATCAAATCTGAAACTCTTTTCACATGTTGACATGCTAATTCTGATTTCTTCCCACTGAATATGGGCAAATACTTTCTGATTTCTATGGGTATGGGATTTGGGTAACCCGGAATACCTTCAAAGTTTAGAGCAGCATAATACTTCATACTGAAACTCTTCCTATTACATGGTTGTTCTAGTTTACTAGGCATGGTCATATGTGGAAATACACAAGGCTGAAAAAGTTCACTACACATTTCTTCCTACTCCCACAAATGATTATACTATCTTGGATAAAAAAACTTCAAGCACATATCCTTATTCAAATCTATTCATCAGCATTGCTTGACATAAAGTTTTTTCAAAATTTTCATACTACGGAAGATCATATACACTGGATATTTTAGCATCATAGATATGCAAATCAATTTTGTGATTCCTCTTTCCCTCTAGACTAGTGTTGTTCACTAAATGGGAAAACAACATTACACATTCAAACTTTCAGAACAAATATCTTTTGCATTTAAAACCTCTAAAAATACCTGGAGATTTACAGCTGTATAAAACTTTAGATCTGAATATTTAATTTCACTTTTAGCACGGTCTTTTACCATAGAGTCACCACCTCTTGCATAGAGGACATTTTGAACAGCAGGATACCATTCAACACAAATTTAATTCTTTGTTTACTCTTTCAATCTCGCTGCAATAAACACTCTTCTAGGCCACAAACACATAGATTTGGGAATAATGAACACCACATCTATGTATATCTTTCTACTACACTTTATACCAAACTTTTATAATGAAGAATTCATGTGTAGATCTACATTAGCAGTGATAACCCATATCTCTGCACTTATATAAAAAACCATAAAAACCTTGTACAATACTAATTGCACAAACATTAAACACTAGTATGAACCACAAAGTTGCCACCCAAATAAGGAATTGGGTAAAAGTTTGCTTATAGCTGCAAGGACTTGCTCACAACTCAGCAACATGAATTTACTATTACTCCTTCATAATATATGACATGAGAAAACATATCATTTTGTAGATCCACAACACTAAACACTCTCTTCATCATAAAATCACTTTCAAACTTTGTGCATACACAATGGATAGACTGGCTGGATATGAAATTGATAGAACAAAGAATACATTAAACTTCTAACCATATCAATCAAGCATTTGAATCCATTTAGTCCCCAGCAGAGTTGCCATTTTTGTTGTTCACCAAATCTGGTTAACCCAAGAACACCTACAATCCTTCTATGAAATGGCCAATTTCAATCTACAAAACACATCAGGGCTTGGACAACATAACATAGGACCCTAATTGATCCTCCTACAGTTCAGGTTCTGCTAGACCTAGGGGGGACACCCTTTGATGCTTTGAATACAACAATTACAAACACACAACTGCATCAACTATAAGTAGATAGATCATTTCACAAGCTCAATAGGTTAGGAAACACTACAGATTGGCTAGATCTATACAAACAATAAGATGAAATAGAGCTTGAAGAAAATGGAACACAAACCCCTAAACATAAAGGGAAATAGATTTATCTTTTAAAATGTATATCTGAAACCATCCCCAAATCTGTCAAAGACCAGTGCCTTGTTCATCGAGCAGCAGAGTCACACACAAAACTACAAATATAAATCATGGATGCAAGTTTGTTTTCCTTAAACAAGATACTCATGCATCAATACCTTATATTAATGCACTATTTGATTCATTCACAAATTTATCAGATCTGGATACACATTTCATCATTTATGACTGACTACAGAATTTAAAACCTTCACTGAAGGATACCTATGAACAGCCACAACAATCTCCTTGAAATTGACAAATTTCATCCTCCTTGAGGATCAATTTATGATAATGAAATACATACCTAGAGACAATACTATGTGGAATTTACTCATGCCTGACACAAGTAAGACCTGCAACTAAAACCACATTTACAACACTGCACTACAACCTCTATACCCTAAAACAAACCATAGAACTTACAAACTTGGGTCAAGATATTCAAAAAATGGAAGCCATCAAATTTGGAGCATTTCTCCAAATTTCTGGAACTCTTACAACTGAGAGAAAATTGGAATAAGAAGGAAGAGGGAACAAATTAGGTTTCATCAGAACAAGCCAAGTGTCCCCTTTCTCCAACTAAATTTCACTCCCATGGAAAGTGCTCTTGAAATATCTGATCTTTGTTGAAACAATCTCCATAACTGCATTCCTCATCTTGAGATCTTTCCAGTGATATATGATACTTCATATTTTGGCCAAAAATTGAGCCCTAAGCGAATTAATTCCTCATGTGTGCACATCATTTAAATTTTTCATTTTTTTGATATAGTCTGCTCTATATAATAAACTGATTTTAATTTTGATTTTTGGCTCTTTTGTGCTATGACGCCCTGCCACGTGTCAGTACCTGATTGGTCGATGGGGTCCACTGGGTGCCACCTCAACTGACACCTCATCACCGCCATGTGTCTGCTACATCACCGCCACTGGTTTGTCCACCTATATGCCACGTGTGCACCACATCACCGCCACTAGGACAGGACCCACCTGCTGGACCGCCATGTCACACTACCACCTATGCGCCACCTAGCTTTCACCATTTCACCGTCGGATCATCTTGGGCTTGCATGATCTTTAACTCCTGCATTTTCGCCCTAGGCTTTTCGCCATTTCGCAGCCCTTATCCTTCATGCATCTCGCCTTCGTGAAGTCATGCCGATCGTCGATCCTCTCCAAACCTGCTCGTTGGTTAAGTTGGCCCTTCTCTACAAAATTTCCCCTGGCTACCTCAGGAAGCATGCCTGCACGGGGTCCACCTAGCACCATTTGTCACCTCCTCTGGTCGCCTTAGGATTTGCACCCATGCACGTGGGGTCTGCTTGGGTGCTCAACAAGCACTGTCCATCAAAAGCCTTGATGGCTTTGACATATTAGATGTGTAAGGATTTACTTAAAAACAACAAAATGTTCCCCTCCACAGCGAATGTGGGATAATGCTTCATGCCTGGGACTACATTTTGAAGTTTTCAATGGTGCCAATGGTGTTTGCCTGAGTTTTTGAAAGATTGATCTTTGTATCCTTGTTTGGCATTATCACTGTATTCTTGCTGAGTATTGTTACCCCACGTTGGCTCTCTAAATCATTGGAATCCATAATTTCTTCCATGAGCAAACAAAATGACTATCAACACCTTCTACGCAGGAGGGAGGACTGATTTCATTTTGCATTTGTTTTAATCTCTCTGTAGCTTCAGACATGCCCACATAGAGGAGAGAACCTGGCTTTACAACTGCAAATTGCATCACTTGGAGGGAGAGATTAGCCTTTGATTTTCAACATAGAGAGGAGAATAGGGAGCCATTTACCAATAGCACTTACATCCTTGTCTGGCATGCAGGGAAGGGTTATAGCTTTTAGACTGGAGTTTGAAGACCCCCACGCTACACTTCAGCAACTAATGCCTTTACTGTAGTCTGAAAGCACCACGCAGAGCCTGGAGGTGTGCATTCAACCTGCCAACATGCATTTGTCTTTACATTGACCAGAGGCCTTCACGTGGGAGAGGAAGATGCTGCATTTGCTTTGGAATCCATTTCACTTGCATAATGTTTAACATGGCCTCCAAATAGCCACGCAGGGAGGAAATTGCTGCTGTGTCCAATGCATTTGCTTGATGGTTTCTATGGCCTTTACAATGCCACACTACTCACCCCACAACCACACTGCACGCAAGGGAGAAAATGGGAAAAATATCTCCATGTCACGCAGAGGAAGGGGAGTGCTGCCAATATATTTGGTTTGATCTCTTTGCAACTTCACACAGGGCCACGCACAGGAGGAAACAATTTCAAACCTTGGCATTTGCTTAGAATTTGTTTTAATACACTCCACACTCCCCAGCAAAGGCATCGCTTGGCCTGCACCTCATGTGGGTTCCCTACTCACCATATGCCACATCTAAGGGAGGCATTGTTTACTGGGGTGATAGATGAACCTTGAATTACTGTTAGCTAGAAATAACACCAATATGCAAGGCATATATAAAAATAAAAAGACAAAGAGCAATTCCTCCATCTTGGATTGCCAACAATGAAATACAATTCACCAGTGCAGAGGGTGTTGCTTCCACATTATTTGTTATAAAGTTGAATGCATATAATTGACTGAATGTCTCTAAGCCATGCAATGTTCCATACACAGCCTTTACCTCCAAATGAGCACCTTGAACAACTAAATGTCTATCACCCACAAGCACATAAAGAGAATATCTTTCATCAATTCCAAGTTGAAGAGTCTCATCAGCAACATCCTTGATGTTTAAAATTTTCTAATTCACCACATTCAAATTTGCATTTGGTGTTGGAGTCTCTCTGCTCTTTCATGGTCCAACTGGCGAATTGCAATCGAGCCAGTATTGATATGCCTGCCATGGAATAAGAACATTTCACCATAAAATTTAATGCATGGGCATGAGCCAGGTCAGGCCCCAAAGTGGGTCCGACTAAAAAAAAAATTGTTTTCATGCAACTAGCCTCTGGAATGCTTCAGACACCTTAAACTTACCTCTGGAAATTATCGACATCATTTTCGGATCATTAACCCGCATTTTACGACTTTCAGGCACTTGCGCCACATTTTCGCATTTAATCGCGAAGACGTAATTTTCAAACCTATCAAAACACTTTTTTGGATCTCGCCATCTAACAGGAGTGTACTCTGAAATACAAGAATGAACTCTACCAAACGGTTTCTCAAGATGAGTCCCGAGCGAAGAGATATTAATTGTCGAAAGTGACCAACTGGCTTTGTCGACACTATGGACCTAATGAAGTCAATGTTCTAGCAACACATGATGTCTTTCTCAAAAATATCAAGCAACCTCCGTAGGCCCTCAAATTTGAAATGCAGGTACCTTGAAGTACATATTAAAGCTTAGAAATCTCAGTTTGACCAAAATCCTGACTGGATGCAAATGGCATGCTTATAAAAACAGGTACTTTAATTGATATAGCACTGAAAGTACGGATAACTGAAAACGATGGCTAAATGAACCCTTTTGTAAACCGATCAAACGGATTGGCAGAGGCTTGAAATTTGAAATATAGCTTTTTATTTATATTATCATTAACCCGAAAGAAACATTTTGGCATGACACCCACTGAGGAAACTTTTACACTTGTGCGAAACAGGGACTAGTCAAACCACACAAACTGCAAATGGATTGATCTTCAAAAACTAAGCAAATGGATATGTTAAGACTTGAAACTTTGCAGGATAACTCACATTTATGCATAGAATTGAATTCATTTTGAATTTATTCATGAAAATCAATAGGGAAAAAGATACAAACACTCAAAGTAGGCTACTCAATAAAATCTACATTTGTGCCTAAAATGCACTTTCAGCTCACCCCTTGAAATGGGTACCTGGTAAACTGATCCAAACTGAATTCTGAAAGTTTGACATCACTAGATAGGCCAAATGAAAGGTGTAGGACATGATTCAAAGCTTTACCTCTTCATTATTAACTGAGCTCCATTTTGCCCTCTCGCAAACTAGGCCATTCAAACTGACTTATTTGGAAATGCAAAGCAAAAATTTGAATTGGGCCTCCAAACTTGACTCAATTTTAATGAGTCCCAACATGTGTTACAATACCATATGACCCCTTAAGACACCATATGACCCATTAGGGCATCATATGGTTGTTGGCCATTTGTTGGAATTGATTATGTGTTGCATTGATGTTTTGTCATTAATGCCAACACTAGATGTTTGGGTGCTTTACTAGCACCCTTCTGGTCCCAGTAGGTTGAGTGGTTTCTCATTAATTTGGATCTGGCATGATCTGGTAGTCACTGGTATAGTTTGGTGATGGAATTGGCTTGTTCATGATACTCATGCTCATATTTGGCTTTTTGGTTTTGGTCTGATGATCAGATTCTATCCCGTTTGCTTAGAAGCTTAGTTTCTGGTTCCGACAAGGGTTTCATCGGAAGAGATTTTGATGAAGATCTTTGATGAATTGCATAAGTGGTGTTGGTTCATCTTTTGGTGGAGTTTCAGGATGTTGTTGGTGATCATGTTCGAGACTTGGCGGATGGAGATCATTGTTGTAGCGTGTGGACCTATACTAGGTCCCAGTTGATCTAGGTTATGGACCGACTTTAATGTAATGTGTGGATTGGACCTCTCTATGTATTTTCGGGATGTATTTTGTGTTGGATATTATTTTTTTGGTCTAAGGCCGACACGGTTTGTAATTATGTAATTGGTTTATTATTTGGTGGCCGACCTAATTATTTATGGTCGAGGGTTTGTATATATAGATGTAAGATCTCATTGTAGATCATCATGGTTATGGTTAGAGGTCATGGTCAAGAAATGTAAAGTGTGAATAATGTAATATTATTTAGGTAGATGATTTGATCAATCATTGGAGATCAAATTGGGTTTATATAAGAGGATTTAGTCCTCTGGTATTGAGCTTAACCGAAACTGTACTCAGGCATAGGAGATGCTATCTTTCGCAATTCAACACTTCTCCGGATTGTAGTCTGGATTTCTATGTAGTCAGTGAGGCTCCTTATGTGATGAGAAGTGTGTTATATGTTATTGGCCTTCCTACAAGTGCAGACCCCTCAATTGTAATTCACATACTTACTACAGAAGTATTGACTATGGGTGGACTTCCCACCATGGTTTTTCCCTTTACCAGGTTTTCCACATATAAATCTTGGTGTCATGTGGATGGCTTTTATTATGTGATTATTGTTTATTCTTAATTGGTTTAACTTTTATTCCGGTATTAATGTTTTTGGTTCTGGTATTAAAGTTTTAATTGCTAATAGTTCTGGTAATCTATGACAACTGATTCACCCCCCCTCTCAATTGTCTTTTGGTTATTTGAACTGTCTAATAATGGTATCCTAAGGAGTCATATGCTATTGTTAAGGGTCATATGGGATCCTACAAGGCCACGCATGTGTTATAACAACATATGACCCCTTAGGACACCATATGACCCATTAGGACATCATATTGTCCTAAGGGGTCATATGGTGTTTTAAGGGGTCATGTCATGTACTAGGATGTTAAAAGGGGTCATATAGTGTCCTAAAGCATCATGTCGTGTACTAGGATGCTAAAAGATGTCATATGGTGTTCTAAGGGATCATATGGTGTCCTAAGAGGTCATATAGTATCGTTAGGGGTCATATTGGGTCCTAAAGGGCCACACAAGTGTTAGAACACCATATGACCCCTTACAACACTATATGACCTATTAGGATCCATCATATTGTCCTAAGGAGTCATATGGTGTCCTAAGGGTCACGCCGTGTACTAGGATGTTAAAAGGGGTCATATGGGGTCCTAAGGGGTGACACGTGTTAGAACACCATATGACCTCTTAGGACACCATATGACCCTTTAGGACATCGTATTGTCCTAAGGGGTCATATAGTATCCTAAGGGGTCATGTCATGTACTAGGATGTTAAAAGGGTTCATATGTTGTCCTAAGGGGTCATGTCATGTACTAGGATGTTAAAAGGGTTTATATGGTGTCTTGATGGGTCATATGGTGTCTTAAGGGCTCATATGGTGTCGCTAGGGTTCATATGGATTCCTAAGGGGCCACACATGTGTTATAACACCATATAACCCCTTAGGACACCATGAGAGAGAGAGAGAGATAGAGTATTAAAAAGGCTAAAAGGGAACAAAGGGAGAGAGGTCCTAAAAAGACTTAAGGGGAGGGACACTATATGACCCCTTAGTTGTTCTAAGGGGTTATATGGTGTCCTAAAGGGTCATATAGTGTTCTAACACATGTGTGGCCCCTTAGAACCCCATATGACCCCTAAAGATTCCATATGAGTGGTCCCTTAGAACCCCATATGACCCCTAAAGATGTCATATGACAAAGATAGAGAATAAAGGGAAGATATAAAGGAGGGTGAGAGAGATAGGTTTAAATCTTGGAGGAGAGGAGAGAGTGAGATAGAGAGATGGGGGGAGAATGGGAGAGGGGGGGTGAAAGGAAGAGAGATAGGTCTAGAAATGGAGAGAGAGAGAGAGAGAGAGAGAGAGAGAGAGAGAGAGAGAGAGAGAGAGAGAGAGAGAGAGAGAGAGAGAGAGAGAGAGAGAGAGAGAGAGAGCTTAGTGATTACTAAAATTTAATTATGTATAAGAAATTATAAAATCTAAATCTTGGGGAGAGAGGAGAGAATGAGATAAAGAGAGGTGAAGAGAGGATGAGAGATATAGAAAAATAGATAGGTATAGAGCTTAGGAGAGGCAAAGACCATGAGATAGATAGATAGATAACAAGTGAATGATGATAATATAAGCCCACTGATTATTGAAAATTGACTGTCTAAAAAATTATATTAGATCTCTTAGAATCTAGAATCTGCACTCTGACTCCTAGAGATCTTAATCCACTCTCAAATATCCTAACAGTATATACATAAAATATAACTTAAAATATAAGAAATAAATATTTATCTTTCTTATACTTAAATATTATATTTTATGTATATATCCTATTGAAAAAACTAAGGGAATGCCAAATGAATTTCATACAAGTCCATGTTACTAATCTAACTTTGTGTAAGAAAAACACGTACATGTTTTTATTACTAAACATAACACGTACACATTTTGTATTTTTTTAAAAATGAACGTGTTTTTTTAATTTTTAAAATACGATCATATTTTTGTTTTAAAAACCCCATACGTATTTTTAATTTAAATAAACCGTATGTGTTTTCCCTTGTACTTGGGCTTGGAGAACAAGGCTGAGGCTTGAGAGCCTTTTTTCCCTCCTTTTTACGTGTTTTCTTCTTCTAGTCTAGTTTCTCAAATTCGTCGTCATCAGGTTTACATGTTATCAAGTAGGTATTTATAAAATTGCCACCATAATTTCACCAATCTTTTGAGCTTTCTAACCATATAATTTTTTAAAAATTTGAACAATATGAACATATTAATCTTTAATTTCTTTTACCAGTGTCTCCATAGTTTTCAGAGACATGTGTACCATGTTTTTTAATAACTTTTGATCTACTTGTCCAAATTTTAAAAACTTTATATATTATTGTGGTGCACTTGATAATTTACACTTTAAAAAAAATTACATTTTCAATTATTTTGGTGCAAGTTATGCTTCGCACATGAACAAGTATGTGATTTTCAAGATGTGCCTATTTTGAAAATTCATTAAAAAAAACTCAACAAAAAATTAAAAAAAAATACAAAACTTCTAGTGCTCACTCTTAACTATATTTCTACCAAAGTATTTGTCGAAATATTAAATCTAACTACGAATGTTTTGATGCGCACACCAGACACTATGTTATGTTTTTCCAGAAAAATCAAGATCTGTTTTTTGTGCGCGAAGGATTTGACCCCCTTCATCTTATCCAATTTTTAAAAAAATAGTAGTTTGGAAACTAGATTTAGAGTAATATGATTTTTGTTCTTTATGTATCTTCATATTTAAAGTGGATGAGTCTCAAATTACTCCTCCAAGTTCAGGTTTAGTTGATTTCAAAAAAAAAAAAAAAAGTGCCTACTTATACCCCCTTTTCGCGCACCATCTTGGTGCACTTACCCTATTATCATAAAAAATAATATACATTTAATAATTCACTAGCTTTATTGAATTGAAATAATTATATTAATTAAATAATATAACACATAGAATTGATTTATCTGTTACTTTTTTCATTTTTTTAGGATGGGTCGAGTGAAGAATTTTTTTTATTCTGACGAACAAAGGAAAGAATATCAAAGAGAATATCAAAGACAATATAGGAAATTGAAAAATCAAAAGATGACAAATGCAGAAAAGGAAGAACAAAAGAGGCAAAGGAATGAAACAGATATAGCAAGATATGCACAAAGAAGATTACAACTTTCAATACAGGAATTACAACCACAACATAGGGAATTTGAAATTTTAGAATTCAACATATGTCAACAACCAATTCAAGACCAAGTTCATACTATAGTCCAAAACATAAAAGAACTTCAATCACATTCCATAAATAGAAATGTACATGCACAATGGATTGGTTTTCAAGAGGAACATCTGCGAACAACGCAGGTTGAAAACAACACACAAAATTTTAAAAATTTATGAGAATGGGATTTCAATATAGATGACACAGCAAATCCAAATGGATTACTTGCCACCGAATTTTTAAAGTTGCTAATGACATTTTGTAATCACTTAGATACCTACAAATCACCATCATTGTGTCATATTTGTCAAGAATCTTATATTGGAATGAAAGTTTTTTGAAATCTAGGAGGGCCTGTCTGCAACAGATGCAAGCAAGAGAGAGGAATGAACAAATTTTCAGCTATGAATAATATGGATCCAGTAACCCAACCAACATAACTAGCATTTTTAACGCAAGGAGAAGAAATGCTTATCACATGTGTAAATCCAATATTACAAGTCACACATGCCACAGGTGGTCAGTTTAAATATAAAGGACACACAATTAGCTTTATGCAACACATTGAAAAAATAGTGAAGAAATTGCCACACTGTATTAGAAGCTTGGCAATAATTATAGTACGAAGGAAATATTAGTGTGGCATGAGTTAAATATCTTTGAACGACTAAGAACTGTGAACATGGAATTAGATTATGATAGAAATAAAATAGTGTTTATGGGACCAGGAATAGAAACTGAAAAAGATAATATCATTGATCACATGATATTGATGGCATCAAGACCACCAAATGCACAAAAAGAGATGGAGTTGATTCGTGCATGGATTAACAACAAAAACACAAATCTATCGACATTACTCAAATGGCCAACAATTGGTGGATCTCCAATCAATGAATATACTACATTGGGACTACTTGATATAGAATTCCCAATATTGTTTCCTGACGAGAAATGTGACTAGTTGGAACCTCGAATCAAACAAGTACATCTTCATTAATATGCTACGAATCTAATACGATATAGAGATAACCATTTTGGAAAGCATCCTAGGTTCCAATATTACATGACAAATATCATTATGAGGCATCGTGCACAAACATCAATTGCGGTTTACATCAAAAGAAGCTTCGAGGAAATGCCAATCACTATAATGGAACTACGTGAGCATATGGAGAATGTTCTGAATTCACATTTGGTTGATAGGTTGATATGATTTGGGACAAGTCTAAGAGGTACAAGATCTTACTAGACAAAATTTTGCACCGAACTAACATACATGCTACATCAGATTGGAACGTCAACTATATTTTTCATTTTAAGTGTAGTTGATTTGTATTGGTCAAACTTACACGCACTGATGCCAAGTACACCACTATCGAATCCACATGAAGCTCAACTATCGAGAAAATAAAAAGCCATTGATTATCTGCATATTGTTGCCCAATACATGCATCTATGAAACTCTAATTTTAGAAAAGAGGTACTTGAGAAAGGATTGCAAGTTAGAGATTATTGGTGGCGATATGAATGGTAACATAGAGGATTTGCACATGTGCACAGTTTTTTGTGGATACATGGATCATCGTACATGGATAACATTGATTGGTCTAATGATGAACAATGAAAAAGTGCAGAAAAATATTTCAGCAACATTGTTCATGTGTGGAACCCTAGAGAAGATAGACATCAAAGAAATGTACAGGTGTGTTTTCAACCATTCGTTGATCATTAGAAAAACATTAATTACCAACATCCTTAAAAAGTCAAAAATAAATCAATTGAAATTTCATTTGGAGCCATTTCACAATCTCTTTATACATCCATGTCTTAAAGACACAAGACATATTGCGGAAACTGATTTCGACAATGACTATGAAGAAATACTAAACACAATGGAAAGACATACAATGTGCAAAGAAGGAGCATGTCTACGTAATAAAAAAGGAAGAACAGTTTGCAGGTAATGTTTTCCATAAGAAATGTAATGTAACAACAATTTTGATAATTGAATAAATTAATAAATTATAATATCATCTTAAATATTTCACCTATAGGTACAATGCTCCATGGCCAATTAATTTGCATGGTTAAAAAATGTACGATAATCTAGAGACAAGTGAGAAAAAATTCAAATCGACACGCAATGATGATAGACTAAACACACACAACCGGTACATATTACAACTATGGAGAGAAAACATTCACTGGCAACCCGTTCTTTCTAAACATGTAATAATTAAATACATCACAAAGTATGTAGCCAAATCGGAGAAAAGTTCAGAAACATACCAACAAATGCTATTATAGCAGGCGAATATTGAAAACTTGAATGATTCAGCTACAAAATCTTATAGGAAGCTACTAACTGAAATAATAATTGAAAGGGACATTGGAGAACAAGAAACAAGTCACGTGCTATTGGAACTACCGCTGGTAGAAAGTAACAAAACATTTATCAATTTAAATGTCTCAACTGAAGTTTTCAAGTGCATCATAGAAGATGATGAAAATAATAATGAAGAATAGACAAACTCATTCATCGATGCATATCGAAATAGGTCATTTTCTATGGAAGCAATACTATTGATTGATGCCACAAAATTATGGATATATAATCCTGAAATAAAAGGTAATAACAAATGGAATCCAAGAAAAAAAGCAAGTATTATCAGAGTATTTCCAAGGTTCATGTCCATTCCAACATGTGGCTCGGAGAAATGGATCAATTTTTATTTTTCAGAGTTACTGCTATACAAACCTTTTTGCAACATCGACAGGGACATTGGGAATAATGATGACTCAATAGAGACAAATTGGGAGAACTTCAATTACAATCAATGAAATGTGTAATAGAGAATGGAAACCAAAATTGATGAAAATACTGAAGACTTTGATGCTAAAGAAAATTATACCAGACAAGAAGAAACTATAGAAAATGAGTGGGAGATTATATCTAGGCTTCACTGTGGCCAATTAATGCAAATTTCAGAAATAGATATGCTCGGCAGGAGAGACATAGATAAAGAGACAAATTGTTCAATTGATTATCAAGGTGAAGAATATACTGACAAGGCTATCAATTTCATTTCCACCATGAAAAGTATTGGTTCTCTCATCCACGATGATATACCACACATTGTAAACTATCGCAACCTCAACGATAAATAGGTAGAGGCACTCAATATTATCATTTCGCACTACCTCACACATGGAATAAAGCCTCCTCTATTTATGATAATTCAAGGTACAGAAAGAATAGGGAAATTATATTTAATAGGTGTTATAAATGAAGCACTCCAAAATGCTTCCATGTCAAACAGATCTCCTCTACTCATGCTTGCACCAATTGGAGTTGTTTCCTTCAATATAGGATCATCTATTGTTCATTCAAGACTAAGAATACCCATAAGAGATTTCAAAGATCTTCAAGGAACAAGACTAACAACCTTCCAAGAGGAGATGACACATGTTAGATATATCTTGATTGATGAAATGAGTTTTATTGGCGAAACGTTATTGGAGAATATAGATGCACGTCTATGCCAAGCTTCTCCTTCAAATGCTAATGAAAATTTCACAAGTATGTCTTCTACTCGAGTTGTAAAATTATAATCATTCCATTTTATTTGCACAATTTCACACTACAAAAATTGAAATGTAAAAGTCATGATAGATACAAATTAACATAAATAATAGTTAGCAAAAATGTTTAGGAATATCTATGATTCTGGTTGGTGATCTTCGACAATTGCCTCCAGTGAATGATAGGCCACCATATGAGAGTAGAGGATGAGATAAACTATTCTAGGAAAAATTCAAAATTATTATTACTTTGGATCATATTTTTTGACAGGATGGACAAAACACTAACCAAGAATGCTTTTGAGAACTATTAATGAACATAAGAGATATAAAACCTACATAGGATAAATTGATGTTACTAATGACAAGGTCTTATATGATAATTGATTCAACAAGAAATAAAGAATTTGATAATTTTATTCATTTATTTTCAACAAACGACAATGTTCATAGCCACAACAGGAAGAAACTACAATAATTACAAAATCATGTTGTACGCAACATTGCATCAAGAATTGGAAATGTTATTGGCAATGAAAGTGCAATGGATGATGAACTTAACGTATAATTATTATTATCCAAAAATGCCTAAATAGTGTTGACATCAAATCCGTCGATAGAAGCAAGACTTGTCAACAAAGCATTAGGAAATATTACAAAGACTATATAAACTTGAAGTTGCACCGCCTCAACGACCAACATACATGTTAGTTGAATTTAACAATAACTTTGGACTATCATTCATTGATCGTCATCCATCTACAATTCCAATTCCAACAATAAAAAGAGGTGGTTCTTCTCAAATACCAATGTGATTGGCTTGGGCCCTAATGATACACAAATCTCAGGGACTGACTCTTGAAAAGGCTACTATTGATATAGGGCCAACATAAAGATTAGGTCTAATGTTCGTGGAAAACATGAAAATATTATATGGACTATGAATCATGCCACCATTCAGCTATGATAGATATGAGAAATTAAAGAAAGGCAAACAAATTTTCAGCAAGAAAAGAGAAGAAGATAAGCTTCAATGCATCGAGAAAAAGTCACGTAACTTTTACTTTCACAAAATACATCTATTTTCCATTTACTTAAATATTAATATACTATTGTAATATCAAAAATATTATCCTTTATAGTTAATGTGACAAATGGTTCTTTTCCTCCATGTCGTCAAAGGTCAGGATTTGCCATCATGTCCTTTTGTCCACATAGACCATCCATGTCAGCTCTGGCCGAAGCATTACTAACTCTACCAACCTGTCACTTTCGGGGACACAAGCGCGGTGTGAAAACATCTGTACAGCGCGCTAGTGTCCCACGAATCTGGCAGTACGTAGGTGGTCGTTTGAGTGTTATGCCTACACCCGAAAGAAATTGTTACACCTTTGCATGCGCCCATCGACGTTCACATTCCTTCCTGGGCCTTTATCTTTCACTTTGGAGGCATTTTGAAAGGATTGTTTGGAAAGTTTGGAAATCTTCTTACAGGTTGAGCTCTTAGAGAATATTTTGGATAGCATACTATCAACACCACCATTATTGTAGCATTACCAAGCATTCGAAGCACACCATTCCAAGCACTTCCAAGCATTCCAATCTTAATTCATTATAGGAGAGTTATCTTAGTCATCTCTCTTGCATATTTATCAACTTTATTTCCAATTTCATGTTATATTTTTATTCTCTTTATCATTTATCTTTCCCGTGGATTTCTTGGGTTGTCCGTGGAGGTGGAAACACCAAAACGGGGGTCTGACTTTGGCAGGCTCCAAAACACAACCCCCAACATTTTTCTTTCTTGCATGTGTGTAGGTACACTATTATGAAGAGGAGATTAACTTGTGGGAGGCTTCATAATGTGGACCTTTTGTTTGAATATTTCTTTCCCTTTTCTCCTTCCATTCTATTTTGGTTATTTTTTATATCGCATTTACTAGTTTAATTTCATTATTTTATGTACTTTTATTGCATCGTAATCATACTTAGAGCTTTTTGTATGAATTATGTACCTCATCTGTAGAGGACAACAATGTGTCATGATGGTGTCCTAGATTCGCACGCTCATCCCAAAGATAGAGGCTTTGTAGAGTCATCCAGAGATGCTTCTTGGGTGTTTGACACTTCTTGCATAGATTTGTTATCCCCTGGCTCATCTTAGCACCAGTTCACAGAAGAAGTAATAGGAAGGATAATGTGTCCTCAAGGATCCATCATCCTTGAGGTGGAAAATTCCCTCTATTACATTTTGGTGAACCTGCAATGAACCTGGCTTATCTTTGCATTACTTACTTTTCACTTCATTTAGGTGCATTTAATCTTTTAAATTTTCAAAAGTTTAAAAATCTAAAAAAAGAGAGGAAAACCAAAAATAAAACTTTCATTTGCATTTAGTTTAATTTTTTTGCATTTTTTCGTCTATCATATAAAATCAACTTTGTCATTCGGTGTCCCTATAGTGTGGGATTGAATGTCATGTGGCTTGTCTATGAGCTTTACAACTCATATTGTAACAAGAGCTATAATCAGGAGGTCATCTCGACAAAGTTTTTCCCCTCATTGCTACAGTCCTCCTCTACTCGGAACCATGCAAGGTGGGCAGTCGTCTGATCCCAATGAGTTCTTGACCTCTCATAATCTAAAATCTATCCTGACTGGGATGACTTGTCCTTCTAATTCGCAACCTAATTCCCCTAGGAGTTCTACCTCATCTTCCCCTCTTGTGGTCGATCACAATTTTTTGGTCACTGTATACTTTGAAAAGATCAATATGTTGGAGAAGAATCTAAGAGACTTTGAGGGTTTCTTAAACAAAGAGAATGTCCTCCCCCAGTCTAGGAATGTCATAGGTACCTTGAGAGACATGTTAATCTTCAACAAGAGAGGCCTGGAAATGTTGAGGGCTTTGTCCATGATTGTTAAAATCCATGTGCCCCTATTGGATGCACCCCTTGCAGATAATCAATATGATCCTTTTAGTTCCTGGGTTAGTGTTAGCATTCCAGTTCTAGGAGCACACATGGTGGACTCCACCATACCTAGTGTTAGTGCTTCACTCACTCCTTTGGGCTATACGAGCATGGCTAGTAGTTTGACCTTTCTCGATGCTCAGGTTTCAGTAATCAGCGCTAGCACTACATCTGCCGATAGCACTGGTCCTTGTGGAGGATTCGACAGAGGTGGTTGCAAATCTAGTCCACCTCCACCTCCTCCACCTTCTAATCTTGTCTTGAACACAATCTTACAGAACATGGGGCAGTTGCAGTTGTAGATAAGGAGCTTAGCCTCTACTTATGGTCAGTCATTTGTGCCTACGTATTACAAGAAAATTCCCCTTGACATTACCATCCTAAATACTAGCCTTCCAACTAGTGCTAAATCCTTGAAGTTCGATATGTTCAATGGCGATGGGACCCAAACATACATATAGATTCCTTCATGACTATGTGTAGTGACTACCATATTCTAGATTCTATGTTGCTAAAATTGTTCTCACATTCCCTCAAAGGGATTGCATTAGAATGGTATAGCTCATTACCTTTGATCAACTTATGGATCTTTCATTAAACGGTTTCAGGTGAACATTGGTAGCAAGGTCACTATCGCTGACCTTGTTCATTGTAAACAAAAGACTAATGAAAAGATCATTGATTTTATTTCAAGATATCAAGCTATCTCAACCAAGATCCCCTTTGCCTTGCCAGATAGTGATCTGCAAAGGACATTTATCAGTGATCTGCAACTGGCATTGAGGGAGAAACTATCTCTTAATTGATATCAAAACTTTGCTAACATGTGCTTTGCCCTCACTGATTACCAGCACACTATGTCATAGTTCATAGATACTTCTTTGAACCCTCATGGTGGGTCCTTTGTAGGCACAACCATAGATGGGTCCCAGAAGAATAAGGTTGTCGCTAATGTTGCATCTATTCCTCTGATGGTTGTTGTGCAAGCCCCACAACAAAATAGAGTCTTCACTAAGCAAAATGACTCCTACTTGAGCATAATGTAACTGAAATTAAACCATTGTTTGATAGTCGGCCTTATCCGTGTTGGTATGATGGTTCAAAGTTTTATCATTATCGTCGTGTGCCTAGTCACAATACTAAGCGATGTTATCGTCTTTGACATGGTGCCCAAGACCACATCAAAAGTGGTGCAATCAAGGTGGATGCACGAAAGAACAAATCAAACAAGTTTGTTGATAAAACCAACAACGACTTACAAATTTATACTAATCATTTCCCTCTACATTCGGAAAACTTTATTTCTGCATCATATCCTTCTTCGGATGATGGTCCATATGTGAACATGTTCGCCATCACCCCCATTAGCTCACCTTCGGCCCAGAAGGGGAAGGTATCTGATCTATCATTGTCATTTACCCCTCTAGATGCTCTGTATTGTGGAGAGATTGCTCTTCTTTATGTCCCTGCCAAGCTGAATGGTTAGACTGTCATAGGTGTGATGGTTGACCCATCTAGCAGAATCAATGTTATCACAAAGGATACTCTCTTTGTGAATGGTTGGCATAGACTAGCGTATGATTATTGTCACACAACTTTGAGGATGCATGATGGGTTCTCTATCCACCCCTTAGGTAGTATCACCTTAACGGTCCTCATAGGGCCTAGGGCGGTGTCCTTTGTGTTCATCATCATTCCCAAATCGAACCTCTTTCGAGTTAAGCTCAACATTCCTTGGATGATTGCTATGGAAGCAATCCCCTCGGTTGTGCATAAATGTCTCAAGTTTCCCTATGAGGACACAGTGCATATCATATGGGACATTGGATACTGACCCCTAATTGCCTATGGGGATTTTTTGTTGGACCATTTTTGGCCTAGCCCAATGGGACCCATGCTTCCCCGCAGTGATTTAATATACCACACGTATTATTACTATAAAACAAGGAAGTTGGCTCCTACATTTGTGTAGCCTAGTGTTTCATTGCCACCTCCTACATTGATGTCTCCTCCATCGATTTTGATCTTAGAGTGGGTAGTGCCTCATGTCTTCCCATCGTTGGGGGCTGAGGCTAAACTTGCTCCCTCAAATAGACCTCCATGTCTCCCTAGGACCGCACAACCTCCAACGGTGTCTGTTGTTCCTGCAACTATGCCCAACGCAACCAAGGGAAAGGCACTCATATTGTAAAAGTTTGTGGCCCGCCCTCCCTTTGAGCTCCCGATCATGGTCAATATTCCTTGACCCTCTCATTATGAAAAAAGGGAGCGCTCTTCTCGTGTCCCTTCATCACAACCTGTGTTGATACCCTTTGTTCCTTCAATCGCTCCTTGAGTGAAGCGAGGTCAAGCGCTCATTGTTGTGGATGTGGTACCTCTCTAGGATACACCTCCTATCTCCTTTGTTAAGCCTTGTCACATGGTTGAAATAGTTCTAGAGGCCTCTCTTATGGAGCATGATGCTCCTGAATCTTCTCTGACTCTGGTTGGTGATCCTCACCTTCGTCAAAATTTGTGTGTGTATGAGCGTAAACACTTTCGATGGGCCCAATCTCAAGAGCACGACGCTGCCTTACAATTAGCTAGTATCGATCTGACACCCAACATTTTTGTTCCGGAGCCTATTCCCTGGGTTACTCCCATCTCTACACCTATTTCAATCTCGCTCCCTGCTGCTTCAAGGGATTTCAATCAACCTCCCTCTAAACGGGTGCAGGTTTTCATTGCCTCTTTTTTGGAGCCACCTCTTATCACTTCTTTGTCAGGTATGCCTCCCTTGTCCTGACCTTTTAACATAGCACATACGCAGGTGGTGCCTAGTTTTTCTTTGTCTACCCTACTTGCTTCACCACCACTCCAACATCCAATTTTTATTGGGGTCCTTCAGCCTACTATAGTTGATAGGATGCCTGACACTCTTATCCCGTGCAAACGCAAGTTTGAGCAAGGCCCTGTTCCAAAGTTACGATGGTGCAAGTATTCACAAGTATGTTCTTCATCCCCTCCTTTGCCTATCTCAATGCCTGTTGCTTTGTATGTTTATGTTTGTATGATCAAGAAGGCTCCACCTTCTTCTAAGTTTGTCACTACCCCTCTTCCAAAGGCTGATAGTCTTGTTCTTGTTTCATCTTCTCCAAGTGAGTTACTTGCTTCCTCCACAAAGGCCTACATGTTCGACTCCTTGGAGGACATCGTGACCTTGTCTACAATCTTCACATGATCATTGAACCTCACCTCCTCTGAGCCTATAGACGAAGACATTGCTATGGTTTTGTCTCTTTCTCTCGCTACTAGTGAGGCACTCAGTGTGACCCTTGCAATAGTTCCTCTCTGAGCTCACCCCCTTCTCCCTATGACCTAGATTGTGAGGATGAGGCTCTTCTTGAGGAAAATGATCTCCTGCTCTTCTTGAGGACTATTTTTATCCATTATGCTCTCCTAAAGGACCCGAGTTACTCCGTAGGTGCTCAGATACAAGGGAATTTCTATCATACACAATCCTCTATTTGTTTACCTCCTTCTATTTGTCATATGCTTCTTTTCAAAATTCAAGGGCGATGCAAAGCGTTGGGGGAATTCTTTGCCTTCTTCCATGTTGACCCAAATTTTTATTTTATCTTTGTCTTCCTATACTCTTCTTTAGATCCGATAAATTTGGCACTATGACAATATACCCATATAGCAATGATACTATATGTCTTTTTGACACCACTATGGGTTCTCATGCCAAACTATTGGATCCCCCTATCCTCTTGCATTGCATCTTTTGATGTTGTGGACATTTATGTGTCACTATCTTTTGGTGGCATTCCACGAAAAGATCTTGTTATGTTGACGTGCCACAACTCTTCTTCTCCTTACAATGACATGCCTTCCATGCATATGATTCTAAGGTGGGGGGCATCATATCTGCATTTTATCTTTTAGCTCTTGCATCAGTTTCATTTGCCAAGTTGTCTTTTCATGTTTGTCTAGGTGGGGGCCATACCACTTAATATTTTTCTTTTCCAAGATCGCCTAGGTGGGGGCAAACCCACTTGATCTTTTCCAAAGATTTCCTACATGGGGGCCAGACCATTCTTGATCTATATCTCTTGTTTGCCTTGGTAGGGGCTAATCTACTACTTACCAAATTTATCTGCCCTATTGCATGGCTATCTAGCATGTCCTACCCATGTCAACAAATCTATATTATCTTCCCTATCGCATGGCTATCTAGTGTGTCGCTATCCATGCTAGAAAAATTTGTCTTTATCTACCCAATCACATAGCTTTCTACTGTGTCACCACCCATGTCAGAAAAATCTATCTATCTCATCGCCCTATCGTACGGTTATCTATACCGGCATATTATCATGCCCTATCGTATAGCCATCTAGCATAATACATCTTTCTACCCATACTAACGTATCTTATACTAATGATGTCTAGTTATCTCGTATCTTTCCATAGCCAGGGGATTTCCTCCGGAGTGAGGTTTGTTTCTATTATGCTATCTTATCCATTTCTTTATCTTATCATCCATCATGCTAGTTTGTAGCTAGTGTGTTTGAGATGTACCAAATAGCAACATTTGTACCAAATGTCAACATCATCTTGCTATGGGAAACCTTGTCTGATCAACAAAAATTTGCCTCCCTATCACAACTGTTATTTCTTTGTATCTTCCTCTACTTTAATTTTACATACCTCGGCAAAGGCATGCTCACTAAAGTAGGGGAAAAATGTAATATCAAAAATATTATCCTTTGTAGTTAGTGTGACAAATGGCACTTTTCCTCCATGTCATTAGAGGTCAGGATGTGCCATCATCTCATTTTGTCCACTTAGACCATCCATGTCATCTTTGGCTAAAGCATTAACAACTCTGCCAACCTGTCACTTTTGGGGACACAGGCGCGACGCAAAGATGTTTGTACAGCGTGCTAGTATCCCACAAATCTAACAGTAGGTTGGTGGTTGTTTGAGTGTTACATCTATGCTCAAAAGAAATTGTAGTGCCTCTGCATGCACCCACTGACGTCTAGATTCCTTCCTAAGCCTTTATCTTTCACTTTGGACACATTTTGAAAGGATTCTTTGGCAAGTTTGGAAATCTTCTTGTAGGTTGAGCTCTTGGAGATCATTTTGGACAACATACTATCAACACCACCATTGTTGCAGTTGTAGACACCTAAAAGTTCCATAATGAATTTGATGAATAATGATGAACAACTAAGGTCCTGACCGGTACTGAGAGAGGGGGGCGAATCAGTACACATGAAAACTTCACAACATTTTATCATATTAAAACACAACTGAGTGATTGTCTTCACCACTAAGCATAACCATGGCTATACCGGTTAAGAATGGATACTTCAAGCAGCATTCCACAGATCTCAAATCTTGATGACTACATTACCGATATAATCATGTATGAGTTGTATCTACAATACCACAACCATTTAACACTGCTTGCATAACTAACTTAATTAGAAACACATAATCATCACATGAAAAACTCACAACCCATAACATAAAGATTTTTCACATGGAAACCCAAATGGGAAAAACCACGATAGGGATGAATACCCACAAGCTTATTTTGAACTCTTTTGAAGTCCGCTCTGTTAGGAGCCTAGTCCGGTTAAAGACTTTACAATAAGGTTTTGTTAGGAACCGATCCTATTAGGGATCACTCGATTAAGGGATGGCTATAAACCCTGTTAAAGGTTACCTCGCTAGAGGATTTAAAGAACTCAATGAACTTGAGTCACCTGGTTAGAGGATTTGTAACAAGCCTGTTAAAGCTACCCAGTCAAAGGATTTTCCTTTTGTTGAAATGGTTAGAAGTCAACAGGTAAAGCTCTGATCTGATAACAATACTACTTGCTACGGTAGATTCTTTTCAGCTCCTCTCCTCTACAATCACACTCTACAGATTCCACACTCTGGTTTGGCAAGTATCTCAACATGCAAACACAAACACATCATTTGCCAACAACATCAATAACAATCATCGACCTTATAGAAAACAATTAGGTCGGTAGCATAAACCCTAAACCCTAAAAATTTTAGGTTTACAAATACAGGTGGTCCAATCCTGACCATTAAATCCATTGCATTGAATAAAATGATCTAAGACAGATCTCAAGACATTCTCCATCATCCAATCTTCACCGCATCTGGAAAATGGTAACCCATCACATGCTCTTCATACACCGGTCATAACATCGTGCATTCCTGAGATAGGACTTCAATGCATTCGATCTTCACCGCAAGATCCTGAAGGAAATTCTTTACATGCAAATAGCTAACATGGCATCCCGATCCTTATCCTTATTGTTCACAAAATACCATCGGTTGCACCACATAAGCCATACCGGTAACCCTAGAGTTGAACAAAGATTACCAACCGGTAGTCACACTTAGTGAACCCTAACATCGATCCACTCCATCCTGGTTGACCATAACCACTTCCAATCTTCATAATGGTGCATACCAGTTCCTACTTGAGCACTTATTGACATCAATGACAACATACATTATCACCACTTCACCAGATACTAACAGAACTAAGTGAATTTTATTCATTTAATTATCCCTAACTCTTCCAATTAATTAAATTAAGATTTAATTAATATCCCTATTCTTTTAATTGATCTTTTAATCAAATTAAAGATTTGATCAAATATCCTTCTTCTAGCCTAAGCTATTAATTAAACTAAGGTTTGATTAAGTACCCTTAGACATTTGATTGAATAAATCTTATTTATTTGATTAAAATCCCTTTTTCCCCTTTTAAATAAATTCATATTTAATTAAAATCCCCTTTGCAAATAACGAAATCATTATTTATTTGTGAATAGTCCCCCCACTTGCAAAATCCTAAAAATGCAAGTTGCATCCCTTTTGGCTAAATTAAATCATTTTAATGTAACTAAAAATCCTATTTTCCCTCACCCACTTGCAAAATCCCACATCTCCCACTTGCATTATAATTTCTTCTAGAAGTCTAATCTACCTTAATCTCATCCCTAAATTTAGGGGTCATTTCCCTAAAAATGGGGAAATCTTCCAAATGTGTGTAGGACTCTACCTTCTTCAACAAGTTAATTTGTCGAGTCTTCCAAACATGTAAGGCTCTTACAAAACCAATAGAGGTTTTCCTCTTTGGGTAAGTTAAATTTCCAAAGTCTTCCCAAGAGCATTTAATGCTCTTACAAGTCCACACCCCTAAGCTATGATGGTTGTCCCTTTAACCATTTTCCCACATTGCACAAGAGTTTTCCTCTTGGCTAATAACATGCCTCCTTGGCTAATGACATTATCCAATTTCCTAACTCCTTGAGGTTATCCCTAATGCTTTCTTAGCATCTAATGCTTGCTTAGCATCCTCTCAAGCCATCTCAAGATGACATTTGTCAACTTGGGATTGGATTGAATTGCTCACATGGATTGATAACTTTCAATCCTAGCCCTTGTTGAGATTATTCAATCTCAACCATCCATTTCTCTATTTTGCCTATAAATAGAGCCCATTCCTTCTTCAATAATCCAATTCTCTTGTGCATCCATATTATAGTCATTTTGTAGGTTAAGGAGCTCAATCAAGTCATCTTCAATCATCCAAGCATTAGCATCATAGTATTTTATCTTTATTTTAGCATTTTAGAACATTATCTAGCTTAATTGCATATATTTTCATAGAGTCTTATCTTCATCTAGCTTAATTATATCATTTAATCTTCAATTTGGAATCAACCTAGTTTCATATCATCTTCATCATCTTGAGCATTTAGTCTTGCATCTTGCATCCTAGCTCTCATCCATCATCTCACCATTCACTAGGATTTTAGTTGTACTCATTTTGATCCTAGAATCATTTAAATCTCATTCTCTAGGTTGTCATCCAAGAGATCAAGTTCTCTTCCAAGTGAGGGCCACCTTGAATCTTGAGGATCTTTAGAGATGGAGGAGCATGGAACGATTTTAAGAGTTTAGATTCACTAACTTGTTTTGTTGATTTCTAACCTCTAATGAAATGTTGCATGTGCATGTTTGAAATGTTTTTCCCTCTTGCAGGTTGACACAACATTTAAGGTATACATTAATTGGCGCCCACCGTGGGGCTAGACCCCTGGAAATTCCACATTTCTAATAATTTTCCATAGGTTCACGCCTAGAGAAAATTCACCATAGTATTGCGCATCTAACTAATCTTTTCGTGCATCTGATTGTTTATGTCATATATGACTATTATTTTAGCAGATCTGTCAGTTATCTTAGTGCATTTGATATATGTTTTCGCACATATGATAGTTACTTTGGCGCATACAATTTTTCTTTTGGCGCATTTGACATGTATTTTTGTGCATATGAAATGGCACATCTGATCTCTGTTTTCGCACATCTGAGACAGAGACAAAAAATTGTAACTCGGGTTTGAAATGAGGCTTGTGTAAGCCCACCAAAGGATTTTATTTTTCACTAACTTAGGTTTTTGCAGGTTTTCCTAACAATTTCTTGCAAATTTGCAGTTAGATTATATTTTGTTTTCCTTTTTTGCTTTCTTTAAAAGTTGGCTTTAAAAGAACTCATTTTCTTTGGAAAACAAAATGTCATCTTTCATTTTGGGCTTAAAATCAACCACATTGTTCTTTAGGCTTAAAAAGAACCTCATTGCAAAAGGCAAAAAGAAGAAAAATTTTCCACTTGCCAAGTGATTTACTTTCAAAGAAAATGTGCTTTCATTTCATTGACCAGGGTTTCCATTTCCTAGTTAAAAAATTAATTGCTATGAGGGACTAAAATAAACATCATGCTTATTGAATAGAGGATAGATCACATTGCTATGAAAAGGTAAAAAGAACACTTGTATTGTGTGTCTCGAAAGTGGTAGGTATATGCTCTCCCCTTAATTGGGTGACCAAAAATACAAACCCACTCTTTTATTCTTTCTTTACTTTCAAAGCAATTAAATCATTTAGAGGGTCTGTCTTCTCGAAGCCTTGAGGGGACTAGTGAGAAGGGTACAACCCAAGTGGGCAAGGACTTTATCACCAAGTTTAGCATCCCATTATAATCAAATGTGGAGGCTGATAAAAATCCCCTCCAATGGAAGTGTGTATTTGATAGCCTTCCCCTAATATCCTTGTGATGTGAAAAATCCTTTGTTCTAAAGATTGGGAAGCCTCTTAATTGAGTTTATCATTTGGCACACTGAATGGAATCCTTACTACAAACCATGGCATTAGAAAATTTGAGCTGAGTCAGTTGCCAAACATTGGAAATATCATAGTGCAAGGGTGGGGAAGAATCCACCCCCAAGATTACTCACCATATATCTCCCAAGATAACTACCCAATTGTGAAACAATTCACTATGGGTTAATTTCTAGAAAAAAGGCAAAAAAATAGGCACCCTCTAGGGGGTGGCAAGGTTGTTTGAGCTGATGGAGTATCGAGACTAGTGCGCTATGATATTGTCAATGACCTTTGAATAAAGAGTTTATCTGATGTGTATTTATTATGATCCAAACCAATGAAAACATCAGGGATTTGAACAAATCCTCAAAAGAACATACACTCAATGTCTAGCATTAGGATGACATTGTTTTCATGTGTGCTATGTATTCTTGTCATAAATACTAAAACATCTTGCAAAAACATCCAAAATCAAACTCAAAATTCAGTTAAAAAACAAGGAGAAGTCAGAGGTGGGAGAAATTTTTAAATCCAACCAAGCACCTTTGGAGGTGGTTATCAACATTTCAATTATCTTTAGGCAAGATTTTTCATCCAATCAACATAGAGGAGTATCAAAACCAAGTGATCAAGAGTTTATCATCCAACTATCTCAACAACAATACCTAGCCAGATATTCAAGTTAGTCAAATCAAGTTTCAATATCAAGAGACTTTATCCATATCATTTGACACACTTTGTCATAGGGTCCTATCGAGAAAACCCTCTATTCGACTTAGTAAGCTTGAGTATTTGAAATGAAGTATCCATATCAACCATCAACATCAACACTCTTTGATCATTTGTATTACCATCCATGTATTTTGAGAAGAAGAAGTCTTCGTCAAAAGACTAAGTTGAAGAAGAGACAACTTAGTCCTAGGGCACTTATCAAGAGGAGTAAATTCTCTACATCAACTGTCAACTCTTTAAATCACATCGTGTTTTCTTGCATCATATGCGATTGTATCTCCAAGGAAAAACAAACTAGTTTGACAAGGACCCTTTGAGGAGTAGAGCTTTCATTCAAAAAGCAGCATTCAATCAATGTCTTAACAGTGGGGGAAGATCAATCCCACCTTATTTCCAATAAATTGCATCACCTACCACAAAGATCGGCCTGAACCACCAACCCCTCCAAGAACCCCGTTAGAAGGGGAGGAATTCAGTACTATAGAAATCTATTGATGCCTGTCGGCATTTGACCTCGAAAAGGCAAAGAATTCGATCCACAACTAGAATCTAGCATGAGTCATAGGGAATCCAAACCTTTTGACGAATACACAAATATGGAAGAAGAAGAGATCACAAAGGAATTTATCCAACAATGTCAACAAAGTGTCACCTACCAAAAGCTCATGGAAAGGCTTATAGACATGGACAAACAAAAGTACCTCCTCATGCTCAATAGAAAAGGAGTCCCGATGCCAGAGGATTTTGACTTAGAAAATTCAAGGAATAAAAGTATCCTAAGAACAAGCCCAAGGACCTACACATTCACTCAAAATCAAGAACACTTAAGAGGAAATGATTTCCAAGACACTGTCTGCAACCAAGACAATACGCGTGATCATGACGATATTAGTGAAAAAGGGGATGTTTGTCATCCAAGGTCTAATGAATTAAATATTCCCCTAGCTAATATTATGCAACAACTTCAAGCACTTCAATGACAAATACAAGACATGTAACAAGGATTCACGATGAGATACTCCTTGGAGGACATTTGTCCTTATCCTTTTGATAGGAGGTTAAACATGGTACCTTTCCCACCAAATTCAGATACACCAAAGTATGACAAATACAATGGTAAGAGTGATCCCGGTGATCATGTCAGGGAATTTTGTACTATGAGCTTGGAGTTTGCTCACATTTATACATAGATGATGAGGTTATTCCCAAGAAGTTTGGGAGGGAAAATAATGGATTGGTTGTCAAAACTCACACCTCCCATCAGATCATTTGATGAGTTGGTGAATAAATTCATTACACAATACTCCTACAATATCCAACATGAGGTCAGCATTCTTGACGTATGCAATACAAAGCAAAATAACAATGAAACATTCATGGTGTTCCTACAATGATGGAGATGCATGGTCTCAAGGTACCCACGAGATGTACCTAAAAAGGAAAAGATGGAAATCTTCATAGATAATTTAAGCGATGAAATGAGTTATCAACTCAAACTACAATGTATACCTACTTTCGCAAAATTGATAGAGAATGGTATCCAAGTAGAGGAATCTTTGATAAAAAGGGGGACCTTAAAATTCTCTAAGGAAGGTGTTGGTTCAAACAACAACCACACCTATAGAAATAAATATAATAAGAACAACTCAGACAAGTCTAGATTTTGGACTAGAAACAAAAATGTTGTTAATGATGGTGTAGCCGATGCCAACAATGTGATGTAGAGTGGATTAACTCTTCACCTATTTGTGCTAACTTGTCTAGGTATCTCCTCCAAGCTACACAAGAACCATCCAATGATTCTACACCTCACACCCTCTAAGGGTGTGCAAGACTTACCCTCTCTGACCTTCCCAAGGTCCTTAGGCTAGGATAAGTGCTTGTTGTTTTGTGAGTCCCATTTTCTTGATTAGGAGACCTTGTTTTCCCACTGCCTTTCACATTCAACTAGAGAGTTCAATCCCTCTACCACATGATCTTTATTCCCCACTCTACATTCATAAGGAAGGATTATTTTGGTTATATTCTCAACCCTACTCCTTTCTCAAGAGCTTTGACATTTACCAGTTTGGTGTTTTACAAACAAACTGCACTTTTAGGCCTAATAGGAGACCTGATTCTAGTAGCCCTGTCTGCGAGGTAATCTAAATCTAACTACTAAAATTCCTTAACAACCCTATGAACTCTTTTACATTCCAGACACCTTTTTGTGGTTTACATTTATTACAAAACCAGAGGTGGTTTTTGTCATTAACATATCTAACCCTTACCGGGCAAATTAGGCCTAATTGCCCATTTTTAGGCCTAAAAAGTAGGGATTGGTTAAAACTCCTTCACCGGTCTGATTGCCACTGTGAACTAATGTTTATTTAATGTTTCTACTTCCATATGGAATTCCAAACCAATCATACTTCACCTGCACCCACCGAATCCACCCAATTAGGGCATGTTATCCATGATTCCTAATGCTTGCCAACTCAACGTACCAAGCTTAGGGTATGGTGGCAAATATTTGATTTGGCTTCCATTGTCTCAAAAACAAAAAGAAAACATAGTATACAATGCAGCCTAACATTCCACAAGGTTTCAAAGAGGAAATCTACCATGGAATGTTAGGTTGGAGCCATTTTGCTCTCAAAACCATGGTTTTTAGGGCTCTTGGACCCACATGCAACAAAACAAAGTTTATTCACAAACTACAAGACTCCAAATCAAAATAAAATTAATTTAAGGCACCAGTATAACAATCCATGACCTTGTCTTAGACATGTCAATCCATGCAGGTTGTACAAACTTGTAAAGAACAAAAAAAACTCAGAAAAACACACCAAATGGGAAACCAAAACTTATCTATTTACTTTCAGATCTTCAACAAAAATAACAATGAATATTTATCATCAGTATTTACAAGCTTTATACTAGCCTTGGAGTAGTTACACACGCTCATAACCAATTGTGACAACCAACTAGCCATTGGTGTATGAAAATGTTGCAAAGTTGCTATGAGCAACTTTTGCAATTTGTTGCGTAGGTGAGAAAATTTGCTCAAACCCAAACACGATCGCTTTCAAATGAGCAACTTTTGCAACTTTTGCAATTTGTTGCGTAGGTGAGAAAATTTGCTCAAACCCAAACGCGATCACTTTCAAATGACTTATATGACCTTAACAAACTCAAAAAAACATCAAATAACCTACATTAAACCAAAAAGAACTTATCCTATTAAGTGCTCTACCTGGCACTCTTAAGAGCTCACATGCCAATATTGGCCAAACAAAGACTCTTAGGACCCTTAAAATCATTTGAGCACATACTCAATGGCCTCTTGGCCATTTTATAAAACTAAAAACATGATTCCAACATCCTGGAAGAAAAGTTAACAAAAATTGCTAAGTGCCCCTGCACCACAATGTAAATTCTAAACAACCAGTGTTGACTTTATCAGGTAACACACCATCCAATAATGATCAAAGAAGTGCCAATCAAGGCACTAATAGTTATCAATGTGATACCAACCAAGGAAACAATAACTACCGAGGGAATAACAACAACAATTAGGGGGACAACAATAATCAAGGGAGCAACACTAATACTCCAACTCCCCCACATCAAAGAACTTATACACCACCTTGGAATCTACATTTAGAGAACTATTGGCAAACAAGATTATCAGAAACTTTGAACCCCAAGTCAAACCACCATGGTGGATTGACTCGCATTATTGTGATTATCATTGAAATAAGGGGCCTTGAACAAACGATTGCATGTTGTTGAAAAACCTAGTTCAAGATATGATAGACAAGGGAGACATAACGGTTGATAGAAATAAAAACCAATGGTGATCATGAGGCTTTCAAAAATCCTCTCCCTAATTACGACAAAGGAGGAGCATTGACATCAAACAACAAAGGAGCCCACATCAATCACATATACGAAAAATTTTATAAATCACATATCGGCATGTGACAATTAAGTAAATGTCAAAGATAAACAAGAACATGCATCGATAAATGTGACAATGAGGGCTCAGAAATATGTCTTTAAGGGGAGTACATCTAAAGAAATAACTATCCCCAAGACACAATATAACTTGGTCAACCAACTACAAAGGATACCCGCTCAGATATCAATACTTGAGTTGCTAAAACTCTCACCAAAACATAAGGATATCTTAGAACAAGCTCTTGTCAAAACAATAGTTCCAAACGATTTGGATGTCAATATGTTCCAAGCCATGGTGGCATATATGACAGTGCCACATAACATATCCTTTTCTGAACATGGTGATGTCACATTGAGTCAACTGCATAACACCTCGCTCCATATCAAAGTCCTAGTCTATAGACATCGGGTGAAAAGAGTACTAATAGATGGAGGAGTTGATCTCAATATATGTACCTTAAAGCTTATCCTTGCATTGGGCTTCTCTGAGAAAGCTATTGACCCTAAAAACAAGATCACTATCAAAGCTTATGATGATGAAGAAAGGTCATCCAAAGGAACAATGGTACTACCCATTCAGGTAGGACCTATGCAAAGAGACACATTGTGACAAGTCTTAGATATATACTTGACATACAACATAATATTGGGTCGTCCTTGGATCCATGAAATGCAAGCGGTGGCTTCCACATACCATCAATGTCTCAAATTCCTCTACAACAAACAAGAAATTTCAATATCAACATATACTAACCCCTTTCAATACTACAATGTTATGGGGGCAACGCAAAATATTTTGATTCCACAACAGGTAGACCCAAGCTTCCTCACCATCCAACACTAAATAAAAACTCAAGTCATTATCCATAAAATTTGAGCAAAAGTTGAAGATAAAGGACCAAGGCATGGGGGAGTACTCTTTTGAACCCCTGTGTCTATCAAAATTGTGAACTTTGCCAAGGTCTCATGGACAACCCTCCACATCAAGACATCAGATAGCACAACCCATCAAGAAGTTTGATGGTAAATTTATGCAAATGGGCACACTGGCTAAAGAGTCAGATGACAAAGACATCCTCAACTGGCTATACAAGGATGAGGAAGAAATCATAGTTGTTGCCCTAGAAGTGGTCACTCCCAAAGAACAATATGGAAATAGGTTCAAAATCATGCAACACATGAGATACTGTTAGGAATAAGGTGTCTCAACCTTGGATAATTCCTATTCTTATTATTTGTCTTGTAAAATGTATTTCTTGCAAATAATGTAATTAAGTGTGAGTGTACATGTCTAGTTGGCATGTTGATGTGTCACTCCACTTGATGTGTCAGCATCTTGAATTGTGTGTAAGGAGATCATGGCTGAAACGGTTATGACGGATTCCTATGACACGTAAGAGCTATTTCTAGGGGATTTCAATGACAGGTGAAGACATGCAAGACATGTGGCAACTGATAAAGTTGAGTATTGTACACTCTTCCTCAATCGTGGGGTTCGGGGCATTGCCCCGAAAAAAAATTTTAGGGTTCTTATTTTCTCAGAGAATGGTAAAACCCTAATACAGCTATCTTTGGAAGTTGCCCTAAAAAGGAAAGTGCATAAGCATTTTTTAGGGTCACAGATGGTGATACGAAACGAGTGTATTATTGGTATGATATCATGCTACTGGATTTTGTCTTGAAGTGTCGATTGTCTCTTGAAAGAACTTGCATTGCAAGTGTGTTGTAACCGTTGTGTTGAAGATAATACATTGTGCAGGTTTTGGAGTGCTGGGGTTTTTTACCAAAAGGTTTTCCCCAGGGTAAATCATTGTGTCATTCTCTATTTTCTGTATGCATGGTATATGGCTGCAATATCTTTGTTAAAGTAGTTAACGAATCTGAAATTGTAAGGATTTAAAAGAATTTGCACAATACTTTCCTCTAGAGATTAGTGTAGGAAGTTGTTTCCGCACCTGAGTTTCCTTACAAGTGGTATCAGATCTTGATCAACTTTTGATCCTAGTTGTTGGGTAGGGTTTTTTGAGCTAATCTCAAGTTGAGTGGGAGTTGTTTTGTGCAGAGCATTCTGAATCTTATTTGCAGATTGAGATGGCAAGTTCCTCATACAGTAGAGTGGAGGTGGAGAAATTTAATGGCACTAATTTCGAGTTGTGGAAACTCAAGATGGAAGACATGCTTGAAGACCATGATCTATGGGAGGCTGCTTCACTTGATGTGAGACCTGCAGTGATATCTCTAGTGGATTGGGAGATCAAGGATCAGAAGACTAGGGGTCTCATCAGACTCTGTCTAGCAGATGTCGTTCTTCTGAATGTTCTTGATGAGACTACTGCAAATTCTTTGTGGACACGGCTTGGGTCTGTGTATCAGGCCAAATCTCTGGTGAATAAGTTGTTCCTGAGAAAGAAGTTGTATTCTTTAAGAATGGAGGAAGGTGGATCCGTAACTGATCATCTCAACGCATTCAATTTATTGATTGCACAATTGGCATCATCCAGTGCCAAGATCGAGGAGGAGGATCGATGTATGACCCTGCTTTGTTCCTTGCCGAATTTGTGGGACCATCTTGTGATGGCTCTCGGAAGTACTATAGTCACATTCCATATGGATGATGTGGTGTCTTCGCTGCTATCTAAGGAGATGCGAAGAAAGACTTCGGATTCGTCTAAGGAAGCCCTTGCTGTTCGCAGGAGATCCAACGACAAAGGAAAGCAGAATGACAATAAGTCAAAGAAGGGCAGATCCAAATCCCGTGGGAGTTCTAAGACTCCTGGAAAGTCCAAGGTGAAATGTTGGAACTGTGATAAATCTGGGCACTTCCGGAGGGACTGCAAAGAACCGAAGAAGAAGAAGAAAGGCTCAGATTCAGCTTCCGAAAAATCTCAAGAAGATGGAGATGCTTTTATTGCAGCTTTGGTAGCCCATGCATCTGATGATGTGTGGTTGGTAGACTCAGGTGCTTCTTTTCACATGACCTCTCATCAAAACTGGTTCTCAAAATATGAAGAGTTTGATGGTGGAAAGGTGTACTTGGGTGATGATTCTCACCTAAAGATAGTTGGACGCGGAAGGGTCACTATCAGATTTCCTAATGGATGAGTAAAGGGAATCAATGGAGTTATGCACATTTCAGGTTTGGCACGAAACCTATTATCTATAAGTATGTTGAATGATGTAGGTGTGCAAGTTGTCTTTTCGAAAGATGGATGCAAGATGATGAGAGGTTCTATGGTGCTCGCTAAAGGTACTAGGAGAGGTACTTTATTTCAACTTGATGCATGCATTGCTCAGTGCAATATTTCTTCTGTTTCAAAGAAGAGAGTGACTATCACTTCATCCCCGCCATCTGAACGAGCAGTAAAGAAGATTGTGGCAATGGGTTCTGATGGCAGTGTAGTAAGTGTACCTAAGGGTGCAAACACTTTGGAAGGCAAGCTTCCTGCAGAAAAGACAATGTTGTGGCATATGAGATTTGGCCACATTGGTGAGAAGGGTCTTAGGACCTTGAAAACTAAAAATCTCATTGAGGGGCTAAATGATTGTAATCTCGAATTTGATTTTTGTGAACACTGTATTTATGGTAAGCAAAATCGTGTTCAGTTCTACTCCAGTTCTCACAAGTCTTCTAGACTTTTGGATCTTATTCATTCTGATGTATTTGGTCCTGTAAAAGTTCCTTCTATCTCCAGTTCTATATATTTTGTATCTTTTATAAATGATTATAGTAGAAGGACTTGGATATATTTCCTAAAAAGTAAGACACGGGTTTTCAATCGGTTCAAGGAATTTAAGGCTCTCGTGGAGAATCAGACTGGTAAAAGAATCAAGTGTGTGAGAACTGATAATGGTGGTGAGTTTTGTTCCATAGAGTTTGAACAATTTTGTAAAGAACAAGGAATTGAGAGACATAAGACAACTCCTTACACCCCGCAGCAAAATGGAGTTGCAGAGAGAATGAATAGGACACTGATGGAGAAGGCTAGGAGTATGCTTAGTGGAGCTGGTTTAGAACAAAGGTTTTGGGCCGAAGCTATGGCCACTGCATGCTATCTGGTTAATAGATCTCCTACATCAACTCTTGTTGGTAAGACACCCATGGAGGTGTGGTCTGGTAAGAAGCCTTCAATAAGTCATCTTCATGTTTTTGGTTGTGAAGCTTATGCACATATTCCAAAGGAGAAAAGGTCTAAGTTGGAAAACAAAGCTGTCAAATGTATTTTTATCGGATACAGTGTTGGTGTGAAAGGATACAAGCTTTGGGATCCTATGACTAGTAAGGTGTTGCATAGTAGAAATGTTATTTTCAGAGAGCTAACATCTTCTCCTGTTGTGCTACAACCAGATGAAAAAGAAAAGGAAAAAGATGTTGTTCAGTTTCCTCCTACCCTTGAGAAGACTGAACAGAGAGACCATGTTGGGTCTAATGATGAGGAGAGCTCTAGCAGCTTTGATAGTTCGGAAGAAGAGGAAGAACAACCTCAACCTCAGCCCTTGAGGAGATCCACGAGAGAAAGAAAGCAACCAGAAAGGTTTGGTTATTCTATGTTAGATTCCAGTTGTGCTTTTGCTTTGATTACTAACACTGATGAGCCTAGATCTGTGAAAGAGGCTTTGAGCATGGAAGATGCAGGTTCCTAGATTGAGGCTATGGATGATGAGATGGCTTCATTAGAGAAAAACAAAACTTGGGACCTTGTACCTTTGCCTAAAGGGAGAAAATCTGTTGGCTGTAAATGGGTTTTCAAGAAGAAATTCTGTGCAGATGGCAGTGTTGAAAGGTACAAAGCTAGATTGGTTGCAAAGGGGTATTCACAGGTAGAGGGAATAGATTATGGTGAAATATTCTCTCCTGTTGCAAAGTTGACATCCATTAGATTTTTGTTATCTCTTGCTGCATCATATGATTTAGAGATAGAACAGATGGATGTGAAGATAGCTTTCCTTCATGGTGATTTGGAGGAAGAGATTTATATGTCACAGCCTGAGCACTACATTGTTAAAGGTAAAGAATCCTTAGTTTGCAAATTAAAGAAATCTCTATATGGTTTGAAGCAATCTCCTAGGATGTGGTACCTTAAGTTTGATGCCTTTGTGTTGTCAATTGGATTTGTAAGATCAAAATCAGATCATTGTGTTTATTTCAAAGTTGAAAATGATCGCCTTCTTATTGTTGCATTATATGTTGATGATATGTTGTTGTTTGGGAAGGGTAAGGGTATGATTTCTAATTTTAAATCTCAGTTGTCAGCACAGTTTGAGATGAAAGATCTTGGGGCAGCAAGGTACATCTTAGGTATGGAAATCAGTAGAGACAGGTCTAACAGAAAACTTTGGTTGAGTCAGAGTAAGTATGTGAAGTCTGTGTTGGACAGGTTCAGCATGGCAGATTGTAGACCACTATGTGTTCCCGTTTCAGTGGGAACAAAGTTATCTATAGATGATTGTCCAAAATCTCCTAGTGAGGTGGAGGACATGAGTAGAATACCTTATGCTAGTGCAGTTGGCAATCTTATGTATGCTATGGTCTATACTAGACCAGACATTGCCCAAGCAGTGGGAGTCCTGAGTCGGTTTATGGCTAACCCTGGACGGGTACAGTGGGATGCAGTTAAGCGAGTATTCAAATATTTGAGGGGTACATTAGATTACTCCATATGTTACCATGGTAACTCTTTTGGATCTCCGCATTCAGTTTGTATTCATGGGTTTGTGGATTCAGATTGGGCAGGTGATATTAACAGCAAGAGATCCACCAGTGCTTATGTGTTCACTATGTTTGGTGGTGCCATCAGTTGGATGAGTAAGCGACACCCTGTGGTTGCTTTGTCCACTACAGAAGCTGAGTACATGGCTGCTACTCATGCTTGTAAGGAAGCCATTTGGCTTAGGAGATTGTGTTCTGATGTTGGTGTTGATGCAAAACAGATTACTATTTGGTGTGACAGTTAGAGTTCTATTTGCCTTGCGAAGAATCCAACTTTCCATGCCAGAACGAAGCACATTGATGTGCAGTTTCACTTTGTGAGAGATATGGTGGAAGATGGAAAGGTAAATTTGGAGAAGGTAGATACTATGAGGAATGTTGCAGATGCATTAATGAAACTAGTGGGCACTACAAAGTTCAGATGGTGTTTGGAGTCTATGGGCCTTTTGGCCTATAGCGGTTAGTTCCTGTTATGTTCCTATTGCTCTTACAAGGTGTTCGACAAGTGGGAGAATGTTAGGAATAAGGTGTCTCAACCTTGGATAATTCCTATTCTTATTATTTGTTTTGTAAAATGTATTTCTTGCAAATAATGTAATTAAGTGTGAGTGTACATGTCTAGTTGGCATGTTGATGTGTCACTCCACTTGATGTGTCAGCATCTTGAATTGTGTGTGAGGAGATCATGGCTGAAATGGTTATGACGGATTCCTATGACACGTAAGAGCTATTTCTAGGAGATTTCAATGAAGGGTGAAGACATGCAAGACATGTGGCAACTGATAAAGTTGAGTATTGTACACTCTTCCTCAATCGTGGGGTTTGGGGCATTGCCCTAAAAAAAAATTTTAGGGTTCCTATTTTCTCGGAGAATGGTAAAACCCTAATACGGCTATCTTTGGAAGTTGCCCTAAAAAGGAAAGTGCATAAGCATTTTTTAGGGTCACAGACGGTGATACGAAACGAGTGTATTATTGGTATGATATCGTGCTACTGGATTTTGTCTTGAAGTGTCGATTGTCTCCTGAAAGAACTTGCATTGCAAGTGTGTTGTAACCGTTGTGTTGAAGATAATACATTATGCAGGTTTTGGAGTGCTGGGGTTTTTTACCGAAAGGTTTTCCCCAGGGTAAATCATTGTGTCATTCTCTATTTTCTGTATGCATGGTATATGGCTGCAATATCTTTGTTAAAGTAGTTAACGAATCTGAAATTGTAAGGATTTAAAAGAATTTGCACAATACTTTCCTCTAGAGATTAGTGTAGGAAGTTGTTTCCGCACCTGAGTTTCCTTACAGATACAAAGGAAAAGGACCTATTAGAAAGAATCAAGAAGGCATCCTAGAACCCATACAACCCCATTCACAACTTTCAAAAGAAAAACTAGGGCTTGGGTATGGCCAACATGTTCAATCTATGCAAAAGAGAGATCGCCATCAAAAGCCCCAATGGAGAGAAAAAGTGACACGTAACGAAAACTCATGGAAAGAGGTGCTACACCACGCAACAGAAAAGACAATAAAATAACAAGAGCATGAAGAAAATGAGAGGTGACAAGAAGAACTCGCTACCCAAAGGGTGGAGGATTCTTATAAAAAAGTACATCATGTACAAGAACCCAATCAAACCAAATGCAAGCCACAACCTAAGGAGATTGCTACTCAAAGAAGAGAAACTATGTATGAGAAAATTCAAAGAGTACAAGAAATCACTGAACGTGAATCAAAACAAGCTACCAATATTCTATCAATTATCAATGATCTTTTCTCACCATACAACATCCCTGTCAGATTCAGTGGGGTAACCTTGGACAACGATTCTAAAACAGATTCCAATGAGTATGAGTGGGACATTTATTCTGATGTTACTAAGGATACTGGAGTGGATACAATCCATGCATACACACCCATTGCTTTTGAGGGATGCGGCTCAAGCTCTAGATCATTTGAATTTGGACCACAACATATCTATGAGGCTAGTGAGAACGAGCAGCTTCAATACGAAAGAGGCAATATCGACAAGAGTACCATCGAAAACCTTGAGACTGTTATAAGCCTCAACCATGTTGTGAACAACTATGAAAACATCTCTATCATGACCCTCATAGCGGCTGATCTTGACCCACCAAATGACTCCTTACCTCTCATATATCTTGATCTTATAGACTGGGAAGAACCTGAGCACAATGATATAACAAAATTCCAAAATGATGAGTCCATTGTTCAATACCTTTGCTCTGTTAAAGTAGAAGTATGCTCCACCAGTGAACCACATAACAATATCTAAAATTAGGGGAGTGTCATTTCTCTCAGTCACAAAATAAGGAAAATTAAAAATTGATCTAATGGTGAAAACCATCTAATGGCACTATTAGATCGCAAAAAAGTAATAAAAAAAAGACGCATCTAATGGTGAAAACCTCTTTGAGGCACCTAAATATGGGAGACTTGACACTCTTCATGAACATTACCATGAGAGGTCACCAATCTTGATTGATCCAACTCAATCAATAAATATCAACACTGAAGAAGCAACCAAAAACATACATCTGGCAGAATCACTCACAAGAAAGGAAAAAATAGAATTTGTCAAATTCTTCAAGGAGAATAAAATCAATTTTGTTTTCTCTTATACATACATGCCAGCGCATCACTTGTCCATCCCTCCTGGATCTAAACCTGTCAAATATAAATTAAGGAAGATGAACTCACATGTAGCCATATTGGTAAAAGAAGAGTTGAAGAAGTTACTTGATGTAGGATTCATTTGACCTTTGGATTATGTGGAATGGATCTCTAACATTGTGCCAGTATCTAAACTAGATAAAACTATCATGATTTGTACAGACTTCAGGGATCTCAATAAAGATTGTCCAAAGGATGACTTTCCTTTGCCAAGCATCGACACCATTGTTGATCTAACTGTGGGACATGCTATGTTATCCCTCATGGATGGTTTCTCTGGCTACAACCAAATCAAGATAGCTCGTAGAGATCAGGATAAAACTGCATTCACATTTCTATGGGGTACATACTACTGGAATGTCATGCCTTTTGGCTTGAAAAATGCTAGTGAAACTTATCAGAGGACCATGACAACAATCTTCCACAACATGATACACACTTTTATGGAAGATTATGTGGATTACTTTCTAGCTAAATCATTCACAAGAGCGGAACACCTAGACATCCTGGATAAAATCTTTCAAAGACTGGAACAATTCAATGTCAGATTAAACACTAAGTAGCGTGTCTTCAGGGTAACATCCGACAAACTTTTGGGATACATAGTATCAGAAAAAGGCATCGAGGTAGATCCAACAAAGGTTCAAACTATCATGGAGATGCCACCTTCTATAAATATTAGCCAACTATAATCTCTTCAAGGTAGGCTACAATCCACCAGATGATTCATTTCTCAATTAGCCGACAAATGTCTCCCATTTAATCATTTACTTCATAAGAATGTACCTTTCAGATGGGAAGACAAGTGTGCGGAATCATTCTACCAGCTCAAACATTATCTCATGAATCCACCAGTTTTGGTACCACCAATAGCGGGCAAGACACTCATCCTCTATATATTAGCAACAGAGGTGTCACTAGGGGCACTGATAGCATAAGAAGATCCAACAAGAAAAGAAAGGGCTATCTACTACATCAACAGAACTTTGAATGGATACAAACTCAACTATACATTCATTAAAAATGCTTGTTTGGCAGTGGTGTTCATTTCTCAAAAGCTTTGCCACTACATGATAGCCTACACAATCAAATTAGTTGCAAAGATCGACCCACTAAAATATCTACTCAGCAAAGATGCTCTCACGGGGAGGCTAGCTAAATGGGTTATGATCCTAAGTGAATTTGACATTCAATACACAGAATGACGGGCCATCAAAGGACAAGCATTTGCAGATCAACTGGCAGAAGCACATTTACTAGATAAAAAACCACTATAGGTGGAATTTCCAAATATGGATGTGCTCACTATCACACCTAAGCAATGGACCCTATACTTTGATGGATCCATGTCACTCCAAAAGGACATACAATTTCAAGATCCTATAGATTGATGTTCCCATGCACCAACAACATTGCTGAGTATGAAGCCCTAGTGACAACTATCAAAGTAGCCATGGCATGGAAAATCATAGAATTGAAAGTCTATGGAGACTCTCTATAAGTCATTAATTAGGTCAATGATGATTATCAAAATAAGGATGACAAGTTGATGCCCTACAAGCGAATTATGGATGATTTTAAGAAATAGTTTGTGGGCATCACCTTTGAATAGATTCCAAGGTTGGAAAACAAAGTTGCTAATGTAATGGCCACTATCTCCTTGATCCTACAAATTCCAGATAAACAGAACCGCTATGAATTCTTGGTGGAGCAATTATTTTCCCCGGCCTATAACAATTCAGAATCCCAAGTCATTTGTGCCCTGAATGGTTCTCATTAACCCCTATACGAGAAGATCTATGCCTACTTGAAAGACAATACCCTCCTACCAGACCTATCTCATAACCAAAAATGAAGCTTTATTTGACAAGAAACCCATTATACCTTAATTGTTGATATGCTTTATCGTTGAGGTCTTGATGGTACTCTTCCTCGACGCCTCAATCGTAACGAATCTGACTCTACCTTATATGAGCTAAACAAAGGTATTTGTGGTACGCATTCAAGTAGTCCTGCTCTTGCCAAGTAACTCCTGAGGATGAGATATTACTGGCTGACAATGGAGAAAGAGTCCTATCAATTTTCTAGGAAATCTCCTAAGTGTGAAATTCATCGTAACCCCATACATGCATTGACACAATTGTTGCAACCATTCACTACATCTTGGCCTTTATGTCAATGGGGACTTGACCTAGTGAAAAAGATTCATCCTTCCTTGTCAAATGGACACAATTTCATCATCACGATCACCAATTACTTCACCAAATGGATTAAATCAGTTATATTAAGTACAGTGATCGACAAACAAATAGCTTCCTTCATCCTAAATTACCTCATCTATTGGTATGGCATCCCTAGCTCCATTATTATAGATAATGGAAGACCTTTCAAAAATCAAGATGTCCAAGAGCTTTTGAGTGATTCCGTACCCAACATCATTTTTCAACACCTTATTATCTACAAGGGAATGGCCAAGCAGAGGCCTCAAACAAGATAATCTTGAAAATCATAAAAAAGACAGTGAATGATGCTGGTAAAGACTGGCATGTCCAGCTCAATCCTACACTTTGGGCCTACAGAACAAGTATTCACACACCTACAGGAGCTACACCATACTCATTGGTGTATGGGTCAAAATCTATCCTACCTATTGAGGTAGAGATTCCATCACTCTAGGTGTCATTGAAAGGCCTCATTCCAAATGAGAAATATCGAGTCAATGGGCAAGAGCTAGAGCTACTAGATGAACATCACCAACGTGCCTTTGATCATCTCAAGCTATATGAACAAAGAATGTATAGAAGCTATAATCACAAATTTATTTCAAGGGCTTTCAAAATTGGTAATCTGGTACTAAAAGAAAACCCTCATAACCAACAGGCTCGAAAAAAGAAATGGAATACCTAACTAGTTGGGACCCTTTGTTATCATATTGGCTTATGTATCGGGACCATATTAGTTATCAAATTCAGAAGGGGATGTGCTTGATGAGCCAACCAACAACATCTATTTGAAGAAATTCTACACTTGAGTCATTTAATGCATGGATCAAGCAAAAAAGCAAAAAAAATAAAATTTAAGTATCAAAAATCATCACTATGGTGAAAACCTGACAAACAATCACCTTGTGCCACAAAAAATTTAAAAAAACACGAAAAAATACAAAAAAATGAAAAACAAATCAAAAAGTGCAATAAAAACAAGTGGTGAAAACCTGGCAACATGCGTTATTTGTGAGAGAACAGCTCCTCTATCTATCAGTATTCGCAGCATATCTTTCGCTCCATCTAATCTAAACCAATAGCCATCGCAAAACACTTGTACATGCAACATTCTCCTGGACACACTTAGCATAGTCATTGTCCTCGATTACCTGAATCAGTTATCCAACTCATATCCCACCATGGCTTTGTGATCAGTATACATATCCATATTGAAGTAGTATCGACAACAAGGAGAAAAACCTTGACCTCGGTAGGGGCACTTCGCCTTGAGATTTTTCAACAATAGGCCAAACACATAGCAAAACAAGGATTAAGACAACCAACAATGACAACAACAATGCAAGAAGGGTAGACATCATGGAATTGAACCGATTGGAACTGAACAAATGATCTATTTGCAAGATGTTTTACTTGACAAAACTACATTTCCAATAGCATGCATGCTTACTTATGGTTGTTAATTTTTACTTATCATATCTCCTAAGAGACTTAAGAATGTCTCAACGACTAGAGAAGCAAGGAAGGAATGCGATGTTTTCTTTGTCCATTGTTTGGGAGTGAATCCTTCTATTGTGCAAATTTCTCTTAAGATGTGATCAGGTAACATATCACTGAGGACATTTTGGATTTGTATAGGACAAAGGTTAACTCTTATCTATTTTGCGCAAGCAACACTCAGGTTGTCTTGGTTCAATTATACCTCGACGCTTGTGCCATCTTGCAATATCAAAACCCATGTAAGTTATACTCGGGTCATTATGGTTCAATTATACCATGACGCTTGTATCAAATTTCAACAAATCAAGACCCGATGATGAAAACAAAGGAAGCACTGGCACTTTGATCAAAATAGATGGCAACATTTGGGAACGAGAATGCATTAGTATCATTTCATTATCATTAGGTTGCATATCATTTTAATTTTACATTAGTATCATTTCATCATCATTAGGTTGCATATCATTCTAAGTTTTGAATTAGTTTGCACATCATTTTCATCCTAATCTTGCATTAGGTTGCATAACATTATCATATTAATTTTCAAGATACATTTCACATCATTATCATTATACATCTCATTTTCAAGATACATTTCACATCATTATCATTATACATCTCATTTTCAAGATACATTTCACATTTCACATCATTGTCGCATTTTGCATATCATATCAAAAACATGTGGCATTCTAGATCGTATTATCCAAAGCACACAAAAGCACAAAAACATTTAGAAATATTTGTAATCATCAAATCTAACCATCATCTGCATATCACCTTCTAAACATATAGTATCCATTAGACATACATTACAATCATCATATAAACATGTAGATCATAAAAATGAAAAACACACACATCACATCATATACATCATCATCTGCAAAAGTCATATAGATCAAAAGCATATCATATAGCTCATCAAAATCAAAATAGTTGCATCCATATCATATCAGCATGAATTTGTGTGACCAAATGTTGATCCAAATAAAAATCAACAATACAAGTCAAAACCAATCGTCAGTGAAACAATAAAATATCCAAGGTCCCTGGATATATATCAATAACAATGTCCATCAAATCAAGCAACATCAGTATCATGGAAATAAGATCATCAGAGCATCATATCAGAGCGTCAAGGCCTATCATATCAATGAGATCAAAGTACAATAATGTATCATACCAGGAGGTCATCAAAATACAATGATATTTGTATATATCAATAAAGTACAACTGGGTACAAAATACAACATCTGAGAAGCACAATCAAGGGGCGGGATTAGCATTCCTGCCTCTGGAACCTATCAGTCAAGAGCTCAAGCTACCTGCACCTGTACTATTTCTAGGAGCATCCCTCCTAGGTCCCATAACCCCCTTGTTGCCTCCATGCCTGTGCGATCCACCCCATTGAGAGCTAGTTGCATAACTAGGAGCACGTTGAGCTGTCGACACCACCGCATAGCACAAGTCCCTATAGTAGGTGGCCCGCTCGGACTAGTAGACAAGAGCATGATTGATCTCACCTATCACCCTATGTGTGGCTATCTATTGCAAAGTTTAAACCATCGCCTTGGCTCAACCTCGACGCTCTATCTTAGTGTCTCGCTCTACAGTCACCTATGTAATATGTGTCTGGGCAACCTGTAAACCCTGTTGTGTTGTGTCCCTCTCGGCCCAAGCGGTATCCTGCTCTAATGACATTGCCACCACCTATCTTTGTAACTATGCAACATGTGCCTAAGCCTAAGTAAGGTAACCATGCAATCTTTGTAGCAAGGCCTGTAATCTGGCAATATGTGCCTGTTGTTGATGAGGAGGCACTCTAATCTATAAACCTTGTGCCTGGGAAGGCCGCGGATCCTCACCACCAACCTATCGAGGGGTGGGAGGGGGCATATGAATCCTCCTTCATCAGGCCAATGGCTACACATCCTCCTCCTCTGGCTCCTCCTCCACCACCATCCCACCCAATCCAATCAACCTTCCCCCTCCAATCTCCTCAGGCTCGGTCTCCTCATTAGAAGAATCATCAGTCTCCTCCTCATATCCGTCATCACTTGACCTCTCCCTAGCCTCTATTGCAGCAACATCCTCTCCCTACACTAACCCTCCTCATCCCAACTATTGCTTCCATCCTCCTCCTCTCCCCCTCACACCTCGCCCACCACCCCTCCCATCCCCTCCCTCATCTCTTCCTCCACCCCCGCCACCACCTGCTCCCCGGTCGTGCCCAATCACACCGCCTCTAGCAACTTTCCCACCACCCCTCCTACCTCTCCTTTGTCCTCTCCTACTACCTCGATGACCTCCCCCTCAGCCCTGATCATCATCATCATCTACCTCCTCTAATGCAGGAATAGGCTCTCCTAGCCATGTCAGTCATGGGAACCTGTGTGTAAGAAAATACTGTGTATACTCCACAGACATCCTAACATCAGCTACATCTACCAATAGGTCCCATATGCAAAAAGGCAAAGAGTAGAAATCAGCCCAGACTGTAGAAAAATCCAATGTGGACCCCCAATCTGTCCTCTCCTTGTGTACCCTAGCATACACAGTCATCCTCTGCGGTATAGGTTGTATGCAACCAAACTATCAATAAACCCAAGGAAGAATAAAATGCTCTACCACATAGGGGGTGCGACCCAAGAGGAATCTACTCAAATACAAATATGGCACCTCAAAACCATCCTCAAGCCAAGGCTCACACAATCGATATGACCTCCACACCACTGAATGCATGTCATCCAAAGCCCGCCTCCAATACTCTAACTTCCTAAGCATCAGCTGGGAAGCGACCTAGTTATACATCATCACAAAAGGTGCCCCTACTATTCTGAACCTCTCTCCAAGTGGACAGGTCATGGCTATGTGCTCCCATGCCCAAATTTGCAAGAGAGTGTACCTAGAAACTAGACTAGCTACATCATCATAGTCATGATATAGGTGGGTGAGCAAACATATCCCCCATGCATATCGTGTGCACAGTTGTACCACCTGTCAAAGAATTCGGCCCCATCCAACTAATAATGTATGAGACCTCTTGTATAGAATCGAGAAGCTACCAATCAAACCTACCAATATTGAAGGGAGTGGGGCATATCTATCCACCATATCTTGCCAAGCCACTGAGTAACCTACAATCTGGGGATTGCCAAACACCTCCTGCAGAGCATCGGTCCTGCCAACCTCCTCCACATCATACTCAATCATCTCTCTTGTAATCAGAATTTAAAGAATCTGATAGATGTCCTCGGGTGTCACTGTAATCTTACCTATCAGTAAATGAAAAATGTTATGCTCATTGTGCCATCTCTCAGCCAGCACGGTGAGTAGTGCCCTATTCTTTCGATAGGGAGGCATGTGCAGCAAGTGAATGAGACTGCAAGCCTCTATAACTGCCAAGTCATCGGTAGTCAATCGATCTCTCATCACAAAAGTCTTCAGGTATTTCTCTCGAAGCATGAGAACCCCTCGTTGGATCTATATCAACAAGTGGAATTATATCAGTTTTATCTATTCTCAACAACCAAGCAATCAACAATTAAAATAATAGAGGCATCTATCAAGTGATGACAGTCACGACATCACACAAGGCCTATTTAATCAATCAATCAATCACTCCAACACCATATTGACAACCAATCAATCAAGTTTCATATCAATAAAGACTCATATCGTATATCACTCAATCAATCAATCAAGACTCATATCGACAATCAAATAATCAATCAAATCAAGACCAATATCAAAAACCCAACAAAAACCATATCAAAACCAAGCTTCATATCGAGAATCAATCAGGACCCATATAGACTTTGACCCATATCAAAATTAGGACCCATATTGACATTGACCCATATCGACAAATAGACCCATATCGAAAACAAACCCATATCGACATCAAGACCCATATTAGAAATTGACCCATATCGACAAGTAACCCATATCGACCTTGAACCGTATCGACTTTGACCAACTTGATCCAAGCCAAAATTTGAACCATCTTGAACTGACACAAAGGACTCATAATGATGAACAACAACCAATTGACACTAAATCAACAAAAATGACCCAAATTGACACATCGACAAGGTGCAAAAACTCGTAACAAACCTAAAAAATCCAAATTGCACATGTCAAAAAATTTTCAAACATAAAAAAAATTGCCCGTTGTGTCAAATACGTTAAAACAATCATTAAAAGCATTGTTTCAAATGCACTATTTAATTAATCATATGCACTATAAAATTCATCATAAGCGCTACAAATTAACTCATATGTGCTAAATCATTTATCCTATGCGCTAAAATCCTACTTCTATGCACAACTATCCTAATCGAATGCACTAAACTAAAATTCATGTGCGCTAGCTAACCTATCATATGCACTACGGAAATCATCAAATGCACTAAAAGAAAAATTGAATGCACCAAAAGAAAAAATTAAATGTGCAAAAAACCCTAGAAAAAATTCAAAATTTCACAAAGAGAGTTAGAAAATCAACTCACAGGTGGACCAGACTCCGATGGCCTCTGAAATCATTGAACTCGCTCAAAACGATAAAGATGGTAGGGGGTACCATTTCTCCTCTTCAATCCAGAGCTCCAATTCTCCAATGACAAGTGTGCAAATGAGGTGGAAATGGGCCCTTGGAGGCTTATATAGCCCATGTTGACATAGGTGGTTGTGATGTCTCGGTGGATGTGTGGGGCATGTAGACACTATCCCCACATAGTCCTAACCCCAATTTTCAATATCATTTTTTATAAAATCTATCAGGCGATAAATTTTAAAAATCAAAATCAAAATCAAAAATTTTAAAATTCCAAAAAAATATATTTTTTAAAACAAATCCAAATAAATTGAAAAAATCTAAAATCGCTAAATAATAAAAAATCATCGTGCTTAGCATCATTCCTTTGACAAACGCATTTTTTTCAATTTATCACCCAAGGGGGCATCCTCTCAAGCCATCTCAAGATGAGATTTGTTAACTTGGGATTGGATTGAATCCCTCACATGGATTGATAACTTTCAATCCTAGCCCTTGTTGAGATTATTCAATCTCAACCATCCATTTCTCTAATTTGCCTATAAATAGAGCCCATTCCTTCTTCAATAATGCAATTCTCTTGTGCATCCATATTATAGTCATTTTGCAGGTTAAAGAGCTCAATCAAGTCATCTTCAAGCATCCAAGCATTAGCATCATAGCATTTTAGCTTTATTTTAGCATTTTAGAACATCATCTAGCATAATTGCATATCTTTTCATAGCATCTTATCTTCATCTAGCTTAACTACATCATTTAATCTTTAATTTGAATCAACCTAGTTTCATATCATCTTCATCATCTTGAGCATTTAGTCTTCCATCTTGCATCCTAGCTCTCATGCATCATCTCACCATTCACTATGATTTTAGTTGCATTCATTTTGATCCTAGAATCATTTAAATCTTGTTCTGTAGGTTGTCATCCAAGAGATTAAGTGCTCTTCCAAGTGAGGGCCACCTTTTATCTTGAGGATCTTTAGAGATAGAGGAGCATGGAATGATTTTAAGAGTTTAGATTCACTAACTTGTTTTGTTGATTTCTAACCTCTAATGCAATGTTTCATGTGTGTGTTTGAGATTTTTTTCCCTCTTGCGGTTTGACACCACATTTAAGGCATACAACAACATTACCAAGCATTCCAAGCACTTCCAAGTATTCCAATCTCCATTCGTGATAGGGGAGTTATCTTAATCCTCTCTCTTGCATATTTATCAACTTTATTTTCAATTTCACGTTGTATTGTTATTCTCTTTCTTGTTTATCTTTCCTATAGATTTATTGGGTTGTCCGTGGAGGTGGAAACACCAAAACGGGGGTGGCGGGCTCCAAAACAAAACCCCCAATATTTTCCTTTCTTGCATGTGTGTAGGTACACTATTGTGAAGAGGAGATTAACTTATGGGAGGCTTCATATCATGGACCTTTTGCTTGCCTATTTCTTTCCCTTTTTTCCTTCCATTCTATTTCGGTTATTTTGCATATCACTTTTACTAGTTTAGTTTCATTGTTTTTTGTACTTTTATTGCATCGTAATCATACTTAGAGATTTTTGTACGAATCTTGTACCTCGTCCATACAGGATGACAACACATCACGTTGGTGGCCTAAATTCACGTGCTCGTCCCAAGGACAGAGGCTTTATAGAGTCGTCCAGAGACGCTTCTTGGGTGTCTAACACTTCTTACATAGATTTGTTATCCTCTGGCTCATCTTAGCACTAGTTCGCAAAGGTAATTGGAAGGATAATTTTTCCTCAAGGATCCATCATACTTGAGGTGGAAAATCCCCTGTATTACAAGTATTAAAATTCCTTCGTCTTGATGACAATGTATATTTTCAATTCTTTATAGTGTCGAATAACGTTCATATTTTTCTCTATCACTTATTACCACAAATTTTAATCTTAAACTTCAACAATAAGAACATCAATCTTAATGTAAAATTGCTTTCTTGTCACGGTCCCCTAACATAAATGTGAAGACATCGATACAACAATTACATTTCTATGACATCAATATCACTCTCTACAAATGAAAATGTACATTTCTCACCTTCCATATTATCAAATAAGATCGGAACTTTTTCCAGCCATTTATTATAAAGAATTGTAGCTCTAAAATTGAAATATGAAAATGTTAATATTGATGTAAAAAAAAAAATCATAGGTGCCTTACATAAATCTGAAGATGTGGAGACAACTATTACATTCACAAGTACCAATTGTAAAATGCCTTCCACTGAACATCACTTGCTCGATATAATTACCCTACCAAACTCTATTTTTCTAGTTGTATATATGTTTAATGAATTTGTACACATGTTTGAACAAACCATAATTGCATTTATATTGTCCAAATTGAACATGGCAATGTATATTTTTAGATTGATGTAAGCTACATGTAGTGTCCTATGGTAATATAAAAATCATTTCAAAATTGGAGTATATTTTACATTTGTACTTTAAAACTATACGAAAGTCTTATTGTTATCATTATTTTTACATTAATTAAATTTACAATACTATATACATATTTAATAACATATATAAAAAACTATTAATATATTAAAGTTATTAAATGTATTTAAACAATATTTTTAAAGTTAGTTTAATAAAGTATTTAAACTTTTTAATATTGTTAAATTAGTAATTGAATTAATATTAACAACTGAACCAAGGGAAAACAATGTAATGGTGCAAAGGTTAGATTAAATCAAAAGAAACACAAATACTCAAGTAAATGCTAGGAAACCTTTATACCTTCACAATGTTGTCACTTGCTCCTCAGATTAGATCTTCGGTGAAGTGAAGAATGTGCCCCTTCTTTACTTGATTGTATTGATCCTATGATAGGATGTGGATTGCTCTTCTCTATTGGTATTTGATTGAAGATTGCATTGATTAATTATTGTGTTGTCATTGATGTCAATTGTAACTGGTAATTATGTTGTTATGATGTTGTTTTGCAATCAGTGGATTGAGCAAGTGAAGGAAACCGATATTACTTTTGAAGCAGTGAGATCAAATGGTAACCCTGCCTGTTGATATACCAAACCCTAACCGGTGGAGCTTGGTGAATCAATTATAGATCAAATGGTGATCAGTAATGGTTATGCCACATATGCATGTTGTATGTGATAAGTTTCAAATGGTTTTTGGCGCGTAGAGATAACAGTTTTATCTTGGGAATGAGCGAGTACATTGCATGAAGAGGAAACCGCATGATGAGTTATAGGAATCGATGAAGCGGTGATGCGATCGAGGTTGTCTTGAACAATGTGCAATGATTTTTATATAATCTAACAGTCATACTTGAACCAATTTGTTTGTAATCTCTATGAGATCTAAGGTTTGTGATGTGTTACCGACCTATTGTTTTGCATATAAGGTCAATGAGTTGTTTTGTTGTAGTGTTGGAAATTTTGGTTAAGTGTTAGTGTGATTAGTTTCTGAACCAGAAGGTGTATCTGCAGTATGTGTGAAGGCATATAGGAGCATGAAAAGGATCTGATCAAGCAGAGTAGTTCTATTTACCAGATCAATAAACCCCTATTGTTCTCTAACAATTACAATAGTTAAATCCCTTAACCGAGTAAGCCTTAACAAGCTTAGTTCTATCTAAATCCTCTAACCAGGTGATCCATTAGCTTGGATTTTAAATCCTCTATCTAGGTTACTCCTAATAGGGTATTGCTTGTAACAGGGCATTATAATCAATCCCTTAACATGGTGGTCCCTAACAAGATCTGTTCTTAACATGACTTTTTGTAAAGCTTTAACAGGCTTGGCTCCTAATAGGGCGAACTTCTGAAGAGTTTATAATACTTGTGGGTATTCATCCCCACCGTGGTTTTTCCAATTTGGGTTTCCACGTCAAAAATTATTGTGTCAAGTGGTGAATGTTTTTTGTGGTTATGATTGCTATGGTTAATTTGCTTAACTGTTAAATCCACTTAGTTATGATAAGATGATCGACAAAAATCTGAAATGTGCTTTTACTTTTGCTAGTAAAGTATTTTGATGTTTTGGTTAAATGGTTTTGGAGTTTCAAATCTATTATACTATTATTTTGGTATACCAGTCAACCGGTAAAACTATTAGTGATATTGAAGTTTGTAGCTCTATGTTTGAACCAATTTAGTTAAGTGATTGACTTATGAGATTATTTTTGAGTTTAGTGAAAGTATTGTCAGTTTTCTATCTACCAATTCACCCCCCTTCCCCCGCTCTGAGTAGTTGTCTGAATCCTTATTGATTCATCATATCATCAATTGGTATCAAAGTATCCCAGGTCCTCTAGTGTCTAAGCCTAACAGCTTGAGGTAAAGATCTAGAAGAACATGATGAAGAAAGAAGGTTTGAAGTTTAATAGGAAAAAATAGAGAATATGTAGTGACAAGACGAAAATTTATATCAAGAGTCTAGGAAGTCAATATTGGGAACATGTTGTTACACCATATATTACACCTAGTGGAATTCTGTCTAATTATCAAAAGAAAGAGCAACAAGAGAATACTCAAGAATTGGAGGCCATTATAATTTCTTTGTCTAATTCAGAGTATGTAGATGTTCATGGTCTGGAATCTTCTTATGATGTGTGGAAGAAACTTGAAGAGATCTATAGCGGTGATGAGCATGTGAATATTTTTAAGGAAGAGAGTCTGAGAGGTAAATTTGATGACATGCGGATGGCTGAAGGTGAGAATATTCAACAGTATGGTCAAAGGATCAAGGAGATAGTCACCAAGATCGAGAGTGCTAGTGGTAAAGTGGAGGATGCCATAGTGGTTAGTAAGGTGTTGAGAACCCTTCTACCAGTCTACACTATCTGAGTTGCAACCATTCAGGAGCTAAAGTCTATTGATAAAAATAAGGTAACTCTTGATTCCATCATTGGAAAAATTACTACATTTGAATTATATGGCTATGATGGTAGAGCTCAGAAATCCAAATCTGCATTTAGAGATTCAATCTCTAATCCACCTATGAGGAAAAGCAGAGATGTTCGTCATAATTATGAGTCTAGATCTAGTAGAGAAGTTGATAATGAAGATAGTTTGATTGAGATTGAAGAATTGTTGGCCAAGAGGTTACCCAGAGGTACCAGTAAGTACAGAGGTAAATTACCTTTGAAGTGTTTTGCATGTAACAAGAATGGTCATATTTATGCTAACTGTCCTAATGGTGACAATGAGCATAAGCGTGAGAAGTACAAGAAGTACAAAGAAAAAGGCAAAAGAAATCACCTCATTGTAGTTGATGATGGTATCACTGATGAGGAATCTGAGGGAGATTCTAATGAAGAAATTGTCTTTGTTGCCATTAAAGAGGATACATTTGATCAAAAGGCATTAGTTTCTTGCGTGGATATTTCTGATGATTGGATCATTGATAGTGGTTGTTCACACCACATGACAGGTGACTGGAGCAAATTTCTTACTTTGAAGGAATTTGATGGAGGAGTTGTGAGATTTGGAAATGACTCACCCTGCATGGTAAAAGGAAAGGGAACCATTTCTCTTAATGGAAAGAGTAGTGCAGATGATGTCTACTAGGTTGAAGGATTAAAGCACAATCTTTTGAGTGTAGCTCAACTCAATGACATAGGTTATCCATTGGAATTTAAGAATGAAATGTGCAAAATCTATGGGAGCAAAGGTTAACTGATTACAACTAGCAAGCAGACAAAAGGTAACCTATTTCACCTAAATCCTAAAGTCGACAACTGTTTAATTGCTAAAATAGATGATAGTTAGCTTTGGCATCGAAGATTTTGTCATATAAATTTTGATAGCATTGTCCAAGTCAGTAAGTCCAAGTCAGTAAGAGGTTTGCCTCAGTTGGAAAAACCAGTGAATACTCTGTATAAGGAATGTCAATTAGGGAAGACAACATCTTAAACTTTTAAGAGAAAATCTTTCTCAGCTAAATATTTGTTAGATTTGGTTCATACAGACCTTTGTGGACCAATAAGGACTAAAAGTATTTAAGGTGATAGATATTTTATGATATTCACTGATGATTGCTCAAGAATGATGTGGGTCACATTCTTGAAGGACAAATTAGAAGCCTTTAGTAAGTTCAAGGCATTCAGGGCCTTAGCTAAAAAGGAAAGCGGTAAGAAGATAAAGTGTTTGAGGACTGACCAAGGAGGTGAATTTACTTCTGAGGAATTCACTAGATATTGTGAAGACAATGAAATTTTGAGGTAGCTTTATGTACCTAGGACACCACAACAGAATGGTATTGCAGAGAGGAACAAATGGTTAGTTGTTGAAGCTACTAGAACAATGTTAATACAAGGAGGTGTTGCAAAAACTTTCTGGAGATAAGTTGTCCGCACAACTATCTGCACTGAACCAAATATTGGTAAAGAGAGGTAAGGATAAAACTCTTTATGAATATTGGTATGGTAGATCACCTAATGTGAGCTATTTTAAGATTTTTGGCAGAGGTGACTATGTTGGTAAGTTTGATGCTAAGAGTGATGAAGGCATATTTATTGGTTACTCTACCAAGAGTAAAGCCTACAAATGTTACAACAATCAGACAAAGAAAATCATTGAAAGTGTCGATGTCTGAGTAGATGAGTGTACTAAAGTTTCAAGAGAAACCAGTGAGGAGAAGAAGGAAGATGAACCTTACATTCTGATTTTGGAACTAGAATTGGTGAAGCCAAAAGTTGATGTAGAGAATATTGTAGTACCAGTTCAACCAGAACAGGTAGATTCTGAAGAAGAAGATGATGATAGTGAGGAAGAAGAATATGAAGATAATGATCATGCTATTCCAAGGTATGTGAGACTCAATCATAATCCTGACCAGAATATTGGAGATAACGATGTTGGAGTGTTAACCAGAAGAAGAATTAGAGAGAATTCTTACATGATTCCACTATTGAGCCTAGAACTACTAAGAAAGCCTTTGGAGATGATCACTGGGTCAAAGCTATGGAAGAGGATCTTGTCCAGATTGAGAAGAACAACACATGGACCCTAGTACCCAGACCGGTGAATAAAAATGTGATAGGTACTAAATGGGTATTCTGGAATAAACTGAATGAAGATGGAGTAGTAGTAAAAAACAAAGCTAGATTGGTATGCAAAGGTTATGCACAGGACGAAGGAGAAGGCTATGGCGAGACATTTGCACCAGTTGCTAGATTGGAAGGTGTGAGGACTCTACTTGCATTTGCAGCATATAGGAGATTCAAAGTCTATCATATGGAAGTGAAGTTATCATTTCTAAATGGAATAATGGAAAAGGAAGTATACATTGAACAAACAGATGGTTATGCTTTGATAGATGCAAAGGACATGGTGTGTAAACTACACAAGGCACTATACAGTTTGAAGCAAGAACCAAGAACATGGTATGAAAGACTACATTCACACTTGATGAAGATAGGTTTCCACAAAACCAGTGAAGACAACAATATATATCTCAAGTCTAAAAGAGATAAGATACTGGTTAGTGAAGTGTTTGTGGACGATATCATTTTTGGAGGCAATGATGACATGAGTGATGACTTTGCAAATGAGATGAAAAGTGAATTTGAAATGTCTTTGTTTGGAGAAATAAAATTCTTCATAGGTTTTAAAATTCAGAAAAATGAAGAGTGGTATCTTTATCACATAGTCCAAATATGTGAAAGAGGTATTAAAGAAATTTGGAATGGGAGACTGTATATCAAAGTCCACTGATGGAGTTGAATATGTTGCAACGTATATGAATTGTACCTAGGCAATCTGGATGAAACACATCCTGAAAGGATTCAAGTTGAAAATCACAAAACCGATAAAGATTTTATGCGATAACACCAATGAAATAAATATTTCAAAGAACCCGGTGTTGCATGCTAGAACCAAGCATATTGAGCTGAAATATCATTTCTTGAGGGAGAAAGTGCAGAGTAAAGATGTGTTACTAGAGCATGTATCTGCTAAGGAGTAGCTAGCGAATATCTTTACTAAACCTCTACCTAAGACTACTTTTGAGTATCTTAGAAGTTAGCAAGGGGTTGTACCCCTACATGAGGTCAATTGAGTAGATGTGCAAGACATCAATCCTGGAGCTAATTGAAGAATCTTGAAGTAGGATTGGTGTAAAGTGGAGTTATTCCACAGGGAGAGCATCAAGTTGCAGATCGTTGATGCAGAATAGTGAAGTATGATACTGCATGTTTTACTTCCACTTTAGCATTGTTGTTAGAGGGGGAGAAGAACTGTATGATTGATAGAGAGAAGAAATATAGCCAGTTACCAGTTGAAGACATGTAGACTTAAATTGAAGGAGAGTAAATGATAAAATGTAAACTAGGATTCCTATACTTGTGTATGTGCATTACTCTCAATCATCAAGGGTATTGATATTTGTATTGCCATCAATGCCAAAGGGGGAGATTGTTGGTATTTGATTGAAGATTTCATTGGTGAGCTATTGTGTTGTCATTAATGTCAATTATAACTGGTAATGATGTTGTTTTGCAACCGGTGGATTGAGCAAGTGAAGAAAATCGGTATTACTTTTGAAGCAATGAGATCAACTGGTAACCCTACCTATTGATATGCCAAACCCTAACTGGTGGAGCTTGGTGAATTGATTATATTGATTTATAATCAAATGGTGATCGGTAATGGTTATGCCACATATGCATGTTGTATATGATAAGTTTCAAATGGTTTTTGGTGCATAGAGATAACAGTTTTATCTTGGGAATGAGCGAGTACATTGCATGAAGAGGAAACCACGTGATGAGTTATAGGAATCGATGAAGCAATTATCAAGGAGTGGTCGAGCTTGTCTTGAACAATGTGCAATGATTTATATGTAATCTAACAGTCATACTTGAACCGATTTGTTTGTAATCTCTATGAGATCTTAGGTTTGTGATGTGTTACCGACCTATTGTTTTGCATATAAGGTCGATGAGTATTTTTGTTGTAGTGTTGACAATTTTGGTTAAGTGTTAGTATGATTGGTTGCCAAACCAGAAGGTGTATCTACAGTATGTGTGAAGGCAAATAGGAGCATGAAAAGGATCTGATCAAGCAGAGCAGTTCTATTACCAAATCAACAAACCCTTGTTGATCTCTAACAATTACAAGAGTTAAATCCCTTAACCGAGTAAGCCTTAACAAGCTTAGTACTATCTAAATCCTCTAACCAAGTGATCCATTAGCTTGGATTTTAAATCTTCTATTGAGGTTACTCCTAACAGGGCATTGCTTCTAACAGGGCATTATAGTCAATCCCTTAATCGGGTGGTCCCTAATAGGATTTGTTCTTAACATGACTTTTTGTAAAGCTTTAATAGGCTTGGCTCCTAACAGGGAAAACTTCAGAAGAGTTTAGAATACTTATGGGTATTCATCCCCATCGTGGTTTTTCTAATTTGGATTTCCACGTCAAAAATCATTGTGTCAAGTGGTTAATGGTTTTTGTGGTTATGATTGTTATGGTTAATTTGCTTAACTGTTAAATCCACTTAGTTATGATAAGATGACCGACAAAAATCTGAAATGTGCTTTTACTATCGCTAGTAAAGTATTTTGATGTTTTGGTTAAATGGTTTTGGAGTTTCAAATCTGTTATACTATTATTTTGGTATTTTCAATCAACCGATAAAACTGTCAATGATATTGAAGTTTGTAGCTTTGTGTTTGAACCAGTTTAGTTCAGTGATTGACTTGTGAGATTATTTTTGAGTTTGGTGAAAGTATTGTTAGTTTTCTATCTACTGATTGCTGCCCCCCGCCTCTTAGTAGTTGTCTGGACCCTTATTTATTCATCATATCATCATCCACAACACAACAACAATAGTTTGATGGGTGATTGGATGGATGATTGAAATGGCTAAGTATGGAGGACAAATTTGACTATAGTGGAGATGCAATAGCTACGATTCTAAGATTATACTAGCAGCATGAGATTGCACAAAGGATGAATATGAAATGAAGGGGAGGAGACCCCAATTTATAGATTTGAGAGGGGAGAAATGGAGGGTCAAGATTGATTTAGAATGAAGGGTGAGGATTGAAGGGAAATGATGCAAGGGATTGAGAGGACAAGGTGTGGGATCCAAGAGATTTTCCATAAAGGCATTTCATGTCTCAACACACCTAGAGGTACATGGGGAAGAGATCACCAAGTACATTGGGAGAATAAAAAGGAATTTAAAATTCCTTGGGAGATGGATAGAGAATGAAAAATTCTCAAATAATGAATTTCATGGGAGAAAGAAGAGAAAAGGAATTAAAAATTCATTGGGAAGTGAGGGAGAATGGGGAAATGAAGAAATTTGAAATCCTTGAAATGACCAAAGTTGGTACATTTAAGGTTTGGAAGATGAGAGGAGACAAACCATTTATGGAAAATGGTTGACTTGCTCCTAATCATGGTAATTGGGATTTTGAAAATGATTAAGGGAGGAGATTAGGTGGATTAATGAGAGATTAGAGAGCAAGTGGATAAGTTAGGAGGATTTGACAAGAGAAGAGAGAATGAGTGGAGGAATTAAAGATTGAGGAATAATGATAATCAAGCCTCTATAAGAATTAATTAGATTAAGTGGAGATTAGGAAAAGTGATTTGGAGGAATCACTTTGCTCAAGTTAATTAATTAAAATTAATTAACTAAATAGAACTTAGAAGAATTAATGATTTGATGGACTTTTGAAGAATATGAAAAATAATTAATTTATTTGATAAATTAATTACTGGACTATATTGATAAGATTAATTAAATTCAATTCAATTAATTATGAGAAGAATAAGGGTAACATAATTAAATAAATTAATTATGTAGAAAGGATAAATTAATTAAATATTTAATTTAATTAATTTTTTACGTCTACATTTTGCTCCTCTTTTATGCGGCAGAAAAAATGTCTGTGGGTAAAAGTTAGAAGAGGATGCCCCAACATGAAGACATGGGTGGTCTATGCCCCCCTTGAGACTTTAATTGGAAATTTTAAAAAAAAATTGGGAAAATTCTCAAAAAGAAGAAAATAGCAGATAGAAGAAAAAAGAGAAAGAAGGGAAAATAGAGGGAGAAAAAGAATTTGGTAGGAAGAAAAAATGGAGAAGTGGAAGAAAAAGGGCAAAGGTGGACCCCATAGAAGCCACACGGGGCACAAGGAGGAGTCATTGTCACACATACACCTTGGAGATTGAGAGAGACCAAAACACTCAAGAGAGATGTCATGCATTCCACACCAAGAGCATCACACTGAGAGAGTCAGACGGCACTAGCAATCGACTGAGTATGGACCATTGGTATGTACCCCAACCTAATTTTGTCATTTTGTAGGTTGGCATGAATTTAAGCACTTATTAGTGGGGAAAGTAGTCGGGGCGCAGATGTTGATCACCATTTCGGCGTTTGCATAGGAGTTCAATGCTCGCGCAGGCATTCCTCGTCTACGCAAATGAAGCATCATATGTGCAGATGCAAGAATGGTCTGTAGGGGAGAAAAGGAGGGGAGGACTATAGAATGACATCTTTATTCTGCAGACTAGCACACAGGGCACGGTTTTGGCGTATGCGCCTAAAGCAAAATGGTGTCTCCACTTGGGGGGGAATTTAGGGTAATAGGAAGAAAATGGAAAGGATGGGGGGAAATTGTGGGGGCAAAGACATGCCCCAGATATGAAAAGAGGTTAGAACAGGCTAGAATAGGCTAAGGAAATGAGTTGGTTTAATGTAGGAGGACCTTTCTATTATAGAGTCATGGGAGCATTGGCCTCCCACGATGACCTTCTATCGGCAACTAGATGGATATGAGTGCATTAAACTGAACATGTTGGGGTTCGGGTTTGTAGGATGATGGCCATAGATTCAAGCACATACTGTGATGATGATCGCATTGGTGGAGTGATGGAGTAGTGAGACCTCCACTTTCCATTTACCGATAGGTGAGGCCAACATCACCCTGCTAGATATTTTGTGGATCCTGAAGGTTTTGATCAGAGGGGTGATTTTGGAGTATAGATTAGATCACGAGGATGATTATTTATAGAGAATATTAGAGTGTGACGACATGCCTATGGACAGTACGAGGATGCGTCTATAGGAGGTGATGTAGAGGAAAAGGATTCCACATTTGGCCTTATTCATTTATAGGTTGATTAGGGGACAAATGATGCTTGATTTGAGCAGGCACAACTTTTCTATTGGGTGGAGTAGGTGTATGTATTATATGTTGGAGGATGGGATGAAATACACATGAGGAGCAGTAATGTTGGGACAACTTTATCATGACATCCACATGTGTGTGTACCAAGGTTATAATAACCTCGAGACCAGTGTTACATTATTACATATTTGGGCAATGGGAGCACATCGTCGTCACATGACCATTAGGGGTACAGGATCATAGGCCGGACTACTCCTATGTGGATAGGTATAGAGGTTTATTGCATTGTACTTGGGTCGAGACTATATAGTTTTGGAGGAGGATCATGGACGAGATTACAGTATTCACATGGCGGTTGTTCCAAGACTGCGAGCACTAGAGGCACGATTATCAATTGCCATGGGTGCAGAGAAAGTGCTAGTTCTTTGGGTGGACCATTCATGTCATTGATTAGTATATGCCCCATACAGTCATGAGACAATTTGACTTGGTCCAGGATATCGTCGGCCATGAGTGCACACATCCACGTATTACTCGGGAGAGCGCCACATGGAGAGATGTGGTGGGCTCATTTGTTGTGCTACTGAGTTATATGGGATTGGCCACACTGTCATTGCATGAGAGACTACATGCGGGAGATGATACAGGATGCATAGGAGCATATGCCACCTGGTGGGATGCACATTGGTCGATTTAGTTGACCATTTTGGGATTCTGGAGCAAGATGAGCTAGATGAATAGGTGGATGAGGTCATCAGTGGGGAGGGAGATGGACCAAGGGAGGGAGAGGTTTTTGGAGGAGCGAGGGTATAAGGACATATACCCTAAGGATGACAAAGAAGGAGGGGAGGGAAAAGGAGGAGCAAAGGGAAGTAGGGACCATAGGTAAAGGTACCCCTATAGGTTCAAGCACCTGTGGGACAAATTGCAGGACCTCCATATGATTGGGGAGTAGGAGGGGGGGTCGAGTCGATGGATATACTAGCTAGAGAGGCAGGACATGAGGGAGGGGAGGTAGCAGTAGCAGGACAGGTACTGTAATTCATTTTGGACCAGGCCATTTTGGAGTGGAACACAGAGAGGGCTAGGACACATAGCCTAGAGGATGAGCTAGCCACTAAGCGATATAGAGCAGATCAAGAGAGGGCCCGAGTGGAAAACTTAGAAGAGGAGGTAAGTCAACTGAGAGCATAAGGAGACTCACTAAGATAAGATCTAGAGGCACCCATCTTAGAGAGACAACATCAAGACAAAGGCAGATGAGGGTGAGAGGATATTGGAGGAGGCTAGGAGTGGTAGGGCCATAAGGCAGGTACAAGAGGAGATGTAGAGGATGGATGATGAGATTGAGACCTTCCAAGCCAGGTTGAGCAGGTCGAAGGCGAAGGCAGTTAGACTATGGGGAGATAGAGAGATGCAACTCGATGAGAACTTGACCCAGGGTAATAAATGACATTGTTTACAAAGACCCTAGATGCACGGTGGGTGACAAAGAGAGCCCTATGAGAGGTTCAATATTACTAGAGCCTCTACAAGAGATCAATGTCATAGGATCAGTGGATTCATACTTTGTCGAGCACACACAGTCGAGACAGACCCAAAAGTAGACTCAGACATCAAGAGAGTTTGTGGGTATGAGAACTCCCTAACCACCACTAGCAGGGCCCTCAGGAGGTGCAGGAGATAGGGAGAGTATGGGGATATCATTGTATTATAGTTGGACACATTGATTATATATATATATATATATATATATATATATATATATATATATATATATGAGACATGGTTTTAGCAGTGATATGAATGTGTACATTATTGTGGACTGTTTATGGACTTTATTATTTAAATGTGATGGATGATAATTATGGTTTTATGATTATAATGATGCATATGATCTGACCTATTTATGATGTGGGATGGATGGATATGTTATGTATGCATGTATATTCTATATGTTGCTCCTAACATGCTTGTGGATGTAGGGTGTATGTATGTGTACTTATATGATATGTGATATTCATCTATCGTGTTGTGATTATGTTTATTCTATAATGTATGCTTATGATGTGGTGACTATGCAATATGATTGCTTATTTATGATATATGCAATGCAAATGGATGTTCTTATTTGTTGATCCTGATGTACATATGATTTGATGGATGCACTATGATTTATGAAATATTAATGAACCTACATGTTAATATGGAATGAATGCAATGTATAATAGTGCACCTAAATGAAATGAATTGCAATGGATGCCTCTAATTGAAAAATGTGACTTAAATGAAATGAATGTATTTATATGACCATGACAATGTAATAACGAGGATAAAATGCACCTAGGATGAAAAATGTAATGATAATGTACTACCAAATGAAAATGAACCTATAATGATAATAATGAAATGTCACTAAGTGAATATCCAACTAAAGGGCGATGCAATGATAAAACTAAATGATAATGCAAAAGGTGTAATATTAGGTGATAATAATAATAAAAATGCTTTTAAAAAGTGAAACTAAGTGATCATACAACTAATGAAGATGCAAAAAGATGCAACTAAATGATAGTGATAATGAGACAATTTTTATAATGTGCCAAACATAATACAATGATACCATACTAAACAACGGAAAGGGGGAAGATTGAGGTGTCAAAATGAGATGGAATGCAAAATAAAGTTGGGGGGGGGATTTTTTGTTGTGTTGATGTTGAGAGAAAACCTAGTTTTTATATTTCCAAGGATGATCTTCATCTCTGATTATAGGAATCAGGATGTCGTGAAAATACTAGGCATGGACTAGACTCTCAAACAATAGGTATCCCTTTCACACAACCACGTAAACATTGTGGTGATGTAGATATGGGACTGCGGGTTTGTACAAGAGAGACCCTCAAATACATCATACCATAAAGACATGCCCTAGTATACACCAACTCAAGACATACCAAGATATAGAATGATCCTGGTAGCCATAGATAGGAGTAGTCGTAGGACACAAAGATGCAAATCAAAGCAACAGATCAAAACATACAAATGAAATTTCCATGGCCAACTGACATCCTTACCAAGAGTAGGACTAAGGTGGTGGATACACTATCGAACATGGGAAGGATGCATCTCGATGGGCAAGGGTAATTGATAGGATTGCATAGGAAATAGAGTAGATGGTATGTGCAAATTGATGTAGATGTGAGACTGGCTACAAAGACTCAATTAAGATCATATGGATGGGTGCTTAGATGACACGTAAGTCAAAAATAATCTTAGTTTGATGGGATAAGCTTAGAAATCAAGGGGAAGCTCAGTGTGATGGGATGATCCTCTTTGGAAAAAAGCTCATCATCTCCTGAGGGGTGGGTGAGGTGAAGTAGAAGGGGGAGCAAAATTTATTAATTGCGGACATATCAAATATCATTCAAATTCTAGTGTGGATGGGTGTTGAGAGAAGTGGACTAGCAGATGATTGATTGGAGGCAAATTAATTCCTACATCATTAATGGGATATGGAGGTTAGGTGGGAAAGGGACAAATGGTCAAAACGGGAACATCCTAAACAGATGCCCATAAAAGGAGTAGTCCCATAATATGAATTAAAGGATTATGGATATGGAAATGAACAGACAGATGAAGGATTGAGGGTGAATTAATGGCTCACGTTACTAAAGAAATATGGATACAAGGCTAGCGATGAACAGAAGTCAATTAATGCCTTACATTACAAAAAGTGGGTATGGGGCGGCTGGGTGGGAAGAATAGGTTTTGTGATGTTGGGAAGTGGAATTTTCTCTTGAATACTACAAAAATGTCAAAACCTTGAGGTTGGTGGGGATGTAAATTCTTTAAGTCTCAGCCCTAGAAAGTTAGTTTGTCTTGTGAGATGATAGATCTAGCTTATTTACCTTGATGCCTGAAACAAGATTTTCACCAAGGTACTTTCCCATAGCACCATAAAGTGATTTTAACTAATGGACAAATTGATTTTTCTTTGCTTTTTTTCATTTTTTTTTCATGATTTTCTTTTTTTTTTTTTGCTTTTTCTGACTTTTGTCTGACTTTTGAAAACTGGAAATCCTCTAAAGATTGGGTGTAGAATCTCTTCAGGTGCATGATGTTCATGGGCTCATCCAAAAGATCTCCTTCAAGAGTGGCCAACTAATAGGCACCTGGTCTGTATTTTGCAATGATCACACAAGGTCCAAGCTAGTTAGGCTCAAACTTGCCTTTCTTTTCATGATTCTATAGATTCTTCTAATTTTCCATAAGTACTTGGTCATTGATGTCAAATTCTCAGGTTTTGACTTTCTTGTTATAGCTTAGCCAAAGGTGATTCTGATATACCCATTGGTTCCCAAATCAATAGATTCCAAGTCTTAGAGGAAAATCCAATAACTCATCAATGAAATCATAATAGGTTTTGGCTAACGGACGAGATTCAGTCATAAGACTGAAATATCCTGGACTTTTAGCTCTATAAGACCAAGGTGGGTCAACCTAAGTTATGTTCAAACAACTTACAACTTCTAATGCTCATTACATTACAAAAATACATCAGATCATCCCAATGAAAATATACCAAGGAAGATGGATAAACTCTTAGTTTTGGGAACAACCTTAGTTTATAAACAACTATGCAACCATTGGGGTTGGGTTTCTACACTAATCCTACTCCTAATGCAGAAAATAAAAGAGATCTTGATAAAGGAATGATTCTGAAAACTGGTTGCAAACCCCATGACCAGTGCCCAATTAGGACAGCGGAGTCAACCCACAACAAATAAACATCAAACCCAAATAGAGCGAAACATAACTAGCTAGTTCTAAGCATTAATGCATGACATTAACATCCTCTATTGTAGCTTCCATGTAGACATACTTGGATATCCTGAATATACACATCATCATTTCTCATTCCATCATAAGCCATTTAATCTCTTCCTTGAAGAGAAGCTGAAGATAAAACAACACTAGACTTGTTGGGATAAAATAAAGGATCTACTTGATCTTTTATTTTATAAAATGAGAGCAATGCATAAAGGAGACAACTCCAAAAAAACCCATAAAACTTGCTAGCTCACTAGTTATAGACTATTTGAAAGAAAAATGATTAGAAGCTGAAAGAGAATAACTCAAATCTACTCTAAGTTCAAACTGTGCATGGAAGCCCTGCTTCCAATACTTTCAAAAAGTTACATTCAGAATGATCCTAACCAAGGAAAAAGGAAAACTAAATACATCAAGAAGAAAACCTAAGAAAACCCTAAAATAATCTTCAAAGTCACATGTCTTCTTCTTGAATTCTTGCAATTTCAAATCTACTCTTTTCCCTCAAAATCTTCCTCTGATCTACACTCTAATTCTGAGCATGACATCTCAAAAAATTTGGGTATCTACACTCTAATTCTGAGCATGACATCTCAAAAAATTTGGAAAAGCACCCCTGCAAGCACAAGTCTTTGTGACAAAAGACTAGTCACATTCACCTCTGCCCCCTTGGACTCAAAATTTCCCTTTTTGTGTACCTGACTATCTCTGCAAGCAGCCCACTTTTCAACCTTAAACCAAAAATGAAAAATTAGCTCTTGGAGAGTAAGATACCTTGTCATTTTCTGCTTTTTTGCCCTCCATCCTTGACTGAAAAAATTTCCCCTTTTATGGCTCTGTGCTATATTATTTTTTGCACATGTTCTCATTTCTCCCAAAAGACTCCATCTTTGATAGAAAAAGAATTACCTAATGCCCCTTTGTTTGATTCTCATGAAAGAACTCTCACAAGTCAAAATATCTCTTTACTACTCTTACCATGGGTAAAAACACTTCACTTGCACTTTTAATTTTCACTTTAAAGACCGGTGTCCATCTGTGCATATTTTACCTCGAGGTAGGAATATCTATCTGAACAAGTAATCACACCCTTATTTCATGTTTTATCTCAAGGGAAATATATAATTTTAATACTGGGAAAAACAGATTCCACCCTCTTTACTCATGATCATAACCACTTCCATTTACTCCTGATCGACATATTATATTTCCTACCCTTATGGTAAAATAGCACTTATAGATTATACCCCTTTCACATCTGCAAATAAATATCTTATATGCTCTCTTAAATTACATTTACACTTGTTTAACAGACTCTGTAAAACACATTCACCCACTGGAAAACCATTATCTGCACTCTCTCCTCACATATCTGTGCCTGCAAAAGTAATCACAACTACAATAGTCAATAAAATTCCTCTATCTTGCATGCTTTGATGGATGTCCACAACTTGCAATCATTGCGCTGCACTTCAAATAAAAACCTGTGTATTATAGTATGGGTGATGCCCCACAAAATAGATAGTTAAGGTTTGACTTCGAATATCATATTTTGTATTATGTCGTACACTGCCCTTATGCCTTTGGAACCATTCTGCAACTCATTGTTTGCATCTATTTTTAACCACACAAGGAGATTTCAAAATCCTAACCTAGAAATGAGATCAAGACTCATTTCTACGAAAGTAATCTACAACAATACTCGCGATCACATTGAAATGTGTCTTGAGGTACATCAGATACAAGAACTGTAAAATTTTCTCTAAACCTGCACAAGTTTACAAAAGAAAGAAGAGAACTTACAGGTGCACAAAGAAAAAATTTCAGAGCAAAAGATAAAACAGTTTTCTATTACAAAAAAGAATTAAAATTAGAATAGACAATGTCTCCGTAAAAGAAAAACAAGGAGAAAAGAAGGGTAGATTTAGAAAAATCATCAAACCTTTCCTTTGTTTGGCTGAAACCAAAGCAACAATAGTTTTAAAGAAGATTTATCCAACTCGGGAATAAAACAATAAAACTATGATTTTCATGCTTGGCACGAAGTAAAAAAAAACCGTAAAAGATGGAGGAAAGCTGGAAAAGCTAGTTATGGGCTAACAACCCCCCTTAAGTCTAACAAAGGAGACTAAAAACAAAACTAAAGAAGGAAAGAGGAAAGAGGGAAAACCCAATGGGAACAAAACCTCCCATCAAAATAGAAACAAACAATACATGAAACACTATGTTGTAGTGTCTTTAACCCTAAGATGATCTTATAGAATTTGAAATTTTTGCTCTGTGAAAGTCTTCGTGAAGATGTCAACAATTTGTTTAGAAGTGGGACAATACTTCAAATCAATGACCCCATCATGGATCAGTTCTCGGATGAAGTGCATGTGGATCTCGATGTGTTTGGTTCGATGTCGCTGCATGGGATCTCTACAAAACTTCAGGGTACTCTGATTGTCACACCAAATGAGTGTTAGATGATGAAAAAGAATACCGAGCTCAGTGAGAAAGTTTTGCAACCAAATGGCTTGAACTGTAACATTGACAACACCTCTATATTTGGCTTCTACAGATTATAAAGCAATGGTAGATTGCTTCTTGCTTGACCAACAAATGGGACCAGATCCCAAACTAAGAATGTATCCTGAAGTAGACTTGCGATCAATGTTATCACTAGCCCAATCAGAATCAATGTAGCCAAGGAGATCCAAAGTACATCCGACTGAATAATGAATCCCATAGCTAATGGTTCCCTGAACATAGCGAAGGATGCGCTTGGCAACTTTCCAATGTAGCTCATGTGGCTCTTGCATGTATCTGGAAACAACCCCTACTACATATGAGAGATTAGGATGAGAGTGAGTGAGATACAAAAGACTCTCCACTAGTTGTCGATACTGAGTGCAGTCAACCAATGGTGTATCTTTTCCATCTTCAAGCTTTACCCCAAAAAGAAAAGGTGTGGCAGATGGCTTGTCGTCAGTCATGTGAAACCAAACTAGGAGATCTGTAGCATACTTGGATTGAGCTATATTGATTCCCGATTCACTTTGGTTGATTTCAAGTCCAAGGAAAAAGTGTAGGAGACCTATGTTTGTCATGGAAAATTTGTTATGCAAAGAACTTTTAATTGTAGCAATGGCTGAAGATGAACTACCTGTTATGAGTAGATCATCTACATAAAGTACTATGATCAACAAAGAGTCAAATGTTCTCATCATATAAATATTTGGATCAGGTTTTGAATGTATAAAACTTTGAGATAGAAGATATGAATCCATTTTAGCATACCATGCCCGAGGTGCCTGGTTAAGGCCATAGAGTGACTTCTTAAGTCGACATACCAAAGATGAATTTTGTACATACCATTGTAGTTGCTCCATATAGATTTCCTCTTCAAGATCACATGAAGAGATACATTCTTCACATCCATGTGATAAATCTCCCACCTTCTTGTTGCTGCAATGGCAAAAGCCAACCGAATGGAGTCCATTTTTGTCATTGGTGCAAAAGCTTCATCATAGTCAATACCATGAATTTGCTGAAATCCTTTGGCTACCAACCTTTCTTTATATCTACTCACACGTCCATTTGTTGCTTTCTTTGTCCTACAGACCCATTCACATCTAACAAGCTTGCGATTGGAAGGAAGAGGAACCAAGTCCCAAGTTTGGTTTGCAATGAGAGAGTTGTACTCCTCGTCCATGGCTGCTTCCCAAAGAGGATTCCCTGCAGCTTCTGCATTAGATTCTATAACCACGCAGACATGCATTAGCATGATAGGCTCTGTAGCTGAGAGTGCCTGAGGAGCTTCATATATTTCAGCTAAGCTCCTTGTTCTTTGATTTCTCTTAGGGGATACTGAATCATCACTGGAAGCCCAATTTTGATCTAGATGTGGATCTTCATTTGCATGCTCAGGGTCATCTAAATCAGATTCAAATATATCAAAAATAATATCAGAATGACTGCATGTATCATCTTTGAGATTTGTGTGAGGAGGTAGCATAGAAGTGGTGGCATGGTGTTCCTGAGATGCATAAGAGAGACTTTCATCAAAGTAGACACTCCTCTCAATAAAGACATTTTCAGTTGAAAGATTTAATAGTCTATATCCCTTGACACCATCTGGATAGCCAACAAAGATGCACTCTTTTCTTTGACGCTCCAAAGCCTTCCTCTTTTCTGTAGGAATGTGGGCCCATGCACGTGATCTAAAGATGCGAAAGTGGGTGACGTCAGGTTGCATGCCACTCCAAGCTTCAAAAGGTGTTTTTCTTGTAACAGATTTGTGAGGAGATCTATTTCGTATGTACGAAGCACAATTGATTTCTTTATCCCACAATTCAGAAGGAAGAGATCTTACCATCAACATGCAACTAGTCATCTCTTTCAAAGATCGATTCTTCCTCTTAGCTACCCCGTTCTGTTGTGGAGTGTAAGGAAAGGAATTGTGTTCTGCGACTATATTCTAGCTTTATCACAAAGATGTTAAACATCACTGTTGACATACTCTCCCCCATCATCTGTGAGAAGGATCTTGATCATTTTCCCGGACTGCTTCTCTGCATAAGCTTTGAAAATCTTGAGATTCTCAAAAGCTTCAGACTTGAATTTGAGAAAATACACCCATGTGTATTGTGTGCAATCATCAATGAATGTAAGCACATATTTGGCTTTTCTCATGGAAGGTTCTGGAAATGGACCCATAAGATCACTCTGAACAATCTCTAAAGGAGAAGAAGCTCTCCATGCATTCCCCTTCGAAATCTTTTCTTGAGGATGCTTTCCAAGAGCACAAGCTTCACAAAGTCCATTAGAAAATTCAATGGTAGGCAGACCTTTTACCATCCCCTATTTACTAAGTTGCTGCATGCATCTGAAATTTAAATGACCATATATTTCATGCCAAATTCTACTTTCATCATTTGCGTGTGTTAGAAGTAAAGTAGAATCTAATTTTGCAACAAAGTCAGAAAAAGTATACAGGTGAGATTGATGGTTTGCCTTACCAACAACAATTAGAGAGTTGTCTTGCATGTCAAATATGCTTGTCGAATCTGGGGTGAATTCAACTCTCCTTCTAGGTCCAGTATGTGTCATTTGGTATACAGAGAGAAGATTGACATAAAGCTTTGGAATGTGAAGAACACTCTCAAAACTACCAATACCAATCTCTACTCGTCCTTGTCCAATTGCATCTACTGGAGAGTTATCTCCCATGAGAATAGGAGGACCTTCATATGGGTTTAAGGATGAAAGAGCATCTATTGTGGTAGCCATGACATGGTGTGAAGCTCTAGAATTGATGATCCATGCATCTAGAGAAGAATGAATAGCAATTAATGCATGCGCATTACCTCTTGTTTCTAGTGCTTTTTCTTCCAGCTTCTTCTTGGCACTTTATGGAATGAAGTTACCAAGATTATTCTGCTGAAGTGGTTGTGCCATGAGATCAATGGTCTTCTTCATGCATAATGGTTCTAGATGGTAACCACGGTTACAATAGTTGCACTTTGATTTACCCTTTTTGTCCTTTTCCTTTGAACTAGAAGATTCATTTGAAGGTTTTAAATTAGCTCCTTCTTTAGGATCAAGATCCTTCTTCCCTTTGCCTTTGGATTGTTGATTGGATTTTGAATTGTTCTTACCACTTGCATGCACAACAAGTGCATGAGCTTTGGAGTTTTTCAAGGTACCCATCTTTATGATATCATCCAACTCATGTATCAGAGACTCAATAAAAGCATCGAGTGTGAGCATTTACCAAGTTACTCTAGTTGTTAGCCTGATTGTGTGAAAAACAGAAACAATTACAACATATTTTGGACCCAATTTTGTCAAAATTGCAAGAATTAACTTGTTTTCTTCTTTGGCTTTATCAATTCTGCAACCTTTCAGTTTAAGTAACAATGCTTTGAACTTTGTGAAGAAGTCTTGAATATTCTCAAAACTTTTTGGATCTAATAAGTTAATAAGTTGAGTTCATTCTCCAGGATGTGACCTCGCATCTCATCTTGCTTTACAAAAAGAATCTCCAACATAGTCCACACTATGTTTGGTGTTGTGCATGCTTCAACATCAAACAATAACTCTGGAGAAATGGATAAGCAAAGGAGACCGTAAGCCTCATCCATCCAATTGAAATATTCAAATTTTTCAACTACAGAATTGGGTTCAACCTCTGTCGCCATTACAATCTGATACGCGCCTCTACTTCTAAGTTGAAGCAGAATCTTAGGCTTCTCTTTTCGAAATAATTATAATGTGTGAGAATTGCTGAGGCTGGAGATTCCATTCTTCTTAATTGCTCTAATCTTTTCAATACCTACAAAAAAAGGTATTCCTCCTTCTTCCTAGCTCAACCTGCTCTAATACCATTTGTTGGAATCACTGCTGTCATTACACCAAAAGCTTGAGCTATCAATGAACGAGAGAGTGGCCAGAGTTAAGGATCCATGGGAGATGGGAGGCAGGAGAAATCCAAGTCATGAATCCACAAGAGGTGCTAACCGTGACCAACAATCCCCCCCTCAACACCTACTGAGGATTCCAGGGGCACCCCCCCTCCGCACCAACAGAGGATTCTAAGGGAAACTCCTAGGATTCGAACTCATGACCTGGATTCCACAACCTTTCAGTTGAAGTAACAATTCTTTGAACTTTGTGAAGAAGTCTTGAATATTCTCAAAACTTTTTGGATCTAATAAGTTGAGTTCATTCTCCAAGATGTGACCTTGTATCTCATCTTGCTTTACAAAAAGAGTCTCCAACATAGTCCAAACCATGTTTGGTGTTGTGCATGCTTAAACATCAAACAATAACTCTGGAGAAATGGATAAGCAAAGGAGACCGTAAGCCTCAGAACCTACACAAATTGAATCTAGCTACAAAAGAAAGAAGAGAACTTACAAGTGCACAAAGAAAAAATTTCAGAGCAAAAGATAAAACAGTTTTCTATTAAAAAAAAATTAAAAAAATTACAATACATAATGTCTCCGTAAAAGAAAAAGGGGGATAAAAGAAGGGCAGATTAATAAAAATCTTTGAACCTTTCCTTTGTTTGGCTTAAACCAAAGCAACAATAGTTTTAAAGCAGATTTATCCACTCGGGAATAAAACAATAAAACTGTGATTTTCATGCTTGGCACGGAGTAAAAAAAAAACCGTGGAAAAGCTAGTTATGCGCTAACAAGAACCACACCTGTTCACCATTGTAAACAACTTTGCATTCACACTGTCACCTAAGATGGAGTAGTGTTTGAAAACCACGAGGCACTTACAACCGATCTTGCATGAAAGATAGATTTGTATTACTGCTTCCAGCTAGAGAAATAGAAGATACAATCAATGTACCCACTAATGGGACCGATATCTGAAGGGAACCTCGCATTTCTTCCGCTATGATCTCATAACCAACACGACATTCTTCCTCCCTTGTTCAACACCCATAAAATAACATTCCTTTAGGGGCATTCCAGACTAATTCCTGCGCCTTGTATATGCTTTTGTATTGTGTGTGCGTGGTGGCTAATGGCTATAACCATTACATCTGACAAAATCTTTTCATTCACGAGAAGAAAGGAGGAACAACGCCATTCCTTGAAACATGCCCTACTGCATCGCACTACATATTGTGCCAATCCTCAAATTTGGTCTCTCCAACCTGTTACTTGTGGCACATCTCCATCATTTGGCTTCGACAAGTCTCCATTGCTTATATCAGGGAAGTTGCGGACCATGATATTATGACATGCATTTCTATTGATGTGGCAACCTTCGTCCTCTGCAAACTGTAGCATGAAAAAGAATTTGAACCCTACACCGCTTCAAATCCCATAGCATGGCGATCAAGTCTGTTGTTGTCCTTTGGACGCTTCGCATATTTCAAGTCACCTTCAATGCATATCCTTTTGCAATTTTACTTTCCATGGATTGTCTCACATTAGGATCACTTGTCGCTCTTCTGTGCTGGGATACCCAAATCTCCTTGAAATGACATCGAAACATAGCTATCAATGCGGTATTCGGTGGTAAACAAAGCATGTTTTCTGAATCATAAAACATCATCTAATACGGCTCATAGTTTATTATTGAGCCACACACATCGATCCACAATCTCGGAAAAGTGGGAGCCATACCATCGAAGATACCAGATATGGATCAATACCTAAATAATTTGAGCCCACACACCCTAATTCCTTGTTCATTGGCATATACCTTTTCGTTACCCCGCACCATTTTTTTTGGACTCTGGCTCCTCCCATGGGCTGGTGGGGAAACCTTTTCCCTCTTTCCTCGCTTACCCTGCACCCTCTCCTCAGTTTCCCTATGTGCACTGTGGGGTGGCGAGAGGATCCCACTTTACCCACCCCCGCTGTCCCGCAAGCTTATCCCGCCTGCTGTGGAAGACCTGTGTGATAGGAAAAAGAATCGACCCTGTCCTTTCTCGCCACCCCGCACGGTTTCCATGCCTGACCAAAAGATGACACGGGGTAAAAGAAATAAGAAAACTTAAAAAACTTTGACTCCTCCTTTTCTGCTTGCTCAGGTAGATCATTGTAAAGGTTTTTTGGATAATAATTTTTCATACCCCCAGGGCCCCAAGCTTGTTCTCACGGGCCCACCAGGGATTTTCAAAAGGCGAGGAAATATAAATCATGAAATCCAAATCATCATTAAAATGATTCGATTTTGTTGCATTTTAACTTTTTTACCTTCTAAGAAACCTCCATTTAAATTTAATGGTTGATTTGGCTAATGTCGTACTCACCTCTACATAAGTGGATTTGGCAATGTGTAGTATTATTTTAATCTAAAAGGATTTAAAATAATATAATTTTCCTCCATTATGCTCCCAGACCCCTTTAAACCAATTGAGTGATAAGTTTTATTTATCCACCATTTAATATATGTCTGGGTAAATAAACCAACCAAATTATATAGATAATTTTATTGGCCCAAGATGTCATGTTACTTAAACTAGGATGGTTTAAATAATAAATATCCTTTTAATTGGCTTTGATTAGTTTTATTGGGTTTCATGTGTACTTAGCCCAGCTAAAAAAAATGTTTCTGGGCAACTGATGTTTGCAAATGTTTCTGGGCGACTTCAAAAACTGACTAACACACCTCATCAAGGCCTGCAAGCTGGCACACTGGAAAATTGTTATATAGAGAATTCAAGGCATCAAACAGATTCTCAAAATGATATATGAGGCAAAAGATTTTAATCCTCAAAGTTGCTTGCTCAAGCTTTAGTGAAACTGCAACTATTAAATCAACCCGAGGCCCCTTGAAACACTGATTGGAGAAAATATCAAAACTCAGTTTCAAGAGCTGCCACTTGGCGAACTGATACATCTAGATATCTTGAATATGTGTGCAAGAGGGTTTTGCATAATTCCATCACATGTGTGAAATATTTCTGCTCAAACTTGCCCCCTTTGAAAAATCTGGAAATGTTGCTTGTAAAATTTGAAAAAATTCAGATTCAAATGGGCTTTGAAAAAATATCAAATGATGGGCTAGGGGGCTATAAACCAACAAGATGGTAGATAATATAATAAAGGATCATGGGGAACATTGATTTTACACACAAGTCATCAGTATCAACAAATATAAACTCGAATGTAGGGCTACTTTCTACAGATTGTGCACAGTCAACTTGCAAAACTAAACTTTTGCAGATGGATTTGACTTTGAAAACTTGTCAAACGGATTCATGGGGCCTTGCCAACTGACATGGGGCTTCAAAAAATTGTAGAGAATCATGGAAAAATATCAGTTAGGCTTAATATTCATATGGTACAAAGAGGGCTTACTCAAAAAGGTCAAACTACTACAAATCAACAACCTACCTCTAGACCTCCAAACCAAGACTTCAAAAACACATCAAAACAGCTCATGGGAGGTTGAAAATGGACATACAACATCTTTGAAAGGTGCTCAATACCTCCCCCAAGGGATTCTACATGAAACTTAATATGTGCAAAAATATGGGCTCTCAAACTGAGCTACACAGGCTTGTTCAATAAAAGACAATCTAAATGTATTATACAAAATTTTGAACCTGGGTCCTCAAAATTATGCAAAATTTTTGAGGTCCCAACAATACCTAGAGATGGTTTAAGGCCTTGAGACGCCTTTCATCCGGTAGTTCTAGCTCTTGTAGTCTGACTACTCTATATTCCTCATTAGGTACAATGTTTTGTAGTGATTCCTTGGGTGAGGGGATTTCGATCTCAAGGGGGAGGATGACTTCAGAAACAAAGACAAGGGAGTATGGGGTAGCTCCTGTATGAGTGCAAATTCTTGTGTGGTACACCCAAAGGGTGGGATAAAGTTGCAAGTGCCAATCACTATCAGCTTCATTGACTTTTTTCTTGAGGATTTTGATAAGGGTTTTATTTGAAGCCTCAACTTGATCATTACCTTGCGAGTAATACGGGGTGGAAAAGAGATGTTGGATGGAGAACTTCTGGCACAATTCCTTGACATCCTAGTTTTTGAAAGGTCTACCATTATCTATAATGATTACCTTAGGAATTCCATAGTAGTAGATGAGGTAGTTTAGGATAAACTTGGAAATTTGGTTGCCAGTAGTGAAGGTGAGGGTATAACTTCCACCCATTTAGTGAAGTACTCTATGACAGTTATTATGAATTTATGATTATTAGATGAGGAGGGGTGGATTTTCCCTATGAGATCGAGCCCCCATTGAGAGAAGGACCAAAGAGTGATAAACAATTGCAAATCCTGAGAGGTGCATGAATTTTGTTGTCATGTTTTTGACAAGGAGTACATTTCTTCACATAGTGATACGCATCTTCTTCCATTGTAGGCCAGTAGTATCCCATGTGCAAGAGTTTCTTAGCGAGAGTGAGGTCACTTGAGTGTGCTCCACAAACACCTTTGTGCACTTTATGTAGTGCCCATTCAGCCTCCTCTTTGTCTAAACACCTTAGGAGGGATTCATCAAAATGCCTTTGAAAGAGGGTATCACCAAGGATGGTGTTTCAAGAAGATCGATAAATGAAGGTTTGTTGTTGGGTTTTAGAGAGGTGAGGGGGGATAATGTTGTCTCGTAAGTAGGTGAATGTTTCTTGGTACCAAGGGGATTGAGGACCAATGAGAACACATACCATTTCTGATTCGCGGACATCGTATGCCAGTATTAGGAGTTGCTCTAAAAAAACTCACACTTTTGACTATTTGCCAACATTTGTAGGAGGGAGCCAATTGTATCCATAGTGTAAACAACTCTGGTGTTTGTCTTGGGAATCTGATCAAATTGAATAAGAGTGAAGAGCTTCTTAAGGTCTTCTACCATGTTGTGATAAGGAAGTAGCTTGTCATCCTTTGTCCGATATTCATCATTGACTTGTTTAATGACAAGTTGGAAATCACCATAAACCTGTAGCTCAATGATCTTCCATTGGATAGCCAGGTGGAGACTAGTGATCAAAACTTCATACTTCATGATGTTGTTGGTGCATGCAAAGGCGATCTTGTATGACTTGGGAATGCAATCTCATTGAGGGGTTATTAACAAGATGCATGTCATCGATTTGTTTTATGTGCAGGAACCATCAAAATACAACTGTCATTTTGATGATGTGGTGACAATCATAATGGAATCATCAGGGAACTCTATGATAAGGGGGTGGTCACCTTGTAGGGGAGCATCAACCAATTGATCAACTATAAATTGTCCTTTGATTCCTTTCCTATCTACATATTCAATGTCAAATTAACTCAAGAGCATGACCCATTTTGCAGTGCATCCAGTGAGAGCAGCTTTCGATAGCAAGTACTTAAGGGGATCTACCTTTGCTATCAACTTTGTCTTGTTATTAAGCATGTAGTGTCGTAGTTTCTGTATGTTGAAAACAAGCACAAGGCAATCTCTTTTTATGGGAGTGTAATTAAGTTCATACCCTATAAGAGTACGACCGATGTAGTATATTGTGTGTTCTTTGCCTTGGTCATCTATCAATGCTAGTAATACCCCTAATGCCACTGCGGTTGCTGATATGTACAAGATGAGTATCTGTTCCAGAGTAGGAGGAATCAAAACTAGAGGAGAAGCCATATATTCTTTTAGCTTGTCAAAGGCATTCTGGCATAAACAATCCCATTTGAATTTAGTATCTTTCCTTAAGAGGTGCACAAATGAATGACACTTGTCTGTCAGCTATGCAATGAATATGCGAATTAACTAAAGTTCCCCTTGAAGGCTACAGAGTTGTTTGAGTGTCTTTAGAGGAGGCATTTCCATTATAGATTTTACAATTGTCTAGTCAAATTTTATGCCTCTGTGAGAGACTATAAACCTTAGGAGTTTTTCTGATGTAACCCCAAAGACACATTTCTTAGGATTTAGGCATAACTTATATTTCTCAAGTATCTCGAAGATCTTTCTTAGGATTGAATATGTTCTTCTCTTGTTTTTTATTTTCCTAGAAGATCATCCACAGTCTTCCATTATATTGTACAAAAGGTCATGGAAGATAGTGGGCATTGCCCTTTGATATGTTTCTCCTACATTCTTGAGGCCATAGGACATAACTTGGTAACAAAAGGTACCCCAAGGAGTTGTAAAAGTTGTCTTATGTTGATCTTCTTTTGCACTGATTCTACCCAAAAACCCCATCCATTAGGGAGAGCATCTTATGTCCTACGGTGAGATCTACAAAAATGTCTATGTTTGGTAGAGGAAAGTCATCTTTCAAACATTCTTTATTAAGGTCTTTGAAGTCTATACAAATTTTGATTCTCCTAGCGGGCTTACCGACGTGTACTATGTTGGAAACCCACTCTGGATAATCAATGGGTTTTATGATTTACCAACATCCAACATCTTTTGTAATTCTGCTTTGACTAGGAGGGAAATCTAAGCGTGCATCTTGTGTAGCTTCTACTTAACTGGTTTGGCATTTGGACGGACAAAAAGATTGTGTACTACCAAGTCAGGGTCAAGGCCTGGCATGTCAGCATATGACTAGGCAAAATTGATTTTTGTCTTATCTAAAAAGTTCATGAAGTTCTGTCTTTCTTGATCCATTAGAGACTTGGCTATGAGCACATTCTTTGGAGTGTCTTTTGTACTCACATTGATTGTGTTTTTCTCCCCAATAAGTAGAGGTGATTTTTCTTGATGTAGGGGAACCATGGTAGGCAAGTCAAGACCCCCATCTTCTAGCGCTTGATCCAGGTTTTCACTAAAAGATGCATCCTTTATTTTTAATTTTTCTTTGTTTGAAGGTGCCTCAGAGAGGTTTTCACTAGGGCACTTCTGAGTTTTCTTTTTATTTTAATTTTTATGACTAACGGAATTGAATTGACAACCAAAGTAGGCTTCCGGATGAAGTTGTATCCCATTCATGGATGTGTGGTTCTAAAGGTCTTTCATGTTGAGTAATGCCAATTGGGCATCATCATCAACACCGATGTCCAAGGCAGGTTGTCCTCATTGGCCCCAATCAATAAGTTTGGGGTGTACGAGTTTAAGCTCAAATAGGATGAAAGGGGTGTCAGGGGTGATGGTGTTTACGCATGCATTGTCGAATATGTCACCAAGGTATTCGAAAGGCGTTTCATGAAATTCCTCTTCACCAACTTCCATAGGAGGGTTTGGCTAGGCACCAACGATAATGATTTTAGACAATATTGAGTAACCCAAGCCCCTATTGTGCTTATAAAAGATGAGTGAAATCAGTGAATTGATTCCCTGTTCTTGTGGTCCAAGATCATGTCCTTTATAACCCATCTTATCTACCTTGGTAGATGCCTTAGGATGCATTTTCTTAGGGATGTATGTTGGTGCTTCATCTTCTTCCCAATACAACCAAGAGGTGACATCGATTTCCAATTTTTCTTCTTCAATTGAGCCCCACTGCTGGAAGGTAGTTTTCTTGCACTTAAAGGTGGGTTTGCTTTATTTCTTGATTTCTTTCAGCTTTCTATATGACTTGGGAGAGGGTGGGAGTTGACCCATGTAGAGAGCATTCTAAAGGGTGTACTCTCCACAACCATTATAAAAAATCTTGACCTTGACCTTGGGTTGAGGTGAAGTGGAGACGATATTTGAGGGATCAGATGGAGGTGGTGGAGCAGGTGAATTGAGCGGACAATGGTAGGGGTGCTTCTCTTTAAGGAGTTCACAATATTGGAAGGGTTGTGAGTCAGCAAGGATGGTGATTTATCTACCATTGAAGGGGAACTTTAGGCATTGATGGTAGGTGGATGGGAAAGCTTGAATAGAATGGATCCATGGATGGCCAAGAAGGATGTTATATGGGAGGTCTAGGTCTAAGACCTGACATGTTATTTCCACCATAGTAGGGCCCACTTGGAGAGGTAATATGATCATTCCTTTGGAAACTTGCTCTGCATCATCATAGGCCTTTATTGTGATCTTTCTAGATGGATCAGCCAAGTCTTCAGAGATTCCCAATTGTTTAATTAACTTGTATGTACAAATATTTAAGCTAGATCCACCATCTATACTTGGACCCTTTGTACTTATGGATAATAGCTTCAATGTAGAGGGGATTATTGTGAGATAGGTTTTCAATAGGCATGTCCTTGGATGTGAACACAAAAGTTATGTTGCATAACAAGGTTGCCAATAAGGTCCTGAAATTGGGCTACATGGATATTGTCAAGGACACGGGACTCTAGGAGCACTTGTTCAAGGATATCTTTGTAGATGAGGGATGTCTTGAGGAGCTCAAGGATGGAGATCTGTGCAAGTTTTTTGCTGAGATTATCAAAGATATCGTAGTGACAGGTGGATGACATGGGAGGTTGTGGAGGAGGAGGAGGAGCTCCCTAGACGATCACTCTTCCTCTTCGAGTGGTAACATTATAGTCATTTTGAAAATAAGAAGGTGTGATGCCTTGAATGACTTTTTGCTTGAGGGGCTCGGTTTGAGGATTATGGAGGAGGGATACCTTGAATGGTGACTCTGGGTATATGAGTGGCAGGAGGGGGATCAACTCCTTTGATTGTGATAGTGTTAACATAGGTATCGACAGTTTTTATGCGGCCTACCAAGGAGTCAAAGCTAGGTACATAATTGGTATAGTCATAATTGACAACATGAGATGATGAGGCTTTGTCCTTACCATGTTTAGGAAAAGGGTACTGATACATTTTAAGTTTGTCATTGGAGCTACTCAGTTTTGTGATATCAACCTCAATGTCACCCTTGTCAATAAGGTCTTGGATGTAATTTTTGAGCTTCATACACTTGTGTGTATCATGACCATTGACACGATGGTAGTCACAATATTCATTTTCATTATACCATCAACTTTTAGGTTGATTGGGATCAAAAGGGCGTGTTATCACAAAGACAATAATGCCAGCCTTGACTAGCTTCTGAAGATGACATCAATGGGTTTAGCAAGCAGAGTGTATTCACACTTGGGTTGATTATTGGAGAGGGGAGGTTGACCCTGGACGGAGGGATTGTTGCGAGGTTCCGAATGATTGTGAGAATTAGATTGATTGCAAGGGTTGGATTGATTGTTGAAGAAGTTGTTGTTGGTGGGTTTGGATGGGGTGGCCATGATCTGGACACGCTTGGCGTCGATGACTCTATCATTGACAACATTCTTGTTCTTAGACTAATACTTTGGCTTGTCGTTGTAAGAAGAGGAATTTTGATTTGATTTTTGATAATGTTTTAAAGTTCCTTCCTCTAGGAGCACACGCTCTAAGGCTAAACCTTTGTTGGATATTTCATCAAAGGTACTCAAACATTGAAAAGTAAAAGGTTTAGATAATTTAGGTATTAAATTACATTGAAATAACTCCACTTGGTGTGGTTCTGGTATGTCCCAAGGGAACTTCTTGATGAGACGTCACCACCTTTGGAGGAAGTTGGTGAAGGTTTCTCTTGGCCTTTTCTTTTTATTGCACAAGTTCATCATAGAAGCATCATTCTCAATGTTGCAGGTGTAGTGAGACACAAAAATTTCTAGTAGGTTTGGAAAAGACTTGATGGAGCCGTGGGGTAAGGCAGAAAACTAAGCGAGGGCACCCCCACTAAGACTCTTTGGAAAAAGTCTTCTAAGGTAGATGTCACTATAAGAGACATCTTAGCATAAGATGCAAAATTCATGAACATGGTCTCTAGGATCACCCTTGCCTTTGTATTTTTCAAATTTAGGCATTTCAAAACTAGGTGGATAGGGTACAACGAAAATAGAAGGATCATATGAGTAGGGACACATTTCCTTGAAAGTGTAGGGTCTCTTTTTTGTCCCATTCTTAAGATTCTTGATAAGGTCCTTCATATCCTGAATTTCTTTCATGAGATCGGGTTGTTGGTTAGGGACATGAGGGACATAATGACCCATGTTAAACCTAGGGATTTGATTAGATGAGGATGGAATACCACTACCACCACCAATGTATTGGTACGAAGAAACGAAAGGTTGTGATGTGACTTGAGGACGTGACCTGTGAATAGTGCTAGCAGGAGGCGAACTCGTGTTGATGTAATTGAGAGAAAATTTATGGAGAGGCGTGATCAACCTAGGAGGTTGAGATATGACTAGATGTGATGTGTTTGAGGTATGGAAATTGGGGGTAAAGAAGTTGTGGGTGCGAATGTTGCGAGTTGTGGTGAAGAATGGCATCAATGACGGGTTGATCTATGAGGTCACCTTCTAAGACCAATAAAATCCTAGGGTCAAGCGTACCCCTTGAGTGATAATATGAGCTATAAGACCATTAGGATTATGTTTGAAAAACCTTTTCATCACATCTTGATTGTAAGGATCGTCAAGAAAAGATTGGACACACGAAGAAAGCTCGGGTTAATCAAAAAGTTGTTCTTCTTGATCGAAGTGGTGACTAGTCTCAGGCATCTCATTGCCTTCAACGACCTTTTTCTCTTTTTGTGAGCGAGTTAGGACCATACATAGGTAACCTTGAGGAAGGAATTGATCTAGAAGTTGGAAATGATGATGGGAGGAATCACCAAGTTTTGATTTGATTTGAGATTGATTTTATTAGGATGACAACTTAGTCATTGGATTAGGATTTTAGGTGGGGGATTGATGGCGTAATCACAAGCAAGGTGACAACCAAGCTAGGTAAAAATTTAGACCTTATGATATTGATCAGGTCCTCTTCTACTTAGGGTAGACTAACATCCTTAAGAAAAAAAAGACAAAGAATAAGGGTTTTGATCAACCCTCAATGATAAGACAAAGATATTTGGGAGATTCTTTCCCAAGCACAAAAGCCAATTAATTAATTGATTAAGGATGAAGGTATAAATCAAACTTTTACAAAGTTCTAACCTCGAGATGAGATTGGTTAATTGATTGATTTAGATGATTTGATTGATTGGATTGAAATTGATTGATTGCGCTAAGTCCTTTAGAGGTTGAAGGTGAAAATGATTATAAGGTGATAATGATTATGGGAGAAAGGAAAGAGATTGGAGAAAGGAAAATGTGATGAAATGCAAGGTTACCCTAGATGGACAAAGACTCAATAATTAATTGGTGGAGAAGGCAAATTGAACAAAGGGATACAACCATCCCTATTGATAGATTGCAACAAGCCTGACCTCTGATGGAAAGCACGTTCTCTCAAAGACTCCTCATCAAACTCAATGTTATGACCATGGAGATAATCGTGGAAATGATGTAAAAATATCCTATGTTTCAACAAGAGTTTTTGATTGATGTATAAATTTTTTTGATGCTTGAGGAGTTGATTGTAACTTGGTTTCTTCTTCTTGACTTGATGATATATGGACCTTTTTGGATGATTGAGCGACTTGGTATTATGATGCTTGAAGAAAATTGATTGGAAATGTAGACAGGGTGAAGATGCTAAAGAACAGGTTTGATAGTTTTGATGTGAAATTTTGATCGAAAGCTAGCTAAATTTGGTCGATTTGGGAAAGTGTTTGATTGTTGACTACTCTTGGCAAGAAAACATCAAACATTGCATACACGTTGGCCAAGGGAAATGATAAATGGCAAGCATAAGAGTGATTGGGGGCCTAGATTAGCTCAAATAAGTTATACTGGTATTGCACAAAATGAAGACACGCATCAGGCATACAACTTAAGCTGGAAAGTGGAAACCATTTGATAGGCCTCTCGTACAAAGCAATACCTCAAACAGGAAGATAGATAGGGATTCTGGTAGCACTGACTCCCCCTTACAATGCACTCATTTATCAGGCATACCAAATTATCTTACCCCAAAGATCTGAGTATCTATTATATGGGGAATTCCTGTCTCATTCTGAGTGGGTACATGAGAGGTAAATTTGGGGTATGATCCGCATCCCTTGCACCATCAAATGTGGGATTTTGGCTACTACAACAAGGTTCTTAGTGTAATTCTGACGGATCATCAATCCAACGATAGGTTCTCGAAGCAAGCCACTTAAGACTTTAACTAAGCTTAACGATGCAAAGGGGGCCTCCACATACATCGAATTCACTCATCACTTCAATCGCTTGACTGAGATATTTATATAGCGGCTTAGAAAACCCACTCGAGATTGCATTGGGAGAGTCAATATCCCTGATGTGTCCCAATTTGAACTACCCTTGTAGGGTGATGGAATCCCCAATCAAAAATAGCTCTCAACTACAAAAGAAAAATGCAGGTGCTGTCAATCACCTTTATCATCACCCAAGGTCCACGAAGGCAAGGGGAGAGGATAGTAGGTGTGACGATGGGTCCACCCTACACGAGTGCAAGCGCACCAAACATGAAAAATATAGGTTATTTAAATCCCACACGATAAGGTTTTCTTATCTAGAAATGGAATAAAAATAAACTAATACTAGTGAGAAAATGATGTCTTTGACAAGTGAGTTGCAAAAACATAAATTAGTAGTGTGTATGCTTAAAATCATCATTGTTCGATTATAAATCAAAGGGAAATCATGAATCCCTATCTAATAAAAGAATTAAAAACAAACATCAATGAAATAACACAATCAAGCAATAGGAATATAAAATCTATCAATAAAAACTTTGTATTCCGTGATCGCATGTAGCTTCCATTGTTATTCTCTTCTTTGTGGTATGATAGCTCTCATATATTGCACTGGCAACCTACAAATGACACAAAGATTAAAAGTTCATGATTGTTGTTGATTGTTCGTGATTGTTGAAAATAGAGATTGAATGCTCAATTTATAGATTTTTGGAAAGGAATGAATGAGAGGTGGAACAAAATGATTAAGAGGTGGAACTCAGGTGAGCTCACATGTTGATTGATAGTTGAACTGCTGATTTGGAGGTGGAATAGAATAGATTGAATGGTTAATCGAGTTAACTGATTGAGAAAAAAGTTGATTGATAGATGAAAAAGAATGATCGGAGGAGAATTGATTGATGACAAATAAAGCTTTATTTAGAAAAAGCTAACTAGAAGATAGAAAAAGAATCATTGGAGAGAATTAAAGAAATGATGTAATTAATCAATTTATTGAAATGATCGATTGAAATAGATTGAATAGTTAACTAATTGAAAGCTTTTTGGAAAAAAGCAAAGTGGAAGATAGAAATAGAGATTGAAAAAGAAATGCTTTAATTAATTAATTAATTGAATTAATTAATTTAGCATGTGCTTGAACTTTGACTTTGATTTTCAATTTAATCTTTGCCTGAGATTTAATTCAAATATTGAATTTATTTTAAATTTAATTTATTATTTGGATATATTTAGAACTTGGCTTTGATTTTCAATTTGATTTTTGAAATCATGCACATGTATTTGAATTAGAAGACATTGGAAGAATATGAATATGAATTTGAATTTGGAAGAATTAATGAAATTAAATGAATATGAAATTACAAGAATTAGAATTTAAATTTGGAATTAGAATTTGAAGAATTTATTAGTTAATTAAATAGTTTAAAGAAAATATTTAATTATTTAGAAATTGAATTTAATTAAATAATAAAGATTATTTAAATTAAAGGATTAAAATCACAATTAATTAAATAATAAATACTTAATTAATATTTTTTTTTGATAGGTAATTGGTCGAAGCCTGAATAGATTTTAACTGGAGCTATGAACCAGTGGGGACACAGTAGGGGACCCCATCCCCATTACATATCTTTGAATTATTATTATTATTATTATTATTATTATTATTATTATGTTTTGATTAGATTGAAGAGTTACAACTTACAATTCCACTTTAGATGTCCCTATTGGGAATTGAACTTGGGTCTCCACAATGAGAACCCAGTGTTTTAACCACTTAAGCTCAACCCCTTGGACAAATACTTAATTAATATTAAGAAAAAGGTTAAATGATTAAATAGAGATAGAATAGAAGTTGAATTTATTTAAATAATAAAGATTATTTAAATTGAAAGATTAATAATCATAATTAATTAAATAATAAATATTTAATTAATCATTAGAAAATGGTTTAAATGATTAAACGATGATAAAATTGAAATACAATAATTACTAAGACTATGAGGAAATATGAAATTAGAAGAATAAGATTAATTAGCTTAATTAAATAATTAAAGAATTATTTAATTAATTGGATGAATAATCAGTACATGACAAATGAGACATTTTTAGGTGTCTACAAGTAGTCTGAAAATTTTGTCTTGAATACACAATTAAGGCCTACAAAACTCAAATTTGATCAACACACTAAACCCTTAATAGCCTTGGTGCAGACGCCAAACATTTGCGTAGATAGTAAACGTCTACATAGATGTCGATGTAGGGCTTGAACTACAAACTAAAAATAGAATATGCAGGAAAAATATTTTGAAATTTAAATTTGAAAACTGATTGTGAACTTGTTACTCACAAAGATATTGTTGTAAAACACATACGCTATTCCTCTATGTAAACGTTAAAACACTGTTGTGAATGAAAATGTTAAGTACAAGAATTCAAAATTTTAAATTTAAAAAATAGACGGGAAACCAGGTCGGGCACATATGTCGAATCAGAGCACAAATGTAGGTCGTCTACGCAGATGCTAATGCGTCGATTAGCCCAAAAACTACTAAGTTAGCCTAAAATTTCAAATTCCTACTAAAAATCTAAATATGAGAGATTGTAAATCACCTAATTTAAATATTTTTGTGGTTTTAGATAAGTTTTTAGTTGTTTTTGTGCTTTTTAATTAATAAAAATGAAAAAAGCTCAAGAAAAAGTGTTTAGAGACACCGAATGCGGAGACGCCAAATCCTAGAATGCAGACGCCAATTTACGAACCCTACAAAACAAAGCAGGAATCTTTTTTGAAGTTAGGACGTAGACGACAAAGCACAATGAAGATTTCCGATTCATCGGACGCGAAGACACTGTTTTATAGTTAGAGATGGCAAACTAGAAACCTGTAGCTAAACTTCATAAAATCTCAAATAAAAGATTAGTAACTAGGACGTGGGTCCCACTGGGCGTGCCAAAATGAACCAAGGGAAAACAATGTAGTGGTGCAAAGGTTAGATTAAATCAAAAGAAACACACATACTCAAGTAAATGCTAGGAAACCTTTATACCTTCACAATGTTGTCACTTTCTCTTCAGATTAGACCTTCAGTGAAGTGAAGAATGTGCCCCTTCTTCACTTGATTGGATTGGTCCTATGATAGGATGTGGATTTCTCTCCACAACACAACAATAATATTTTGATGGGTGATTGGATGGATGACTGAAATGGATAAGTATGGAGGACAAATTTGACTATAGTGGAGATGCAATGACTATGATTTTAAGATTATACTAGCAGCATGAGATTGCACAAAGGATGGATATGAAATGAAGTGTAGGAGACCTCAATTTATAGATTTGGGAGGGGAGAAAAGGAGGGTCAAGATTGATTTGGAATGAAGGGTGAGGATTGAAGGAAAATGATGGAAGGGATTGAGAGGACAAGGTGTAGGGTCCAAGAGATTTTCCATAAAGGCATTTCTTGTCTCCATGCACCTAGAGCTACAAGGAGAAGGGATTCACAAGTGCATTGGGAGAATAAAAAGGAATTTAAATTTCCTTGGGAGATGGAAAGAGAATGGCAAATTCTCAAATAATGGATTACATGGAAGAAAGAGGAGAGAAAGGGAATTTAAAATTTCTTGGGAAGTGAGGGAGCATGGGGAAATGGAGAAATTTGAAATCCTTGAAACAACCAAAGTTGGTGCATTTAAGGTTTGGAAGATGAGAGGGGACAAACCATTTATGACAAATGGTTGACTTGCTCCTAATCATGGTGATTAGGATTGTGCAAATGATTAAGAGATGAGATTGGGTGGATTAATCAGAGATTAGAGAGCAAGTGGATAAGTTAGGAGGATTTGACAAGAGGAGATTGAATGAGTGGAGGAATTAAAGATTGAGGAATAATGATAATCAGGCTTCTAGAAGAATTAATTAGATTAAGTAGAGATTAGGAAAAGTGATTTGTAGGAATCACTTTGGTCAAGTTAATTATTTAAAATCAATTAACTAAATGGGACTTAGAAGAATTAATGATTTGATTGACTTTAGAAGAATATGGAAAATAGTTAATTTATTTGATAAATTAATTATTGGACTATAGTGACAAGATTAATTAAATTCAATTCAATTAATTTTGAGAAGAATAAGGGTAACATAATTAAATTAGTTTATTATGCAGAAAGGATGAATTAATTTAATTAATTTTGGACATATACAACAACTATTAATTATTTAAATAAAATATATTAAATTGTAAATTTTTAATAAATATTTTAAAGTTCTTAAATTTATTAAACTTATTAAATATCCAAAATGTCTTTAATTTATTAAATTTAATGCATTTATTAAAATTATGAAATTCATGAAACTTAATAATATCAAATTTGATATCTTAATAATTTAAGATAGATGAAGAGACATATTTAATCTAAATGTTTTAAATTTTGAGATAGTTGATCTCTAAATGTGTAACAATCTATTATATCTAATAATTAAATAGAATACTGGTACATAAAAGTTGCTTATGCATTAGAATAACTTTGACCATATATAAAATAATTTAAAAGAAGTTAATTTTTAAAATTTATTTAACATATTCAATAGTTGGCAATGTAGTGCCTATTATTTGTTTGTTTTCAAATCAATTAAAGTTCAACATATGAATATTTCTAACTATTTTAAATATATTTTTGAAATAGATTTAAAATAACATAGATATATTATTACAAGGAATCATGAAGCGTAATTAAATAAAAGAATAGAAAACTAAATTAAGCATAAAAGAACAACTATGTAAAATATTTAACAAATATAACCTCTCAAATTTGAAGAACATTACCAACGAAAATTAAAAGTGAAAACTAATGAATTCACCAATGTTAACCTCTGTTTCAATTGAAAGCTATAGCACAAAAATGTAACCATGAAATTAAACCACATCCCTAAGCCTATCCCCAAATCAAACTAACCCTACCCTTAATAGCATGCCAAATTTAACAAGAATCCTAATTTATGACCTTAATCGTAATCGTAAATCATAAAGAATTGTCATGCTTTACAAACCCTAACCCTAACCGCAATAAACCCTAACCTTGAACCCTAGACCATATTGAGCCTTAAACCTAAAACTAAACTGAAATGAACCCTTAACCTCCTCCATGTAATTAAATATTAAACTAATTTTAAGCCTACTTCTATAACTAAAACAAATTGAATTCTAATATAAACTAAATAGAATCATAACCCAACCTTCAAACAACTATAAATTAAGCTAAATTGAAATTTAATCCTAAACTGATCCCTTTTCCTAATCCTAACCATGAGGTAAATGCTAATTATAATTTGCATCCTAACCCTAAACCCTTACCCAAAATATTACCCTAAACCTAAACATGATGTAAACACTAACCCTAGCCATAATCCTAAACCCTAATCCTAACCACAATCTTTATTCTAATTGTAACTATAGTGCAAATCCTAACACTAACCATAACTCTATCCCTAAAAATAACCATAATCATAATTCTAACCACAACCCTTAATCCTAACCCTAACACTAATCATGATATAAACTCTAAGTCAACCCATTATTTTAATCATAATCGCAAATCCTAAGCTTAACCTCAATACTAACCCTAACAATAACCATGTTATAGATCCCAAACAATAACTTGACCCTTTAAACGATGGCCTGTACCCATGATATCAACCCTAACCCTACCCATAACCATAACCCTAAATCCTAAGCGTAATTCTAATTAACCCTAGCCCTAAGCCTAAGCCTAATGTAAACCCTAACCCTAAACATTAAGCCTAAGCCAAAGACTAATAATACAATAGTGTATTTATATATTAATTATTATTTAATATCTTTGATATTGTGTGGCGTCTGCTACTAGCTTATATATATTAATATTATATATAAAATACGACGAGAAGTTTCCTTCTCGAGATAAAAATATGTATAGATTCATATTGTTGTATAACTAATTACACCGGTCTCTTATATGAGATGCACCAACTGACTTTATAAATCAATGGTCTATAATGTATCTGGCGAGTTGCAAGACCATCACAAAGATCATGACCGTCAGATTTTGGATGGGTTGAAAGTACTGCAACAGTTTTGAGTTTTAAAAATAGATTATTTTTATTTTTTTCTGTTAAACTTTTATCTATTAATTTTTACTCTTTTTTAAGTTTATAATATTAAAATGATAAAGATAGTATATTACTAATTAATTATATATTTAAAAAATTGATAATAAATTATATGTTTTCTTAAATTCTATTTTTTACTTATTTTAATAATTATTGTATCATACTTATATTATATTACAATCATGATAAAAATATAATATTATATTATACATATTTTTAAATATAATACAAATTAAATTAACATAAAAAAACAATTTTTCTTATTAGCAATAATAAATATTTTACATTCTATCTAGTATATATAATCATTTATAAATTATATTCATTTTATTTTATAATCATAGAAACAACCTTGTTATATAAATTTTATTGTATTAATAGTAATCAATAATAGATATTATTTAAATTCTATTTAATATCATATAATAATAATTAAATTAGTTCAATACTATTTTGTATTTATTTACTTATCAATGGTAATAAAGTTATATGTTAAACTAAATTAAGGCAAGTACAAATATAAGGAAAATAATGGCATATAGTGCAATTTAAGACTCTCAAAGACAAGAAACAAGTATAAACAAGAGAAATGATAATAAAGCTAAAATAAATTAGTTGCAACGAAGTCAAACTAATAAATATTCTATGAACATCATACAATTCAATGAAAAATGGCACCTATGCAAATTATAAGTAGCTTCCTCCCTTGCCACTCTCTCTACAAAATTCCTCAGAATGTATTTTGTCTTAAGAAGTATACATGGACAAGGGCACTAAAGGACTGTGCATTTGTGACAATAAAATAAAATAAGGTTATGCATGTCAACTAAAAAGAATTCAATATTTTGTTAAAATTGTTAATATTGGTTCAAAGATTATTTTGTCTCATTTCTTTTTTTAGGTTTTTATATGTAAGGGATAAAAATATATATTTTTTATTTTTTATTTTTAAATTTATATATCATTTGTAACCATAAAGTTATATTTTATTTGTTTTTTGGTGTTTGTATTAATTTGTATTTAGAGTTTGTTATCCAAATTTTATTATATCCTATTTTTATCCAAAATGATCCACACATCTACATCATTTGATATCTTGGATTAGGCCACTTAATGCCCTCTTCATTACAAATTTGAGTCGTAAGTTCTAAACTTTAAATTTAGTGACCACAAACATATATTTATAGGCATTTTACTCTATATATTTCCCTCTAACTATATTCCTCTCCCTCCTCCTCCTCCTCCTCCTCCTCTCTCTCTCTCTCTCTCTCTCTCTCTCTCTCTCTCTCTCTCTCTCTCTCTCTCTCTCTCTCTCTCTCTCTCTCTCTCTCTCTATCTTTATATATCTCTCCCTTTGTCTTCCCATATATCTTTACCTTTGTCTTTTTTTCTTGACATATATCTTTGCCTCTCCCTTTTTCTCTTTCCCTCGGCCTATCTCCATCTATTTCTCTTTGTGAATCTCTCTCTCTCTAGAAATGTCTCTCCATATCCATCCATCTCTCTCTCTATCCCTCTCCCTCTCCTCTTCATAGACATCTATATCTTTATCTCTTTTCCTCTCTATCTATATCTCCATATTTCTTCTTTTATCTCTCATTCTATGCGTATCTCATTATCTTTCAATCTCTCTCTACCCCAATATCTCTCTAGCTTTCCTAATTTAGAAGCTTTGTTTTAATCATGTTTGGATCACTAGCACTATCTCCATATCTCTCTCACTCTCACTCTCTCACTCACACACTCCCTATTTCTCCCTCCTTGTTTCGAGATCTATATATCTCTATCACTCACATATACACACTAACTCCTTGTTTCTTCTTTCTTGTCTCTATCTATCCCCCCCTCTCTATCTATCCCTCACTGTCCCTATTACTTATCTACATCATCTCCTTTATCTCTCACTCTTACCCCCTCTTTTGATATCTTCCCATTTCTCTCTCCCTCTTTATATATATATATATATATATATATATATATATATATATATATATATATATATATATATATATATATATATATATATATATATATATATATATATATATGTTAGTTAATAGATTGGATTTCCCAAAATTTATTAACAAATACTCATGTTCGCCCAGTAGGAAACCAATGAAAACCAACAGTTGGGTAAATAATGTTAATTTACCCTCTGCATAAGGGTACAGCTCCCCATATGATATTCAATGAATTTTGACCAAATTTTATCATATAATTCACTTTTAACCAAAAAGAAAAGAAAGGCTTTAACATTCACTTGTCAACCCAAAATGAATGTCTCACAAAGATTATTGGAATGCGTAACAAAACATTAAGCTTCAAATAATGATTATCCTATATGAAGTGATCAAAATATTTGAACTCTGATTGATACTCGCTTATGCCTCACAGGACAAAGGGAATCAGAATATTGAAATGCTTTTAGCTAATTTCATTCATCAGATTGATTCACAGACTTAATATTTGATAAAAATCAGAGAAAGGAATCCAATACATGAACATATAAATATCCCAACAGAAATCTTTTATATATTCCAATGCACAGGTTTCAAAAGTTGTATTAGACATTCCATTCCATTCAAAGATGGAATATTTCACTGAAATTAACCAGAAAAAAAAACAGTCTGCTATCTTAATTTTTACCAAAATTTTATGGATCCCGCCAAAACATCCATTCTTAATATTTATAGTCTTCAGGCCAACCTTAACTAAACACAAAGCTTCAAGAAACAATCGTTCGTAATTGAAATTAACTAAAACGGCCAAGAGTTGTAAACAAAGCCATAATTGCAAAACAGGAAATGGTTCTTGATTTGTCCTATTGGTGTGTTGTGCCACGTATATTTCGCCACTCCATATGAGCCACTGAAAAGTTGTGAACAACCTGATAATGTGGGAGCCCAATGTGCAAGATGCGTTCCTTCCAAACCTCTTTGTCCATATTCACTTCCATAACTTTAGTTTTGTGTGTTTCCAAGTGATCAGAACAAACAACCAACATAGATTCAATTTCGACAACTCTGGAGAAGTCATCTTTGGTTAAAGATTTTGATTCTTTAACCAGGTTCATCTTTCCTTTGAAATTCTCCACCATATCCATTGTTTGCTCGATGGTTTGTCTGTCTTCCTTGAGAAGTTGTACATCAATGCACTTCAAATCTTTCTGCATTACAGCAATGAGTTCTTTCAATTCTTTCAACAACTTAATGGATTCTTCGTGGCCTTGCTTGATGATTGAATTTCTCCATTCAATATTTTCTTTTGCCACATACAATATCTTGTCATCCAAATCTTTAACCGCCTTTTCAGCGAGAAATTTCATGACACCATATTTTTGCACATCTTTCATCTGAATCAGCACTGTTGCCCATTTGTTCCTTTCTTTTTCCCACGCTATCACCTCTGTTTCAAGCTCTTGAGTTACAGTTACAGCGTCCTCGTATACCCTGATCAAATTAGCAATATATCCTGCTCCCTATTGAATTATGGATTCAATCCACTCTTCGAAGGTTTCTGCCATCATACGATTCCTCTAAACCTTATCCAACAAATTTTGGTTCATTGGCGATTTAGGATCAAAACACAAAGAAATTTGCAACAGGGGTTGCGGGCTGGGATGGTGTATGGCATTGATGTATTCTTCCATCTGTTTAACAACTTGTTTCAGTTCCTGCTTGTCCTTCTTATCCTTCCATGTTCTTGATAACATCCTTTTAGTGGAAGACTCTAAATGTTTTGCGTCAGCAACCCTGGAAGCAGTTCCTAAATCAATCTTTTCGATGGTAAAGTCCTTCTCAGTAGCATTTTCTGGATCTTTGTCTGAAATTGGTTTGGCCATTTCAGCTACCCAATGCCCTATATTCTCATCCACCTCCAACATGGCCTCTGCTTTTAGCCTCTTAGACTTAGACATCTTTCCAAGGCATCTACTCACCATATCTTCTATTGGAATGCCGATAGGAACCACATTTCGTTTCTTGCTGATTGAGGCTCCCAACCATCTGGAAACATTTGGAGATTCCTTCGCTGGTGGCGTTTGATAGTCTGATGAATCCATAATAGCCAAAGTGGCCACCTGATTGAGATTATCCTTAGGTTGTTCTTTTTGTTTATCTGCATCTTGAGTTGCAGGGATATCTGCTACTGGTTCACCCATAATTACTTGTGCTTCTTCACTATCAAGAATTATGATGGCTTCTTCCCTTGTAGGTTCTTTACTTTTCTTCTTATTTCTGGAACGAGTGACTCGAACTGATGAAGAGCCAAATAGTGATTCCTTGAACCTCTTAGTTTGAACCTTCTCACTCTGCATATCAGTAGCACCTGCAATATCAACAATTATGGCAGAGGAAGAAATGAGTGTTTGTGCAGCAGTATGGGGTTGCTTAACTAATTTCTCAACTGAGGTAGTGGTCAGTTTCATTCCAAATTTACGGTTTCTTAACCACTTTTATGATCTCCTTATAACATTAAAGGTTCTGGATTGGATAGTTTCTTCTTCTCTCCTATCCCAGTCAATTTCAGGAATAGGTTGCTTATGAATTCTTTTATTGAACTCCGGGTCCAATACATCTTCACCTTCCTCTTCATGTACTCCTGCTATGTTCATTGATAATTTCATAGTAATGATTTGCCGCAAAGTGAACCTTGACCATAATCTTCTTCGGACTTCAAATTCATCACAACAATCTTCCCAGTAGTCTTCTAACTGGAGTATATGTGAAAAGTTCATATCAACATTCAAATGTTTTATTGCATATCCTTTACTGTCAAACCCCTACCGAGCAACATAAGGCTGCAGCTTCATTTTCTTGAGTTCCTCTTCTAAATTCAATACATCAGAGGTAGTTTTGCAGCTGTAATATCCAAGTTCAATTAGGAAAATTGCTCCAGACTCACTTTTCATCCCTAATTTCTTATCAACATGAGCTAACTGTCGGCAGACTTCCAGGAGTACATAACTATCAAGAGTATATCTGGGCAGTTTGAAAGGTTCATCTTCAAAGCCTCCAATTCTAATATAAGTGAACCTAGGAAATTGAATAAAACAACTCCCATAAGTACTAATCAATTTTAATGCTTCGGATGACATTCTCTTATTCATGTTTCCCTACTGTTCAAAAGTTAATCTTCCTACAAAAACATCACTCCATCTCAAGAAGTTTTCTGTATACCCTTGTCTCTGCAAGTGTGGATAGAACTCAAAGACTTTCATTCCATCAACCCATGGTTCTTGATATAATCCTAGCCATTCTCTGATGCAGGCTAAAATATAAAACAGGTAGGAAGACATATGAAAACTGGCTATTCCAATAGAATTACTCAAACCCTCATGCAATCTCTCTACAATTACTTGCGCCCAATCAAGGTATTTCTTGCCAGATAATAGCACTTGAATGTAAAAATACATCTAGTCTTCCCAATAGAAGGCATGTGAATTCCCCTTGAGCCTGTTCAAAAGAATAACAATGTCCCTCACTTCTGTAATAAAATGCTCCCTTGTCAAAGCTTTAGGTAACCTAGAACCTCCCTTATGCATTTTAAGGAGCCAATTTCTAGCAATGACGCTCCGATAAACACTTTTCTTCTCAGAGAAAAATGCATATGAGGTTCCTATGGACCAATCTTCGTACGACTCTTTGTGAGGGATCCCAATTGCAGCCATTATTGTTTCTCTATCAATCTGCACTAAAATGTCTCCATCACTGGCCCTAATACACCTGTTACTAGCATCATATTTGCTCATGCATGCATACACTAATTCTGGGCAAGGAGCAGCGATTGGGAAAGTAGTGGCTTCTACCAGACCGCTATGAACTATCTTTTCCATCATGGAATTGGCCTCTGGATTCTTAGACCTTTCTAGAAAATTCTCTAACTCATCCTGAACTAAAGCTGTATCATCTAATTCTGGAAGGGTACTAATTAAGCATGATGTTCGACCCAAGTTCGGAAGAATTGGTCTCATGTTTGCTTAAAATTGCATCAATCAGACAACATTCAACCCCGAGGCAAAGAATTACACTAACCAATTTCAGAGCTAAAACAGAGCAAGGGAGGTTAGTGATTAAACTCACCTGTCTTCACCATCAAATTGTGTAACCCTTGAAAAAACTGAGCTAAATTACCTTCCGCGTCCTTACTCTTCGCTAGCAGCAACAATGATTTTCTTACCTGAGAAGCATCATATTTAAGGACGAAAAACACTGAAAAGTACCAAAGCATGCTTCGCCCCCACTCATTTATCTGTGTAAAACTTCCCATGATTTGATATAGTTCTGACATGCTCATTAATTAAAAATCAATTCCACACAGTCGACATGCTTTCTCATGATTGCTTTCCATAATTATAGTTTGAAAACATGGAAAACGAAGAATATTTTGTTCCCATCGTGCCACCTTTATCTCCTAAACACCATCGAGCTGATTTGAAACAACTCTTTGAACCTTGAACTATTTCAAAAGAAGTTCATTGGTTCAAAGTTCAAAGACAAAAGATCACTTGCGGCAAGGAAGAAGGAAACAAAAGAAAATTTCAATGACGCGAAAATGAACCTTGAACCTTGAACCATTCCAAGAGTGGTTCAATGGTTCAAGTTCAAGACGACCACAATGACTGACGTTAAAGGGACAACCACAATACATAAGACAAAAGACCGATTGAACCTTGAACCCGAAAGGTTCAAAGTTCAAGTTCAATGACTATGCTAATGAAGACTTAGAACTTAATAGACCACATTTCCTTTGAACCAGAATTTTGAACTTTATAAAGGGTTCAACGAACGAGTACGAAACTCAAATTGATGAAGACTTAAGCTTTGCAATACTTAATAAAATAATACCCCCTAATTGATAAGCTATAAGCAGATAAATAAGGGGTAACAATATATATATATATATATATATATATATATATATCACTTCCTATGTATTTATACATCTAGATACATCTCTCCATCTCCCACACTCTCTCTCTCTCTACTTCTCTTACCTCTTTATCCATCTCTTTGTTTCTCTTCCTCTTCCCCTCCATATCTCCTTAGATTTAATATGTTCATCACTCTATCTCATCATCTATATATCTCCATCTCTCCCTCTCCCTCTCCCTACCTCTATATTTATCTCTCCATCTAACCCTCTCTATCTCTCTATCTATTTCTCACCCTCTTCCTCCATCCCTCCATCTTCATCTCTCCCTCTATTTTCCCCTTTCCCCCTCTATCTCTAGACATGTCTCCCACTATTTACCAATCCATGTCTCTCCCCCTCTTTCTAAACCTCTGTATCTATATATCTTCACTCCTTTATCTCCATCTCTCCATATTTCTTCTAATCTGTCCCCTATTTCTATCTTGTTATATTTTCATCTCTCTACCTCTCTCTATATATTGTGTCCTATATCTTTATTTTCTTTCTCTCTCTGTTCCCTTATCTATATATTTGTCTCTACCATCTTTATCTATTTCTCTCCCCATCTCTTTATCCCCTATCTTTATCTCCTTCTTCATCTATATCTCCATCTCCATTTCCTTCTGGATATGCACAAAATAGACCAAAAAAATAAAAATTATTGACCTTTCACACATTTTCGGCCTAGCCATTGCACACAAAGGTGCAATTGCTAGTTATATAATATTATAATATATGTAAAATTGACGAATTTTTTTTATGGAGTATCCCTTTGAACCTCCTAAGGACCTAGTTTTGTATTCATTGCACGAACTGATCACGCACGACTAACAAATATTCAAACCCTAACCTATTTTTATTAATTTATTTTACCATACAACTGAGCTTGGTAGAAACCCTAACCTATTTTTATTAATTTATTTTACCATACAACTGAGCTTGGTAGAAACCCTACCCTATCCTTCTGTTGTTGCTTCAGCTTCCACGATGAGCACCACGTTATGCTGTAACCTATTTGTTGTTGTAGCAGCTCCCATGAACTCCATTTTATGCTGCAAATTGTTTTCTATTCGTCCATTCCATTTTCGCAATGTTTTCTCAACTATAGCTCATTCTCAGAGCCTCGTTTCACTCTTCGACTCCTCCAAACTTAACATGTCTGAGGCCGACATTACTCGGATCCTCAAGTTGGCTCCCCAATTCCAGAATCCTCGAGCTCTCCTCAAGGTAGAGCAGTTTATTCATTCGTTGAAGAAGCACGGCTGCTCTGAAGTCCAAATTGCTAAAATAATGAAGACAATGCCCCGGCTTATCGGAAGAGCAGAAGGAACATTGGAACCTAAGCTCAAACTACTGGAAGATTTCGGTTTTGTGGATCGAAATCTGGCCAAACTTTTGACGATCAATCCATCCATTTTGTGCAATAGCCTTAATTCCAGTCTTCTTCCCAAGATGGTGTTTCTTAAGGAAGTATTTCAGTCACAAGATGTGCTCGTTAAAGCCCTGTTAAAATCACCAAGACTTCTCAGTTTTAGCTTGGAGAAGAACCTCAAGCCCTCGTTCGCTTTTTGGCAAGGATGGGGTTTTTGTGGGACGGGGCTCTTTAGCTTCTTACGGGTACAACCGGACGTTCTCTCGCGCACTTCTCTAACGCCTGCACGCGTGGATCTCATTCACAAGATTGGCGTTGACAAGGAAAGCAAAATGTTCAAATATATTGTAAGTATAGTGGCTGTTAGCCGCGTGGAAACGTTAGAAGCCAAGATAGAGAATCTCAAATACTGCGGGCTCTCGGCTGAAGAAATCTGGCAACTATTTGGAGCTTGCCCTCTACTCCTTAAATTCTCCAAGGAAAATGTTAAGAAAAAAATGGACTTTCTAGTTAATACCATGGAACTCCCTGCAAATTATGCAGTGAAGCACCCTGGGATATTAACAGTCAGTTTGGAAAAGACTACGAGGCCCAGGTTTCTGGTTTGGCAGAAAATCAAATCCATCAATGACTTCAACATTGCTTTTTTCACGGTATTGTTGATGACAGAGGCAAGGTTTGTTAGCAAGATTATAAAAGGGCATCCTGAATCTCAAACACTATGGACAATTTATGAAAATGCCATCTCTGATGCCTCCAACCGCACATTGCGCACAGAGAGCTCAACAAAACCATAATTTTGGATGGAGAAAGTGAGCGTCAGGACTCAAAAAGCACAGCAAATTAACTGATCGAGTCTTTGGCAGAAGGCAGGCAAGCCCTTTCCATCTAGTTGCGCTTTAAGCAAGGTACGCATTGTAATGATCAATTTTTTGAAGAGAGCTAATTGCTCGCCCTGCAGCCATTAAGTGTGATGTAATTGGCGAATATAAAATACATAGAAGATTTGTTACATCTGAAAATTATCTCAGAAATTTAATTGTTATGTTCCAAATGGGAACTCTCCAAGTGTGCGGAGCGAACGATAATGTTGTGCAAACAAGTTTTCCGGCACCCACATGTTTGAAGAAGTTGTAATTATGGGTTTGGTGTAGTAGCTATTAGAACACCAGAGTCAGTTCTTCAAGAATGAATACATGAAATCAGTAAACCAAAACATTAGGCTTTTCCATTTATAGTGGAAGTTCATCAGTAATAACATCAGAAAACATTATTAGTTGGAAGTCGGTTAAGAAATGGTTCAAATCATAGTTTTGGGACTTAGCCTTACCAGTTCAAGCTCAAGTCCTGGCACAACAAATTAAAAAAAATGTATTCCTAGAGAAATTAGACATTTTGACATATATTGAAAGTGCAAATCGTCTTAAATTTCAGTGAACAGGTTGCTGTGTTACATATAGCAGATACCCAATTTGAGAATCTACTCATGATTTAATGAATTTGAGATACTTAATAGATTAAACGAGTTGCTGAGGGTCTAAAATTTTAAAATGGTCGCTGTTAATTAAATGATGATAAGTCTTTTGAGTTTTAGTGTTCAGGATTTTTGATATCGCTTTTGACTTTATGAAACAAGGCGGCCCCGAGATTGATTTAGTCTCAGGCAAGTTCTACCAAAAACACAGCAACGTAGAAGATTCTGCAAATTTCTGTCAAAATTTGTGAGTTGATAGAGTCAAGACACCAAAGTTTGCTGCTGCTGGCTCAGCTTAGGACTTTGTAAGTCTACCACAGATGCTTGGTGATGCAAACTGACTCCTACAAATCAGGAGGCACAATCAGACCGATTCCTCAGAATCAGGAGACATGTCTTACTGTATTTGTTATAAGTAGCTAATAATGGCTCAAATGGGTGGGAAACAACCGTTACGTGATTATTAAAAATTGAGAGTGAAGTGTTCTGTTAGGAGGGGGTGGCTTTGTGAGCAAAGAAAGGAGACATTCAACTGAAGATTTGTAACGATGGAAAGGGGGGGTAGGGGAGTTGAACTTTGAGTTTTGTAAATATTTTCTATGTTAATGGAAACATATCTTCTATAATCTCCTTGCTGTTTCTAAGTGCTATTAACTGTGCTCCATTAACCCTTGCTTATAACTGTATCTGTCTGCTGTCATACAGTGGATGCTCTTCAATTTCTTTCTGCGTGTATTTTGAAAGGTTTGTGGATGTTCTAAGTGCTGCATCAGTTTGGTATCAAAGCAAAAATACATTTAATGAGAGATATTCACTGAGTTCTGTTCTCAGTCATTCTTTGGCAGCGGAGGTGTTGTGAATACAATGTGAGGCTGAATTAAAGAGAAAAGCGAGATCTGTTGGTGTGAAGATCAAAAGAAAAGGAGGGCACCACCAAAGAAGATGGTAAGTAGTTTGAGGCTACATATATTCAAGACCGAGGTCAATATGAGTCCGCATTTGACTAGGTCTTCTTGGCAGTGCGAGTGAATGCCATTGCTGCTGTTTTGAGGATCTTGTACGTGCTGGGAGCAACATCCAAATTTTCTAGCATCAAATGCAAACTAGAAATATTTTTGGGTGAGGAAATCTGAAGGCTGCTGAGTCAAAAGAGGTGAGAAATCTATTGATATAGTAGATTGCTGTTAGTTCTGAGTTATAGTTGTTGAATAAGCATTCCACCTAAAAGGAGACACAAATATGATAGTGTTGTCGGCCTTCAACAGATCGGGTATGGAGCTCACCATAGTATGATGTGTTGCAGCCATAACACAACCTTTTTGAGCCTTCACATCTTCCTTTAGAAAGAAAGTGACATTGTAATGATAGCAGTTCAAGTGAAGTATCTGCATTTTCAAGTGATCCTGAAGAAGATTGAATTAGGATAAAGCATTGAAGATTGAAGTAAGAGAAAGCATAGGAAGAAGGGATTTGAAAGCAAGGAGGGGAAGATCAAATTTTGTTTTGAGCAGAGACTTTCCATTTTATCTGTTAATATATGATGTTACTGTTTTTTTACTTGATATATTCTGGAGGCTTATTTCCTCATTGATCTGCCTTATTAATTGGTGGGCACGGTGGATGATTCCCTTACTTCCAAACTGCTGTAGTTGTCAAAAGCCAATTGAATCTCCCTTTGTTGAAACTGTGTATTTGGTTTTTGGCTGTGCATGCAAATATGGAATGGTACCATGTTGTTAAAATGGAGGATAGTTAAGTTGGAAGGAAGGGTTAGACAAAGGTAGAGGAAGAAGCTAACAAACGACCAAAATGAATTGCAAAAAGTTAGAGATTGAGCTGAAAGAGTTCTGATGCCTGTGGGAGGAATGTGAGTTATGGAACAATAAACAAGCAAAGAAAAAGAAATTTACAGCAAAGGTGTTGAAAAGTTGTGAGAAGGTGAAAAAGAATGGTGGGCGTAAATATTCATCTTGCGAGCAAGAGCCATTCTCAGAGAGAAAAGCCATCGAGTCAAGGATTAGACAAGGTATGGAATTGTTAGAACAGGGAAATATAAAATTCCTTGAAGTTTTGGTAGAAATATGAGTGGATAAAAGACCTTTGAATGAGATGTTTTTAGAGTTATAGAGAGCAGAGATAGATAAATGGGATGATGATAAAGAGGATAAATGGAATGGAATTGTTGATTGGCGTTACCTTAAAGAAGGGGATGGTATTCAAGAGGACAATGCAAAAAGAGAAGAGTTGGAAGATTGCAACGAAGAATAATGCAGCTTATCACAAAAGGAGGCCCAAAATGTTGTAGCAGTGGAAGCAATCCACATTGGAGAAGAAGCTGCAACAAAAATGGAGATCTTTGGGATCTTCATATGTGATGAAGATTTATTGTTTTTACAAAACAAAACTTGCCTGGAGCAGCTAGAGGAATGTCTAGACTCTAGAGAATCCCATTTGTGAGGAAAAAGGAATAGAAGATCTTCACTTTCCTATGGAAGTAACGAGGGTGACTCAGGGACGAAATAGAAGCACAAATATCTATTCTGCAACAAAGAAGGATATGAAAAGGAGTGGATTTGTGGACGACATCATGTGGATTCAAGAAACAGAGACCTTATAAAAGAACTTGAAAGCATGCCTGAATGGCATAACATGGAGGAGGAAGCACTTATGGGAAATTTTCATTCCCTTAACTTTGTTTCTGTTTTTAATGATTTTTTTGCAGGTGTGATAGGAGCTGGTATGAGTGATGCGAAGAGCAATGATGATCTTCAGTGGAGGAGGACTACTAAGCCTTCAAGGAGCTGGGAATAAAGGAAGAAAACCAATTGGCAGAGGAGGATACTTACTCCAACAAGAGGCTGTGGGCGGAAGAAGAAAAAATGTGATAATTTGTGGAGATATCTAATGTGGTGGAAATGAACTCCATGGCTTGATTCTTTAAGTCAGAAGGATGGTTCTATCATCTATTCCAAACTCTTTTTTGGATGTTTGTTGCGACAACATCCTGGGATAAAAAACACAATCCTGCATCACAAAAATAGAAAATGTAATAGTTAGGTTGTTAAGATCTCAGTGTTTTAACTTGTTGAAGTTCGTTTAATATAAATAAGCATTGAACTAGGAGGTTCAAAAATTTTAAAAGAAGGGGTGATTGTTGCAAACTGACACCTATGAATCAGGAGGCACAATCAGAACGATTCCTCAGAATTAGGGAATAGTCTTAGCTGTATTTGCTATGTTTATATGTAGCTAATAATGGCTCAAACTGGTGGGAAACAACTATTACTAAAAATAGAGAGTTAGTGTTCTGTTAGGAGGAGGTTGCTTTGTTAGCAAAGAAAGGATATGTTCAACTGAAGTTTTGTAATGATAGAAGGGTGGATAGGTAGGGGAGCTGAACTTTTAGTTTTGTAAATAGTTTTCTGTTAATGGAAACGTATCTTCTGTATTCTCTTTGCTGTTTCTAAGTGCTATTAACTGTGCTCTGTTAACCCTTGCTTATAAGTGTATCAGTCTGCTGTTATACAATGAATTCTCTTCAATTTCTGTGTGCATGTACTTTGAAAGGTCTGTGAACGTTTCAAGTGCTGCATCTCTTGGTCTCTTAAATTTATGTTGTTAACAGTGTTCCTCAGAGTTTGGGGATAGACCAATGGGTTTTGGAGGTGAATTTCTTTTTCCAGACATTGTGGACCGCAGTAAAAATAAAATAGAAAAATCAATATCTGAAACATAAAGTGCAAAAATTATTATTGAGAAGTAATTGGTAAAAATTTAGTTGTATTAACAAATGATCAAAAAGATCATTATAAAGAATTACAACAACGATGTTTCTAAAAAGAAACAATCGTAAAAATAGAAAGAAACTAAATTTACAATATTTATATAGTTGACGATTAAATAATAATAAAGAATATTATTCTAATACCTTCACTTAATGGTCAACCTGTCAACAACACCAAGCTGCCCCTTGAATTTAACAAACTTATTTGGGTTGAGAGACTTGGTGAGAATGTCTGCAGTCTGATCCGCAGTTGGAACATACTGCAACTGAACTGACCCATCTTCAACCAACTACTGAATGTAATGACAATGAAGCTCTACATGTTTGGTTGTTTCATGGAAGATTGGATTCCTGGCAAGTTTGAGAACTCCTTGATTGTCTGAGAACAAGGGAGTCGGGCTTGCTTGAGATATTTGCATATTTGCAAGCATCCGACAAAGCCAAACTGCCTCACACACTGCCTTAACTACTCCTCGATACTTCGCTTCTGTTGAGGGGAGAGCCACTTCTTGCTACTTTTTACTAGTCCATATGACTGCACAAGATCCCAAGCTAAACACATATCCAGAGGTTGATTTCCTGTCATCAACTGAACTTGCCCAATCTAAATCTGTGTAGCCACTAAGTGTAGGATCATGACTCTTAGTGTAAAAAAGTCCATAATCAGAGGTGCCCTTCACATAATGTAGCACACGCTTCGTTGCTACCCAATGATTAGCTTTGGGGGTTGTCATGAAGCATGAAATGTAGCTCACTGCAAAACTAAGATCAGGTCTAGTAGTAGTAAGATAGATGAGATTGCCCACTAGTTCCCTGAATTGTGTTTCATCTATAAGAGGAGAATCATACTTGGTTGACAACTTCAGTCCTGTCTCCATAGGTGTGAAAGCAAGTTTGCAATCTTGCATTCGAAACCTGTCAAGCAAGTTCTTGACATACTTAGACTGAGAAATAAAAATGCTACCATCAGTCTGCCAAACCTCAACACCTAAACAATAATGGAGAAGCCTCAAATTTGTCATATCAAAAGCCTTGCACATGTCTCGTTTGATTTCTGTAATCAAATGTGTTGAACTGCCAGTAATGATCAAGTCATCCACATAGACAACAAGGAAGAGAACATCATCACCAATGTTTGATATACAGATTACTATTAGAAGGGCTACGCTGAAAACCATGAGCAACTAAGTACTGATCAATCTTGATGTACCACGCTCGAGGATCCTGTTTGAGTCCATAGAGTGCTTTCTTAAGTCTACATACTTGATGTTCTTTGTCGACAACCTTGAAACCAAGAGGCTGTGCCATGTAGACTTCTTCTTGCAACTCACCATTGAGGAAGGCACTCTTAACATCCATTTGATGGACTTTCCATCTAAATTGAGCTGCAATAGTGAGAAGAAGACAAATGGTACTCATCTAGGTAGTAGGAGCAAATGTCTCCTCATAATCAATGCCCTCTCGTTGTGTGAATCCTCAAGCAACTAATCTGGCCTTATACTTATCCAAAGTACCATCTGCATGATACTTGACCTTATACACCGATTTGCAGCTTGGGCTTTTTCCTTGGAGGAAGATAAGAGAGAACCCAGGTGTTGATCTTCAGAAGACTTTGGTATTCTAGATCCATTGCCTGTTCCCAATCTGGAATCCCTTTTGCCTCTGTATAGGTTTGAGGCTCACAAATACTATGAATGTTGGCCATGAGAGCAAAGTTAACTGTATTGTGCTATTTGCCCTTATTTCTGACCCTCAATGAGCTCATTAGGACAAAGATCACTGATTGTCTTAGCCCACCATTTAGGTCGGAGAGTAGACGTGCCAACATCAGATGGAGGAGGAATAATTGGAATTGGAGGTTTGTTGTGACGTATTCACACATCGCCCCATTGCAAATGGGGACCCCTACTTTTTGTTTTCTAGGGTTAGTTTTCTTTGCTTGGTTGTCTGGTCTTGGTTATTAGCCTTTGCATTGGAGAGTAGGTCTACTTGAGTTGAGGTGGGTCAGTAGGTGGTCCAGGTCAAGGTCTCTTTGAAAGCCTTCTCTAGGTCAAGCCTTGCTCTTGTTTCTAGGTTAAGTCTTGATTGAGTTTGAGGAAGTCCTTATATTATCTTGTTAGGAGTCTTGCCTTTTGAAACCTATGTCTTTGAGTTAAGGAAGTGAATGAAGGTTTTAAAGGTTTGTATCATCAAGGATTTTCCCTTTAAAGGTTTGAGTTGGTCAAGTCAATGGATGACGAGTTCTTGTCCTCTAGGCATTGATTGGTATAAAATTGACCTATTTTGCCCTTACAAATGCCTAACGACCAAGCCTAGACTTGAAAATTTGGAGAAAGGTCAAGAATTTGAGCATTTTTGCAAAATTTGCTCTTGACCCTTCCAAAGGGTCTAGAGCGAATTTCCTTAGACTCCTCTCTTGCCCCCAGTTAAGACCTCAAATCCTTGCTCCTACGCCTTGAACAATGAGGAATGACCTATTTATGCCTTGTGAGCATATTCAAACAAGATTGGATGATGAAAATGTTAGGAATTTGACCAAAATGACAAATTTTGCTCCCGACCCTTCCAAAGGGTCCAGAGCGAATTTCCTTTGATCTTCTTATTTAGGTCAAAATCTTTGGCGCGATTGAGGCAAGATTGATTCATGCAGGCCTTGTGAGTAAGTTGCAACCAAGTGAGGAAGGTTCTATGAGGAATTTGTGCAAAAAGACAAATTTCGCTCCAAACCCTTCCAAAGGGTCTAGAGCGAAATCCCTAGATAGGTCTTGTCCTTCCAAAGGTACCTAAGTGAAATTGTTAAGATGCACTTTTCATTCAACATTTTTACTAGGCACTTCCTTAAGGTGATTTGTTGGCATGTCCTAAGGTGAGAACAATGTGATAGAGGGTGAAGTCTGAGTGTTTGGATGGTGTCTAAGACTAACTCCTCAAATTCTCTCCTGACCCTTCCAAAGGGTCCAGAGTGAATTTCCTTATATCTCCCTTCTTGGTCCTAATTTTAAACCTTATCCCTATGGTGTGATTGAGAGAGTATTGATGTGTGAAACAAAATGAAGTGATGGAAAGTGAAGGATTTGCGTATAATTGCAAAATTCGCTCCCAACCCTTTGAAGGATTTGAGCATAATTGCAAAATTTGCTCCTAACCCTTCCAAAGGGTCCAGAGCGAAATCCTCCAAAAGACTTATTTCTTCACTAGGGACACCAAATGGTGGACATACATGGCAAGGAAAGGATTCAAAAAGACAAGTTAAAGCTAGATGAGTGAAAAGAAGGAAGAATTGGGTCTAGAGGAAGAAATTCACTCCCGACCCTTCCAAAAGGTCCAGAGCGAATTTCTCAAAAACATGTATTGTCCTCACAATTTTAAAGCAAATTGCCCTCAAGGTATTTTCCTAAGATGGTTTGAAGCTAATCAAGCAAGCTAAGAGAAAACTTTATCAAGGACAAGCCCTATTTTCCAAATTTCGTTCCTGACCCTTCTAAAGGGTCCAGAGCGAAATTTGTCTAAGCTCCTGACCTTTCCAAAGGGTCCATGGCGAATTTCTTCATAAAGCATTATACCTTGCACAAACCTTTAAACTAACTCATTCCCAAGCATCTTTGAAGGCAAAACACTTGTTTTTGACGAGGAAAGGTTGAAAATGAAGTCAATAATGGAAAATTTGAGCCTAAAACATCAATTTCGCTCCCAACCCTTCCAAAGGGTCTAGAGCAAAATTCTTAGAAAGACTTATTTCCTCACCAAAAGTATTGAGTAGACATCACTTTGAGAGCAAGTTGGCTTGAGTATGATAAGGTAGGGGTGGAAAAGTTAAATCCAAGGCAAGTTGAATGTGAATTGAGCCTAAAAATGCAAAATTTCGCTCCTAACCCTCTCAAAGGGTCCAGAGCGAAATCCTTAGATGGACTCTCAATTCCACCTAGTGCACTAAGGGAGCCTTGTTTTGATAACGAATTGACTTGATGGTGATAAGAGGAGGTGTAATAAGTTAAATTCAAGGCAAAGAAAGGATGAATGAATGATGAATTGAGCCTAGGAAGAATTTCGCTCCTGACCCTTCCAAAGGGTCTAGAGCGAATTCTCCTAAAAACACATATTTCCTCCTTGTTCAAATCAAAGTTTTTGTTCCTATGATATGATTGAGGGATGATTGATGTATACTTGCCTTGAGAAGTGAATTGAAGCAAAGGGAATGATGAATTAAAGGCTAAATGACAAAAAATCGCTCCTTACCCTTCCAAAGGGTCCAGAGCAAATTTTCCTAAGACCCTCCTTTTTGCTTCAAATATGAACTAATTTCATGCCTTGGAACCTCAACTAGGACGTTATCATGCCTTGGAGACAATTGAAGTAAAGAAAAATGATGAGAAAGTGAAGAATTTGTGCAAAATGCAAAAAAATTGCTCTTGACCCTTCCAAAGGGTCCAGATTGAAAATCTCATTATAGGTCATGTACCTTGGAGAGGATATAGAGCGGAAATCTTATTATAGGTCTTGTACCTTGGAGAGGATCCAGAGTGAAAATCTCATTATAGGTCCTCTACCTTGGAGAGGATCCAGAGCGCATTTTATTATAGGTCCCGTCCTTGGAGAGGATCCAGAGCGAAATTAATCTTCATGCCTTCTTGTTGATGATTTAAGGTAAGAAATGCCATGTTAGAATCAATATATCATGTGTACTTAATCATCTTTTGTTTGTTTTGCAGATCAACAAAATCAAGATGGAGGAAGGTTAGGCCAGGACAAGGGCGACCTCTTCCAGTTTCATCATCATTAAGGACACTTCAAATGCATGGAGGAGGACTCAAGGTGCTTCCAAGTTGGAGGACTTCAAGTGTTCAAAGAGTTGCACGTAAAAGACCAAGATATCATCAAAGGCCTCATTCTACCACACAGAGAAGCCACAGGATGTCAAAAGAAAGATCTTACAAACACTTCAAGGCAAAGTGAGCTACTAAAGAAGGTGACTTGACCATGACTTCCTATCACCATAATGCAAAATCAAGAAGGAGGCTTCATCAAACACATGAGAGTCAATGAGAGGTACATCATTCATCAAGCACATCAAAGACAGAGGAAGATCAACCAGGTCAGTGCAAGGGTACGTTGAAGAAGTAGATAGTTTCAGAAGAGTTAATCAATGTTAGCTTCTCATCATCATCACAGTGAATATCAAAAAATACAACGTTCCTTGATTAACCAAGCACAAGCGCAAGACAAGGTGGCATCCCAATCACTGTTCCTCCAGTCAAATAGGTCCACATTAGCATGTCTAGATTCAATGTACCTGACTCACTAGTGATGACATAAACTTTGAGGCACCTACCCTTGTTTCCTATTGGGTCTCAAATATTGAATGTGGCTAAGGGAGTTTGTTGTAACAAACTCTAATTAGGGTTTCCATCTTCTAATCCTAGCCATTGATTGTAAATCAATCAGAGCCATTGAAATGTAAAGGGCTCTTTATATAAGGCTCTGGCTCTTCATTTTGTAAAGGTTAATAGCTAAGAATTAGTAGCTAGAATAGTGAATAGAATAACAATTAGAGTAGATTAGGAGGAGAAGGCAAGAAATTGTTGCCTAAATTGTAAATGAACTCCATTTTCATTGAAGTTATGGTGAAGTGTGTCGTTTCTTTGCAATATGCATAGTCTCTTATTGAATCTTCGTTTTAGATGATAGATAATTAGATTGAATGAAGTTACTGAATGCACTCGCGTGGAATGTTTAGTCCAAACCACTAGCCTCTTGTTGATTGTAAGGGTGTCCTGCGTGGTCAATTGGCATTGAATGAGCTTAATCTCGAGTCGTTACGCGTCTATTGTTCATGCATTAACTTGAATGGTGATCAGTGTCAGATGGTGTAACGATTTGAACATATTCGAAGCATCCCTTAGAAGATCGCACTAAGCTGGTGTTGAATTGTTCAGTTTGATGGTGAGACCTAGCCCAGTAGGACTCCAACTAGTCATTCATCCATCTTCTCGCATTCTAGGCCTTAGAGTAGACTTTATGAGCCTTTCACTTTTTGCTATTTCTTTATTCTCCTTGGTGAGTAGATAGGACTTGAGTTCCAACAAGTCAAGCTTTCAAGCATACAAATGTAAGTCCCCTTGTGAATCCAGCATAATCACATCACACCATAAGAGCTTATCCACACATAGAGACCCTACATACTAGAACCTTGGAGTTGCCTCGACTGATCCTTAGGCGAAATCTTCAACATTCGGGGAAACTTTGTTCAAGGAAGGATAAGATACCTTGGTATTTTATTCTATGTTCGCATGTGCATAAAAAACACTTCAACAAGGTGGAAGAGGATTTGGAACAAGTGGAAGATTAGCATCATTCGAAGGAAATTTAGGTAGTGCATCATCAAATACTGAATCTGCATCATCCCTCCCATCAGGTGAACCAAATGGAAGACAAACACCTAAATTAGAAGCCTTCAAAGGTTGATCCTCAGAATTATGCTCAGACGAGGAAAGCTGAAATAGTCTTCGGTCTTCATCAAAGACAACATCACGATTGAAGATAAGACGATCAATGTCTACAACAATTAGCCGATAGGCCTTATGGTTGTCACTGTATCTTGTAAACATAAGCTTCTGACTCTTGGAATCCTACTTAGAGCGCTTGGCATCTGGAATCCATACATATGCTAAAGAGCCAAAAACTTTCTGATGGTTGATCTTGGGTTTGTGACCAGCCCATGCTTCCTCAGGAGTCTTCCCCTTAACATTATGTGTGGGAAACCGATTAAGGAGATAGACTGCAGTAAACACTACTTCGGCCCAATATTTCTTAGGAACATCCGGTGTTCCTTCATTGACCTAGCCATTTCTGTAATGGTGCGATTGCGACATTCTACAACATCATTTTGCTGAGGGGTGTAGGGTGTGGTTAACTGACGTTTTATGCCATGTGTATCACAGAAAGTGGAGAAAGCGGTAGAACAAAACTCCCCCCCATCATCAGACCTAAGAGTAATAATAGAACAACCAGACTCTTTTTCTACTAAGGCCTTAAATTTCTGAAATATAGGAAACACATCTGATTTCTGTCTGAGAAAGTAATAATAGAACAACCAGACTCTTTTTCTACTAAGGCCTTAAATTTTTGAAATATAGGAAACACATCTGATTTCTGTCTGAGAAAGTACACCCACATTTTGCGACTGAAATCATCAACAAAAAGCAAGAAATACTTGCACCCAGTAACAGAAGGAGTATTCAATGGACCACATACATCAACGTGGACCAACTATAGTACCTTAGAGGCTCGCCATGAGTCACCATCCTTGAACGGTGTCATGTGTTGCTTCCCAGCCTGACAAGCTCCACAAACTCGCTAATTCTGAGTTTGAATTTCGGGTAGGCCATGTACTAAATCTTCCCGAACAAGCTGAGCAATGCTTAGGTGACCATATCGCTGATGCCATAGACTGGTGATAGAGGAGAATTTTGTTGTGAAGGCATACTCAAGAGAATCACTTGTATCCACAAGTCTGTAAAGACCATGATCCTCGATACCAACAACAACAATAGTGTGTGTCGCACGATCAACAATCGAACACTTATGTGCATTGAAGATGACATCAAGCTGAGGAGAATGCCACATAATCTGACTCACTAAGAGAAGGTTTAGTTCCATGCCAGGAACGTAGTATATAGTGAGGAATACGAGATTCCTCCCACCAGACTGCATTTGAACATTGCCCTTGCCGACAACGTTATACTCTTCACCTCCTCCAAATATGACAAAATCAATATATGGAGAGAATTTTGTAAACCAATCACACGTGTGAGTGAAATGTCGAGAAGCACCAAAATCTATATACCAAACAGAAGATTTCACATGGTCGACAGGTCTTTTAGCCATAAAGGTGTAAAAGGCAGCCTCTTTCTGCTCTGTGTGCTCAATGACATTGGCTTTAGGCTGAGGCCCCCTGCTTCCATTGTTCGGAAGCTATCCAATTGCGACAATCCTTGATCATATGGCCATATTTGTGACAATAATTGCACCGAACCTTCTTCTTCTTCGAACCTTTGTGAGACTGGCTGGAGCTCTTCTGCTGAGATGATTGAGAGGATTGAGCTTTGCCCTTATCCTGGTTACAGGATTTAGTTGCAAAGGCTTGTTTAGAGGAGGACGAAGTGGCACCACTACCAAACTATTGTTTCCAATGATCCTATTGTAGAAGTTTGGTACATAACTCTGGAAATTTCAGATCAACATTCGTAGATGTAATGTTGAAAGTTCCTATGAAGTGCTCGTAATATTTTGGTAGACTTTTTCAGGGTTATGACTACCATATCCTTTTCCTCCATTTTCCGACCAATAACTTCGAGCCAATCTTGAATGTCCTTAATCTTTGTGAGATGCTCCTGTAAGGATATGGGTTCATCCATCATGATGGAGAATAACTGGTTCTTCAGGAAGAACGCTCGGCTTTTGTCGAATGTCTCATGCAATTCCTTCAGATGCTTCCAGATTTCTGAGGCTGATTTGCCTGAAGCAATTTGAGGTAACTGGTCATTTGTGACAAAGAGCTTTAGAAGCATGACGACTTCCCAATTGCAATCATCAAATTTGTCTTGATCTGATTCGGCTACAGAAAGACGAGATTCTTTTCCCAAAACCAGATCATCAAGGCGGCGATATTCAAAAATTGTCAACATGCGTTGCTTCCAGGTGTTATAATTTTTGCCATTAAATTGCTGACTGCCTTCCAACATCAAGTTGGTCAATGAAGCCATCTTGCACGTTTCCCAATGCATGGTAAATGAGAGAATCTGAAAGGACATGAATATGAAACAAAGGAAGAAGCGGGTACGATTTTTTTTAAAATGTATGATTGGCACAAATTTCGAGTCTAATCTGTGGGCACAAAAACCAAGGCACAAAAAGGATGCACCCAAAAAATCTGATGACAACCCAGTTGAGGTCTTGAAAAACCCACAAGGAATCTGTAATCAGAATAATTTTTGAGACTGCAGATGAAGGGCAAAACCCTAACCAAATTTGTAGAAACCCTAGGTCGTGAAAAAATGCAGGATGCTGAAAAAATTCTCAAGTTTAATGAAGAAAAGATTAGAAGGGTTGAAAAATCCTAGCCGTTGTTGGAAGAAGACCCGGAAGGCGTAAAAGAATTAAGAAAACACAGACTGAGGGCATTGGGAAAAATATTGCAGAAAAGCTTGAAGGAGCTGTCGCCAAAAATTCCAACGAAAATGCTTCCGTCGTGCTTAGAGACCACGCGGAAGAAAAACCCAAGTTGTGCGGTAAATAGAAGCCGCGAAAAACTGCAAGTCGAGGGCGATTTGTAGGCCATGAAAAATCACACGAAAAAGAAAGATGCGAAGCGATTCCGACACAGAGGTAATCGGATGTTCAAAACAATTCATGAAATGACTAATACGACGATTCCTGCATCTGGAGAACTGGACCTGCAGAGAGGAGCCCAAGGAACAATTTCGAAAAAGAAAAAAAAGTTCCAAATAAAAAACTGAAAAATTCTCTTTGAATTTTTTGTTGAATATTTTTTTGTAAAAAATCCTTTAGCTCTGATACCATATTAGTGAGAAGTAATTGGTAAAAATTTAGTTGTATTAGCAAATGATCAAGAAGATCATTATAAAGAATTACAACAATGATGTTTCTAAAAAGAAACAATTGTAAAAATAGAAAGAAACTAAATTTACAATATTTATATCATTGACCATAAATAATAATAAAGAATATTATTTTAATAAAAATGAGTAAAAGAAGATGCAACTTATCATTTATGTATCTGATGCAAGTAAAAGAAGCTGAAATTTATACAAAATTGTACTGCTGTACATCATTATGTCTCAGAGACAGCAAATCTTACTATGTCTCGTCTTTAGTATCTTGAATGAAAATTGCAGCATTAACCAAGACGTTTCATAGCATACTAGAATTTCATAATTAATGCCTCTATTAATATAGTGATCATACAATCTATTGCCACATTTTATGTCGTGGTGGGATTCTGCCAACTCTCCTCTGGCCTATATACAAGTATATAATGCAGTCTCATGTGCATCTAACAGTGAAAGCCATTTTCATTTTCTGTTATCAAATAGTACGTTACATTTTCTAATCATAGTTATTTTTCATGACTTATTGTTTATGTATATCATCAAGAAGTGTAGATAGATGAATCCATCAACACAACAAAAAAAAAAAAAAAAACAGTTATAGTTGAAAATAGACATATTCATGCAAAACAATAAGAAACATGCAAAAATTTTGGATGACAGCACCCAAAAACAAACTTTGTATTAGCTTACTTTTTGAACATGAAATTCTATGCATGTGGCCAACAAAGCTTTGGAAGACATCTATCTATGAAAGCGATTAATAAAAAATTTAGTCACTAAGGAAATTTCTACCTTAAAATCAACCTATAAATATGCTAACATTCACAAGTTTCCAACAACAAAATTAAAGTGTCCGTGGCTTTCTGCACGCTTATAAAAATGGAGGAGTTTCTATAAGGCACTCTTGTAGTTTGTTTTTTGTGACTGTTGTTGTGTCTGATTTTTAAAGACTTGGTTCCTTTTCGCTAATAGTTGTTATTAATTGTTGTTATAGCGTTGTTTCTGCACTATGATTTTTAATTGTTTTACTATGTAAAGGGTTAGTGCCCTTATTCTCACTGCTTTATTAATCAAAAACAAAATATTGGGAAACCGATGCTTCAATCAATAGTTTCAGAGAACTGGAGAGAGAAAGTGATGTAGCCCTCTGACTATGCTTGTGCCGTTAAGAATCGTTGTTGCAGATGTTGGTTTTGAAATCTATGCTTGATAATCTTAGTAGAATAACATTAGAGCAATATCGAGGCTTCACGTGATTGCCACATGGGGATTATATATTGAGTACATCACTACTCTTATTGCTAGTAAATTTATCCTAATTGGGATATTAATTCTTCTAGGTCATCTTCGTTAATGCATGATAGCTTTGGTAAGATAAATGATTGAATGAGAGATAAATGAAGTCTCTCATTCAATCATTTATCATATCGATAACTATGATAAAATCTTCAAGCAATTAATTCCTCTTTGATAGCCATTCTACATTTGCATATAAATAACCTATTCATTGATAATCATATTATGTAGTTTGTTTATGTTCATCGATTAATAAATCTTGTATTTAATTTATATCGATTAACATAAATAATGATAAATAAATGATTAATCAAAACACCAATTAATATCGAGTTGCATATGATATATAGGGTGGCATTATATTAAAGGTTACCGATAGTTATCGGGTGTTAAGCCCACACCGATAGTTATCGGTTGTTGAGGCTAACATGCCAATAACTATCGACTGTTAGCATTGTGCGAACATCGATGTTTGTTATAATACTTCTACACCGGTTGGTATTAACGTTGAACATGCATTTGTTTAGTATAAACAAAGAGGCACGATCAAGTAATGTCTTGATCGGTCATGACCGATCAAGGCATTGCTTGACCGTACCCCATTTGTTATATACTTATATTGAGTGGCATTTGTGAGATAGGACATAGAAAATATTAAATGCTCCTCTCAGCTGCCACAAACAAGAAGATAGTCAGATTCATACACTAAGGCTATAATATATACAACAAGATTATTTTAATAGAATATAACTTGCATATTGAATGTAAATTGAACATCATTTACATGGTATCAGAGCCAAGTTAAATCGAACGTGAGGCTGTTCAATTTTACGTAAAATTCAAATCAAGTATATATTCAACATCACAATCCTATCAATGGCTAGCACTATCATATTTGAAGACAGACTCGCAGGGGGTGACGACTTCTCCGCATGGAAATTCAGAATTCAAATGATTCTAAAAGAAAATAAAGTTGAATCATTTGTAAAGACTGAAACTAAAGAACCTGAGACTGAACCTGACAAAGCAATTTGGAGAGAAGGAAATGATAAGGCTATCAAAATCATAGTTGATGGGGTAAGGAACAATATTATGCCTATTATAAAGAAACATGAAACAACCTTCAACATGTTCAAAGCACTTGAAGACGCTTTTGAGATATTCAATGCCAGTAGAACCTTGGCTCTAAAAAGAGAGATAAATCATATAGCCATGATAAAAAGGGAATCAGTCAATGCCTACTTCATGCGAATATCTACTTTAAGGGATGAACTAGCAACCCTTTGATATTAGATCCAAAGCAAAGAATTAACCCTCATTGCTTTAGATGGGTTGCCTAGTATCTGGGAAATGTTTTTCCAAGGCATCAGTGCAAGGGATAACTTTCCAAAATTCGATAGGCTAAAGGCTGACTGTCTCCAAGAGGAATCAAGGCAAAATAAGAAAGGGATCAAACAAAAGAATATAGATGAAGATATTCAAATTCTAGCTACGAACTCAAACAAAAAGGGCAAGCAGAAGCAATTCAGGAAGAGAAAAGGTCGTCACAGCAAGAACTCCTTCAAGAAGGACCTCTCAAATTCAGTGTTATAGATTTGACAAATTTGGGCACTATGTTGCTAAATGTCTAGAAAGAGCTAAACAAGCCACATTTGCCAAAACAGGAAAATCAAAAAGGGAAGGGGACTCCAAGAAGTATGCGCTATATTCAGCACTCACAAATCAAGCATCAAACAAAGTGAACTCCTGGGTGATCGACAGTGGCTCATCCAGACACATCAAAGGATTTAGAGAAGTACTAGACTCCATGAAAAAGGAGAATGATGAGGAGGTAACCATTGGAGATGACTTTACACACCCTGTCAAAGGAGTTAGAAATTGCACCATCAAACTAAAGTCAGGTGTATCATTACAACTTAGAGGAGTGCTATATGTTCCAGGCATTAAGAGGAATCTTGTCTCAATATCAGCACTGGAGGACAATGGATACAAAGTGACCTTCATGGAAAACAAAGTGTTGGCTTGGCCAAAGAACTCATCCATCAAGAAAGCTAAAACAATTGGTAAAAGACAAGGCTACTTATATGAGCTATGTACAGAGCCCAACTTAGCCCTAATTCATGAAACTACAAATGCCAATGAAATCTGGCATAGAAGACTAGGCCACCTAAATTTTAGAGCCTTATCATCAATGAGAGACCTTGTCACAGGTCTACCTAAGCTAAAACAATATCATTCAAGGGCATGCACAAGATGTGCCCTAGGTAAAAATACTAAGGGTGCTTTTCAGAGTAGTACTAGGAAAACAAGTAAAATTTTAGAGTCAGTTCATTTTGATGTATGTGGACCTATGCTTGTAAATTCATTGGGGGGATTTCTGTATTATGTAATATTTGTTGATAACTACTCTAGGAAAACTTGGATCTACTTTTTGAAATGTAAAGAATCAGAAGAGATCCTTAATAGGTTTAAAGAATTCAAATCACTAACAAAAAACTACTCAAGAAACAAAATTAAAACCCTAACAACTGATAATGGGGGGAATACACATCAGAATTATTTAAAGAGTTTTGTAAAAATTCAAGGATTAAGAGGGAGTTAACAATACCTTACAACCCTCAACAAAATGAGATAGCAGAAAGGAAAAATAAGACAATTGTTGAAGCTGCCAAAGCTATGATTCTTGGTCAGAATCTAAATATCAATCTTTGGGCAGAAGCAACAAAACATATGTCCTCACTTTCATCTTGAAGATAAGACCCCTGAGGAAGTCTTTACTAAATCAAAACCGGATATAAGCCACCTTAGGATTTTTGGATGCCCTGTCTATATTCATGTACCTAAGGAGAAAAGATTAACATTAGAGCCTTCTGGAAAAAGGGGAATCTTTGTAGGATACAGTGAAACCTCCAAAGCCTACATGATATATATACCTGGTCAAAAGAATATTGAACTAAGTAGGGATGTGATCTTTGAAGAAAACTTAGCCTTCAAAAGAGCCCAAAGCTCTATAGATCCTAAAGTCTATATTCCCAACCCTAGCTTAGATAGAGATCCTACTCCTAAGCTTCAGAGGGAGAATCCTGAGGAAAATGAGTGAAACTCAAAGTCCACCTAGAGAAAACCTCAAGAAAAGACCACTATGGGCCACCAAAACTGTAGAAGAAGCTCAGAAGTTTGTTGCTCCCTTAGGAACCTTCAGAGAAAGCAAAAGGCCTAATAAATTCACTAGCTATGTTGCCCTTATGAATGGTCTCTCTAAAGTTGAACCAAACAATGTATTGGATGCACTTGAACATCAAGTATGGAAGTATGCCATGTCTGAAGAGTATCAGTCCATTATGAAAAATGATGTTTGGGAGATTGTTCCTAGGCCAACCATGACATTTGTGGTTTCATCTAAATGGCTTTTCAAAATCAAACATGTTGCAGACGACAGTATTGAAAAACACTAGGCCAGATTTGTAGCTAGAGGCTTCTCACAAAGGGAGGGAATAGATTATGAAGAAACTTTTGCACCTGTTGTCAGTTATACATCAGTAAGAGTTGTATTAGCCATTGCAACAACAAAAGGGTGGAAGGTACACCAAATGGATGTTAAGACAACCTTTCTAAATGGTGAGATCTCAGAAGAAGTCTACCTAGAGCAACCTGAAGGGTTTGAAATTCATGATACAGAGTTTCATGTGTATAGACTCAAGAAAGCTCTCTATGGGCTCAAATAGGCTCCCAGGGCCTGGTATGAAAGAATTGACACCTATCTCTTAGGACTAGGCTTCTCCAAAAATGATGCAGATCCTAATCTCTACTACAAAAGAAATAAAGGTGGTATGCTAATATTGATTTTATATGTTGATAACTTATTAATCACAGGAAATGATCACCTTATAGATCAATGCAAGAATGATCTATCCAAAGAATTTGATATGAAGGACTTAAGACTCCTTCATTACTTCCCAGGATTGGAAGTATGGCAGAATTCTGACAACATTATACTAAACCAAGGAAAGTACACCTTGGATATTTTGAAGAGATTTAGAATGCTAAACTGTAGACCCATGACCTCTCCTATAGAAACCAACTTACATAAACTTAAAGAAGAAGCATCAGAGTCACAACCCATTGATCTTACTCAATACAGACAGATGATTGGGTCCTTGATGTACCTGGTAAATACAAGACCAGATATCTGTTATGCAGTTAATGCTCTAAGTCAGTTTATGTGTGAACCGAAGGAGATACACCTGGTTGCAGTAAAACACATTATGAGATACCTACAAGGTACCCTAAACCTTGGTCTCAAATATGAGAAAGTTGATATAGACTTACATGGATTTACAGATTCAGATTGGGTTGGAAGTGTGACAGACAGGAAAAGCACTTCAGGGTGTTGCTTCAGTCTAGGTTCAGCTATGATATCTTGGATCAGCAGGAAGCAGTCTTCTGTAGCTAAAAGCTCCACCGAGACAGAATACATTGCAGCTTATATGGCTGCTCGAGAGGCAGTATGGCCTAGGAAGTTACTGGTGGGGTTGTTTGGAGAACCTATAAAACCCACTCTTATACATTGTGACAACCAGAGCTGCATAAAACTTTCAGTAAACTTTGTGTTTCTTGACAGATCCAAGCATTTTGAGATTCCATACCATTATGTGCGAGATATGGTAGATAGGAATGCAATTCAACTGGAATATGTTTGTACATGAGATCAAACTGCAGACATTCTGACCAAACCTCTTTCCAGAGTGAAGGTTGATCACTTCAGAAAAGGTTTAGGTATGATAGAAAGGGAATTTGCTTTGTAATCTATATTTGCATACCTATAAGATGTTTAATGTGTAAACCTCTTTATCATGATAGGACAATTTTTGGATTCTATCCCTTGGGTTCATATCTAAGAGGTGACAATCTCTCAAGATAGTGAACACTTGAATGGGGACATTATAAGGTGACGATCTTATAATGTCCAAACCAGTTATCATGTTGGATCTCTAGTGTGTCATGGATGTGCCATGATTGTGTTGTGATGAAACATTTGTATAAAGTGTTATTGCACATATCACAACTTGGATAAGATGAGATATTAATCTTTCTCATATGATTATCCTTAATTATTGCATGTGTAGGCAATACTGATATCACATGCTTAGGTGATATCCTGTCAATGTGATGGACTTCAGTATCACGTGTTTAGGTGATACTTCATATCATATGATTAGGTGGTATGATTTCCTAAAAATGTCTAAAATGCTAACTATCAATTGAATTGTGATGCTTGAATATATTGTCTACATTCATCTTACCTAGCTAAGAGGGAGTGTTAATGCATGATAGCTTCGGTAAGATAAATGATTGAATGAGAGATAAATGAAGTCTCTCATTCAATCATTTATCATATCGATAACTATGATAAAACCTTCAAGCAATTAATTCCTCTTTGATAGCCATTCTACATTTGCATATAAATAACCTATTCATTGATAATCATACTATGTAGTTTGTTTATGTTCATCGATTAATAAATCTTGTATTTAATTTATATTGATTAACATAAATAATGATAAATAAATGATTAATCAAAACACCGATTAATATCGGGTGGCATTATATTAAAGGTTACCGATAGTTATCGGATAGTTATCGGGTGTTAAGCCCACACTGATAGTTATCGGTTGTTAAGGCTAACATGCCGATAACTATTGGCTGTTAGCATTGTGCGAACACCGATGTTTGTTATAATACTTCCACACTGATTGGTATTAACGTTGAACATGCATTTGTTTAGTATAAGCAAAGAGGCACGATCAAGGAATGTCTTGATCGGTCATGACCGATCAAGGCATTGCTTGACCGTACCTCATTTGTTATATACTTATATTGAGTGGCATTCGTGAGATAGGACATAGAAAATATTAAATTCTCCACTCACCTGCCACAAACAAGAAGATAGTCAGATTCATACACTATGGCTATAATATATACAAGAAGATTATTTTAATAGAATATATTTGCATATTGAATGTAAATTGAACATCATTTACAATCTTCATACACAAATTTTTAAGAGGTTTCTTATTAGTATGATGAAGAGATTCAAGATATCAAGAACCAATGCACTTGTGATTTTACCAAATCACATTGTAGGTTATCATGTTCTAATCCTCAATAAAACCCTATATTATAAGCTATAATTAGGGGACCAAATATTGTGTGATATCCTTGATAGCTAATCATAAGGGTTCTAGAATACTAGCATTGAATTAGGATCTTGTTAGAGGTTCCTCAATATAGGTTTACTAATTGTTAGCCTAGACAAGCATTTTCCTACCTATTGTTAGGTGTTAATAATTGCTGGAAATCATTAATGAAACTTTGGTTATGGGAACCTATGTGTAGATCCTTTGAGAGACCTTGTGAGGAAAATTACATTTGATTTCAATCTCATTTTGAAGTGGATACCTAAGCAGTCCTTGGGCAAAGGATGCCCCTATGACCTCAAGCTTGTAGGGTGGGTGTTTAGGGGGATAAGTCCCAGATTTTGGGGTTCCTAATTCGTTTGACCTTATCTCTACACAAAATTGTTGCGAATTAAGGTGCCTGAACCTTAATTGTTCCTAAGCATTGTATTTATTTATATAATGATTTAATTGTAATTTCTTGCTCATCATATTTTAGATCATTTAGTGTGACATGGCATGATGAATTGTCTTCATATTGGGAGGTGACATGAAGATGACAAGAATGTATTTTGTTCCTATGTGGGAAAGTAGGTGTCCCACTTTAGTAGAGATATTTTGCCATATGTTAGCATCTTAGAAACCTATGTAAGTCATTATTGTATGACAAATTCTTATGGCAGGTTGGACAAGTGTTAGAAGGCATCTTGCATGGAGAATATGGGTGCCTAAGATGGGTTATGATGAGTTGTAAGAGAATCGGTTAATTTTGGTAATCTGTGATAGAATCTTTAATAATTGTAAGTGTTGTCATATTTGATAGATTTTATGAGAGTTTTAAGGTGCATACAAGCATCTCTCATACCCGTTTTTAGCAAAAATGAAGTTCCCAAGTTTGGAAGTATGTGAGAGGTTAGAAAAGGATGTGCATGTGTCAAATTTCCGCTTATAGGTGGTCGAAAAATATGCCACATGGATTTTGATGACCCTCTCTTTCAGCTTTGTCTAGAAGCCTCTTTAAAAGAAAAAACATAGCATATTAAAGTTGCACATTGGTTCTCAGAGGTATTTTTGGTTTCATCATTTTCTTTGATTTGGTATCAAAGCTTAGATTTATGGTTTACATGTGCTTTCATGTTCATGCATGTGAGTTACAAGTACTTGCATGTGTGTTGCATGTACTTGCATGTTAATGCATGTGAATTTCCATGGTATTGAGTATCTTGAATAAATTGGTAGTTTATTAATCCTTGTTTGATTGGAAGTTTTACAGTTGATATTATTTTTTGGATGCATTAGGCATTTTGAAGGATAGAAAAGATAAAGTTTTATGGAGTTGATAAGGTGTTTACATTTTATTTGATATTGATTTGGAAGCTCTTGTTTGACAACATATTATGACCCTCATGCATGCTGGTTTTCATTCTTTCTATGGTTGTGTGTAGTAGAGTATTCATGTTGGGTATCTGTGTTTGGTTCCTTGATTATATGAAGAAATTGTGTTTGTCATGACTATGGTTTAGTGTGCGTATGCCAAGTGCTTGCATTTAGTCCTTTGTATTGGAAGACACCATTTCATTAGTTTGAATGCATTTAGGCTACGAGATTGATCATTGAATGATTTGGAAGCTTTTGAAATAGCCTAGCTCCTTCGTGTGCATGTACTTAATGATGGTTGTGGAGTTGGCCTACAAATGGGCTTGAAATTCTTGGACCTCTTTTTTCTTTTGGTTGGTTGTACTTGCCTCTTTCAATTTCATGTTGGTTGGATTTGAGGGTTTTATAGATTTTTTGTTCAAAATCTATGGTTATGCTTATTTGAAATATTCCATTATTCAGGTTTTTAACCATTTTGGTGATTTTTAGACTTGTGGGTCTTCAAGATAAGTGGATATGGGTTTGCATGTATGTCACATGACATGATGGTTTTGTAGGTTTTACACAAGTCATCAAAACTTGTGGTTTTGTAGATTCGCAAATAAGACATTTTTCATATTATGATTCTTGGGTTGTTTTTGGATGCAAGATAGTTTGTAGTTTTGCATGTATGTTTCATGCATGGTATGAGGAGGTTTGTAGTTTTCTCAATGAGGAAATGTTTGCATATATTTTGCCATTGGATATTTTTGGGTTGTAAAGTTGGTATGTTATATATATTTGAAAAGATTTTTGACAACCTATTTCCTCTAAAGGTTTTGTACTTTTTTTGTTCTACTAAAAGATGTGAGATTGAATAGATGGTTTTTTCAAGTTTTGTATGTTAACAAAAATTTTACTGGTCTGCAGATCTGTGGGAAAGATTTTGTTCAGGCTATTAGACCTTTGTGGATGGAGAAAAGTTTCAGATTTGCAAGAATGCTAATTTATTTCATTAGATATGGTGCTCAATTGTAGATTTGTTTGGAAAATCAAATCTATGTTTGAATATGCAAGTTATGTCAGCAGGCCAACCATTTGATTGCAGTGAGATGACTCAGATGTGGATTGTCTATATCCACTAGGTTGATTTAGTGTTGATGTAGACTTTGTTAGTTGGCCTTGTCTATGGTCATTTGTACATTGGTATGGTATTTTGAGATAAGAACATGGATGATGTTGAGTACTTGAATCATCAATTACAAGGACTTGTAGCATGTTGTTTATCTTCTAGAGTTGGAGATCTTAGTTCTACTTATTTTTGTTGGCATTGCAAGATAAATATTTGATTGTGTTAGAGTCATGGATTATCTTCATTTAGGAGATGTTCGTCATGATGCCATGAGTAGCTCAATATCTTGGTGTAGTGGGAGTTATCAGGAGAGACATGGATTCATCTTTGGTGATGGTTTATCTTACTTAATGTTTGTGGATGTTTTGGAGGAACTCCTAGATCTTGTTGTTGTAGAAGAGTTATTTCACATGGCCTTCTTGCACCAAGAGAACATAGTTGTGGTTACTGGCTTTTTAAGAGAATTTACAATGCTATTTAAACGATGGTGGGAGAAGTGTTCCATTCATTGCTTTCATAAGGGGATGTTGGTCATTCTTTCACACCAGAGGTTAATAAACTTGAGCAAGTAGCCGACATAGGGGTACAACAATAGGTGGAAGAGGTGAGCAACAGGGTTGAAGAGGTCAAGGACAAGTTGCAAAGGGATGTAGACAAGTTCAAGCATACACCTAAAGTGAAGAAGTAGGAAGTTCGTTACAAGGATGGAGGAGGTATGGTAGCAAGTACTGATGCAAATTCAACAACATTCTCAGATGAGAAAAGAGTCAAAGATCATCCATCAAATAGGTCTCTGAAGTTGAAGCATATCCAAGGTGCCAAAGAATTCAGAAAGACAAGAGATAGTGCCTATTTTCGGTATTTGGTTCATTGAAAGGGTCTACCAAATGGAGCTATGACTTGGAGGTCAGAGAATGTTACACCCCATTTTGGCATTACTATTTACTTTTACCTATTTTGGTTAAAATACTGTAAGCACATGAATACTCTTTGAATGTATTTGGAAATTAGACGAATGAATGGGCAATCATTCTTATATCATGAATATTTAAAAATGGATCATATGATGTTTTAATAACAATTGACTACTGTTGTAATGTGTTGAGTTGGATGCAAGAAATGAATGATCCTCTAGAGGGGAGGGAGAGTATCACTCAGGAGAGGAATTTGGTTTGGTAATCTTAATATATGTGCCTTTTGAGCTATCACACACTCACCACCTAGTTGGCCAAGTCGAGTTGGATTAGTTGGGTAGCGATATGATGTCTTATGTCATTTGGGTAATGTTTTATATTGGTGATGTTTAGTGAAGTGTCAATATGTCTTGGTTTGTATATCCTTGCTTGGAATCTTGGATCAAAACTCTTTGATAGATTTTAGTCTTTATGCTTTCATATCTATCTATCGACATATTAATCGATTAATAAATATATGTGATAAGAGTTTATATTGATCGTTAATAATTATTATTATTTGATTATCAAATATATATTAATATATGTATATATATGATATATATACATAGACTAATGTATATTTAAATATATTTATAATGTTTAATTTTTGTGAGTTAATACTTGTTTATTTGGCACACACACACACACACAATCGACCGTTTGCATTAGCCTTAGGTGGTCAACAAGTGTATGTGTTACATATATTGGAGTAGGTGTTTGAAATTGCCACCCTTGCTAGTACGTAGGGGGAGGAGTTAATACCATGCGAACTAGTCAAAGGGGGGAAGGGGGCGATCAACATAAAGGTGGTGCACCTCATTTAATATGCAAGTATGTGGGGAATGCTTTAGTTTTAGCATGTGCTTAATATATTATCGATACCCCCCAGTCCACTTTTCTAGGAATGAATTAAGGGGTTCAATAACATCGAATCACCTCATATGTAATAGGAGTATAGAAGTTCATATCAAATAGGAGTGTAGGTATTGACCTAGTTAATAGGAAAAGATATTCATTCATAGGAAATTATGAACTAGTAAATAGTAATAATTTAGTAGACATGCTAAATATAAGGAAGACCTAGTTATTAGGCATATGATAATTAGGGATAGAGACCTATTTGCATTTGGTAATTGGAGTTAATGATAGAGATTTATTTGAATAGGTAAGTGTAGTTAGTCATCATATTTTGACTTTGTAAATAGATGATCCGTAGTATCATTTTTATGGACTGTTATATGTCGATCATGGAGCTAGAAAGCAGCCACACAGTCATAGTGGTGTCATTTTGCATGTGAATTGTGGCAACATAGTGAGCTTAATTGTATCATTAGGTTTCTCATATTTTTTATATAAATAGATGAGTGAGCTTGGAGGTTATTCACTCATTCCCATTTTTCCATCTCCATTCTCATTCATTCTCAATTCCATTTAGTTAGTCTCATTGCTTAGAGATCATATTTGTTGAAGAGTAGTGTTAGTGTGAGGGAAAATTAGAGGAATATTTTGTAGTGGGATTTGGAGAATTGTATTCCCTTCCATTCCATCCCATCTCATTTGTCTCATTTCTTAGAGATCATATCATCTCTTGCATTTTACTCTCATTTTATCTCAGTTATCCATCTCATTTTGTGGAGCATTTTCCCTGACAATCTTCAACACATCTTCCGGCATCTTCGCACTTCATCAATCTGCAACGATTAAAATAACCTTGAAACAACATTTGTTTACTCGAGAAACAAGAGAGATACTATGACAACTTGTAGTATGCACAATACCATCAACATCAAATCACTTCATCATCATGCTTCTTATCCTCATCTCAATATTTCTAATCCTTATCTTAATATGATATCATCATGCTACCATCTTTGCTATACAATCATGAGATTCAACAATATCACCGATCTTCAACATCACATATCATCATCAGAAGCATCAGTACAACATACTGAGTGTAGGCATCAAACACCAAGAAGGTGAACATCCACGACAAAGAACATATACAGACATCATCCATTTGCATTCTACATCAATGACAACATCTAGAGACAATGACAAAAAACTAACAATCTCAACACAATAGCGAGCATATCAACAATAACAACACACAAGTTGAGGGTTGACATCAATGACAACACCTAGTCATCAATGACAACAATTGCCAACAATCATCAATGAAGGAAACATAATACCAATATCTAGTCAAAGAATCAACATCTAATAGGCCACATACATCTGAATGAATAATTTCGAAGAGTCTCTTAGCTTTATTAACTCCTTTAGGAAATAAAGATCTATTTTGTTTACCGAATGTACAATGCTCACAGAAATCACTCTTACTAATAGAATAATCATAAATCCCCTCAACTAGTTTCTTATGTACAATGGTCTTGAGATCATTTGCACTAGTGTGACCCAATCTTTGGTGCCACAACATACATGTATTTTCAGTCCTAGTTACAAAATCTAAATTACAAAGAGTAGAAGCATGTAGCTTAACAAAAAGTCCATGTTCGAGATCCTTTAGCAATTACCAAGTTTCCCCTTACCAATCTAAACCCAAAATTATCAAATGTCAAATGCATTCCATAATCATTTAACTTGGAAATTGAAAGTAAACTTCTTGTAGTATCTAGAATATGTAAAACATTATCAATGGAAACAATCCTCCCATCACTGGAACACAACTTTACCTTTCCTTTGCCAATAATCTTCATTGTAGTGTTATCAGCAAGAAAAAATTCTCCTCCATCCTATCCTTTATACTCATAAAACCACTCCTTGTGAGGAGTTATATGGTAGGAAGCACCTTAATCAACAAGACAAACATCATTACTAATAGAGTTAGCTGAAATAAACAAACCATTAGAATCACCATCATCTAAGGACTTATCTATGGAAGCTTTAATATTCTTTTTCTTGTTTCTACACTCCTCCACATGCCCTCTTTGATGATAGTTCCAACACTTAACTATGCTCTTTCCAAGGGTCTTATAACATCCTTTTGACCTATCCTTACTTTTATCCCCTTTAGGCTCTTTTTCCTTAGACCTTCCTCAAACACACAAGGCATCTTGGGAGTCAACATTCATGGTTTTTCTTCTCATCTTTTTTTAAAGAAGTAAGGGGATCACACTATCTATCTTAGGCTTTGCACCACCACTACACATGGCAACAACTAGATTTTTCCAAGAATTAGGCAAAGAGTAAATTAGAAGATACATATATCTTCATCTTCAATATTAACATCTATTTAAGAAAGCTTAATTATAATCAAATTAAATGCATTTAGATGTTCATTAATAAAATCGATCTCTTTCATTTTCAAAGAATACACTAATCTTTTCAAATAAAACCTATTGGACAAACTCTTAGGTTGGTAGATTTCACCTATTTTCCTCCATATTTATATGTAGTGTCTATGTAGAGACATTTGGGAGGAAGAAGTCTATGATACACAACTGATTGGTTCCCTATGCTCTCTTGTCATTTTGATTCCATTCTTCATCTGGTATTAGAGAGTTAGTTGGTTTCTTTTCTTTAGAAGCATACAACTGATGATCTCTCTCTTCAAGGAGATCTTCTACAATCAACTTTTGCATCTTGTATCTAGTGCCATTGAACTTCTCAATATCTTGATGAGAGTTAGAGGCCATGGTATATAATCTTTCTCAAATTTACAAAAAGCCCACAAAGCAAAAGCCCCTATTGTAGCAAAAACCCTTCAACATTTATAGAGAAAGACATGCCTGCTTCAACAAAACCATTAGCTATGATACCAAATGTTGTAAAAAAAGGTGAAGAAAGATTATAATATGTTATTGCAAATATGAAACTACAGATTAACCCTTAATAATGTGATCGCAGAATCAAAACAACAAGAAGAAAACCATAACACATGTAAGGCACCAATCTATAGGAGTTTGTGAGGATGATTACCACTATGGTATCACCAAACAACAAGCAAAAAAACCACCTAGAAAAACTCACACCTACCTTTTGTGAATTAGTCAAATCCACCCAAAATAGCAACTTAAATATGCTTTCACAACTGTCATAAGGAATCTATCATGCATTGGCACTTGTGTAAGGATTTTGTCATAAATATTATCGTAGATGCTATCATAGTTGTCATAGTATCTTCTAACAATTGTCATAGCTATCATAGATCCTCTTACAATTTATGATGGATGTCATAACCCCCCAAGAATTGGAGATTCCAAATGGGAAACCTAGCTATTTTGTCCCCTTCCTGGAATCTAAAAATAGTAACTGTAACTTTTCTTTTACATGGTCTCTTTCACAACCATTGGTTGAATGGTTTAACCTCTTATTTGTAAATTACAATTGACATTAGGAAAGTAATAAATTAAAGTATTTATAAGGTTGATGACACCTAAATCCTAAAAATGAGTTCTAATTATAGTTTGGATATGTTTGAAGTATGGATAATTGGATGGATTAGTCATTATTGTGGTTAATTTTTTGAATCATGTGGTTTTTTAGTTAGATGTTAACAATCAATTGTAGTTTTTCTATTTTTGGAGCATTCATGTTCGATCTTGTTCTAGGAAGAATGTTGTGAACTTTAGAATTGTGTTCTGGTAATTGAATCGTTGATGCTTGTATAACTCATGAGCATAATGGAGTTGTGGCAACAGTTTGTAGCCCTTGCTATTACTTGTATTTGATGCTTTAGTTCTTTAGAATGGTGCATCTTCAACTTCACATGTTCCTTTTCTTCCATAGGTGGTATGTTGGAGGATGAGAGAAGTTATTGCTTGATATGGTGGACACCTTAAATGTTTTTGTAGATACCTTGTTGGAGCATGAGAGCATGTTGGAGATTCGTGTGGTTTGATAGATTGCTACAATGTTGAATCTCTTTGTTTAACCCTTTGCAATCTTTTCCAAATTGATCATGGTAAGGTGTTCAAAAAGTGGGAGAATGATGGGAATTAAGGTGTCTCAAGCTTAGCCATTCCTAGCATTTTTTTATTTATTTCCTTAATTGTAATTTCTTTCTCATCATATTTTGTACTCTAGTGTATTGACATGACATGATGAGTTGTCTTCATTCTTGGAGGTGACATGGAAGAAGATAAGAATGTATTTTATCCCTATATGGGAAAGTAGTTGTCCCACTTTAGTAGAGGTATTTGACCACATGTCAGAATATTAGAAACCTATGTAAGTTATTATTGTATAAAAAATTCTTATGACAAGTTGGACGAGCATTATAAGACATCTTGCATGGATAATATGGCTTTCCAAGTTAGTCTATGATGAGTTTTAAGATAATTATTTAATTATAGCCATTTATGACATATTCTCTTACAACTAAATATATGACATATTTTATGACAGTTGTAAGGTACATAAGAACATATATCAATACCCATTTTTAGCAAAAATGAAGCACCCAAATTTGGTTGTATGTGAGAGGGGTTCGAAAATGATGTACAAGTGTCATTTGCATGTTTGTAGGTGGTTGGAAAATGTGCGACATGGATTTGGACAAACCTCTCTTTTGGCTTTGTCTAGAAGCCACTTCAAACTTGTATTTCTCTATATATTGTATGTCTTCTATGTGGGTTTCAAGAGAAGAGTGAGGAAAATATTTATTTTTAGGGTTATTGGTGCAAGAGCAACTTCACAATTTTGGCTTGTTTGATCCTGATGGGATTATGAATTGAATAAAGGACTATTGTAAGAGTCCAAGTGCGTGTTTTAGGTTTCATTATGGTTTAGGTTTATCTTAGAGTGGTTTACCAAAGGGTTCACAAGTTTTATTTCCAGTTTTGGTCCATAGTGCCTTGTAAGCCAAAAATGGCATTATAGTAAAAATGTGTTAAAAACCTTGTAACAAGCCTAGAAAGGAATTGGAGTAGGTGTATTTATTGATTTGACACCATCTCAAATGATTAGGTGGAAGATATTTGTCTTGTAAGTCAAAAATGCACTAAGAGTCAAAAATTGTTAATGTTGTCAAGCAACATTTTGACAAAAAGTGAGAAAAGTTGTAAAATCACTCTACAAGGTAGTTATGGATGCCATAATGGTTGAAATGGTTTTATTGTGCCTATATAAGGACACTTCAGACATTGTAAATAGGTTTTTTTTGTATTGTCAAGAGGAAGTTATTAAGTATGATTGTTTTTCATGCTTTTTAAGCTTAATCTGCTATAACAGTCTGTACAGAGAACTATTTCTGTACTGTTCTTTCATGGGAGTTTGTGTCATGGTTTTATGAAGGTTTTTCATTCTTTGTGTTAGGGTTTTTACTGTGTTTTGGTTTATCAAAAAAAATCTTTTAGTTTTTGCCAGTTGACTACCCTAAACTGGGGTTTTGAAGAAAATGGGTTGAAACACTTGGTCTCCATGGGTAACCAAGAAAAAATGAACCTTGGAGACCAAGTTGGACCTTTGTACATATTGTATTTTAAGTTTTTGCTGTCAGTTGTGATGGAAAAGATGAGTTTGAGCACTTATTAGGCAAGTTGTCTAACTTGATTAGTATTCTTCCTTTATGCTCAAAATTTGGATTCTAAGCATCAAGTGTTGAAACAAACATGGACAAAGGTTTGCACCTGTCCTAGAAGCTTTTTGAAGGGATTGGATCTCCAAACCACACTTTTTTTGCATTGTAAAGTGTCACTGTTTGGTGTAGGACAATGAACTCCCTGTTTTGGGAAATAATTGGGTTTTTGCTTCAAAACTCGCTCAAAAGTTACCTTCTTGTGTTGGTAGATTGTCTTTAATGTTGGGGCGGAGTTAAACACTTGTTTGGTGATAAATATGTGTAATGATGATGTTCTATTTGTGCCCCTAACCTACTGCCTTACAGAAATAACAGTGAAAACTCAGAAAAATAGTGGTTTTGACAGTGTTTTTGTTCTTTTTCAGTTTGTTTTCCAAGTGTTTGGCATAATGCTTGGTTGTTAGTGGCAGGGCAGGCATTGGTATGTTGTGGCAGAGGGTTATCAGCAGCGTGGAGGCTTGAACCAAGCTTAGGAGTGAGTAACTATGGTGGAATAACTAAAACCCTCACCAAACCCTACTTTTAAGCCTAAAATTGAGGACAGTCCCTAAACCTACCTTATAGAACCTAAGACCTGAAAAATCATTGAGTTCTAGCATTGTTATAAGCATCCAAATCAACTCCCAAGTTGGTATTGGCCATCGTTGAACAAGATGAGCAAAATACTCCAAATTAGGCCTACTCGGCTAGTAGCCCTTTTTAGCCCTGTTTTGCAAAAAGTGTGAACCTGATTGGTGCAAGGTTGAATGGTCTTGAAGAACCATTGGAATCCATTTGAAAACACTCAAGGAAACCTCCTAACACCTCAGTATGATCAGAGTTTATATATTTGGGGTTTAGACCTATAAGAAGGGTTTGAGTAAGTGTTGAGTAAGTGAGCTTGGTAGTTTGAGTTGAGCAAGTGTATGAACAAATGATGGGAAGAACTCAAGGAGGAAGTTTTGGGTTTAGTGAAGCTTGTGAACATTGAAAGTGGGCCTTATCAAGAAAACCAAAACCTTACCTCTCTCATTTGAAGGAGTCTCTTAAGAAGAAGATTATACTTGGCTTTAATTGGTCCTCCTTTAGGCTTCTCCCTATCAGTTATGCTATCAAATTTCCTCTACATGTGCAAGATGTAGACTCCATATAAAGACTTAGAGCCTCCAAGTGTACTATAAATATTCATTTCATATTACTACATTGGATTGATACATTGGAGTGTGGGGCTTTTCTACCCAAAAGGGATTTCTGCACATATATTGGTGTTTCTTCTCTTCTATCTATATTTTTTCTATTCTTCTTTCATGTTCTTGAAGTTCTGATTTACATGTTACTATGTTGCCAAAATTTTATTTTCTAACTACATAATGTTTCCTCTAAAGGTTAATGCATGGGAAATTAACTATGCTTGTTTCTACTTTAGTCACATGTACTGGATCTTAGAGGTCTTTCAAGTTTCATCATTTCCTTTCAAAATTGGGTATTAGATGGTCATAAAAGAGATAAAATAATCTAATAAAATATATTTAATGTATAATGTGCTTTTGAAGTGAGTTGAATGAAGTGAATGGGTTGACTACCTTATAGTTGGCATTTGTTTATTTATTGAGTATAGGCCATCTTGTGTTGGATCCAAGTATTTTTTGTGTTTGTGAAAATTAACATAAGAATTTCATGACTATGTATAATATTCTAAATCAATTGATTTTGATCTAATTATTTCTAATTAGGAATCTATTTTTCAATTATAGTGCTAAGTTAGGTATAACTGCTAACTTTTATAACAACTCAACTTGACAGTAGTCAAGGACCATGCTTTCTCAAAAAACTATTAGTTGTACCACTTAGATAGCAAGATGGATTTTGATGCATAACTCTTAGCTACAACCATAAATAACTCACAGTGCACAACATAATGGAAAACACAACTTTAACGTATTTTATTGGTAACAAAAAAATGTAATACAAATTACATTAATCTACAAAAGAATACATAAACACCTCTCATATCTCTCTCATTATTCATTTATTTCTCCCTCCATTGTTATGCAACTCATAATTAGCTCTATGTACCTTCAAATCTACATCCCTTTAAGTCTTTTTGTTGTGAAAACTCATGATACTACTGTTTAAAAAAAACCCAAAATAGATCATTCTCCACCACTCCATTTCTTTTCCCACTTCTCTCTACCCCTTTTAACTCCTCTTTTCTTTGTATTTATTAATGTTGTTTTCCCTCTTTAATTTAGAGTTGTTATTTTTGTATCCTCCATAAGAATGTAATGCAACCCCCTTGTCTCTAATTAATTTTTTTGTTTTAAGTAAATAAAATGATAAATTTCTAAATGTTCCATCACTTTTTAAAGTAGACTACAATAAGATTTGGTTTCTTGATAAAAGTGCATCCATATATATTGAGCTGATTGTTTTAGTATAGGTAGCGTCGTAAATTGTCACTAGTCCAATTTACACCTAATATTTGTGCTCCTACTTTAGCATGTCATATCCCCATCGTCTCTCTAGGTTTTTTTTTGCCCTATTATCCAACTTTGATGTCATGTATACCCTTTGGTGGGTCGTGATGTGGGATACTTTCCCCCTTGGTTGGTTATTATGGTCCTATTTGTAGAAGGACCACGGTGTGGAATGGTCAGGTCTAGACTAGGGCACCCCAAAACTCCTTGGACCCTCTCAAATAGGCCCTATTTTGAAATGGGGTCGGTGTTATAACTCCTCGATAGGGGCTACACATGATCATTGGAGGTTGGACTAATCAATAATTTAGCTAGGGAACCCTGTATAAAGACATCCTATCGATTCATTTTGACTTAAATGGTATACACTATTATTTGTGCATCTGTGAAGCATTCATGTCATCAAACATTTTCTAAGATTCAAGGTTGCATATTCATCATTCAAGCATTGTGGAGCAAAGTTACATCAATCTTTCAATCAAGCATGTGTGTGTGATTAGGCTTTTTCATGATCATGTGTTTTTCATGCCATTACATCAAACATTTGTGATTACATTCAAAGAGAATTGTATCATCATCAACAATTATAGATCTGAGGTACATCTCCTTAACATTTATTTTAGTATTTGCATAAGTTCATTCATGGAACAGTGGGAATGAAGTTCACAATTAATTTTGGGTTTTCATTGTCTGCATTTTGATTGTGCCCATCCACCAGGATTTATATATCTATGTATACATATATATGTAGGTGTATACCCAAATGTATAGTTGTTGTGAAATTCCATGGTATCTTTTAATTTTGACCCTGCATGTTTCTTCAATGGTATATAAAGGAGGATATATAAACATATACATACGTATGTATTAGCATATGGACATATCTCCAAAAGATCTATAACCATATAATCACCCATTTCCATACTTTTGTATGGGAGGAAAATATATATATTCATTTTAAGCATGTATCTAAGTATGTAGTGTCAGCCTTTCAATGAACATCTATTTTCTAGCAACTTTTCAACCAAGCCTCGTTCTTCGGCTGATGAAAAGACAGATTGAAGAACATCTTATATTGATGCATTGGAGTGTGACACAACAATGAAGTGACATACCACCTAACACACCATAAATGGAAGGCTTCAATGATGACGTGAGAGCCTATATGTTTGTCACTTCCATCACACACACACACACATGGACATGTATATGAATTTTTTTTGTGTGTGTTTACATGTTCTTTGCAAGGTATACAATGTCTGTATAGAAACACACATACATATATTTATTATCATATGCACATATTCCAAGAAATATATATTCAACGAAGCTCGTAGAGACATAGATATATGTGCAAAGATACATATATATACATCAAAGCATGCATCTATGCACACATACATATATATGGATGGATGTACATATTTCCAGCCTAGTTTGGAAGTGTGGCTGCCAATTGCATTGTTAGTGACAAAGTTCACAATCAATTTAGGGTTTTCATTTTCTACATTTTCATTGTGTCTATCCATAATGACATATATATATATATATATATATATATATATATGCATGCACATGTATATGCAAACATATGGTGTATTTTAATTTTCTATATGTATAGGAATGGCTCTATGGGCCTCTGGGGGTAGGGTTTTCTCGACAGTGGTTGTCGGGCATAGTAGTTGTTCTCTACATGGCCCGAACTAGGCGAACATGGTGAGGCTGGGTGGATTTGGTGGCGGTGGCCATAACATGGCCAAGCTAAGCAAGTTGCGGGGTGCTAGTGTGGTCTAGGGTTTCAGTTTTGAAAGGAAGCAGGGTGATCTATGGCAAGAGTAGAGACCACACAATGTTGCAAGAAAACGACACATAGGTGATCAGGGAAATAGAACAGTGATAAAGTATGGTTGTGGTGGATCTAATCTATGGTGAGGGCATAGAATGGATGTTATATCTAGGGCGTCGATGAGAGATGGTGATTTCTTGGTTCACAAGAAGTGTAAGGCTATGGATTGTGTGGGTTTTCAACCTCTGCCTCATGATGCTTCCCCGTCTTCGGTCTGACTTTTCTAGGTTTTTCCTCTTTGGCTCCTGTTCAGTTGGCTAAACCAATCAATATTTGTCTATCAGAGGAAGTGGAAAAGGAGGTTGAGCACAACTGAAAGGTTTTTTCAGATTTGGGGTTGATTGAGCAGTTCAAAGGTTTTTGGCCAAGTCTTGGTGATTTACATAAGTGGATTTCGATGCACTGGGAACCCTTGGTGGATGAGTGTATGCAGATTTATCCTCATACGTGAGTTTTTTCATTGTGGTTTTTCAATCTAAGGCTGATAGGAATAAGGTCCTGAGTGGAGGTCAATGGTGATGAGAGGACAACCAACCATTGATGTTGAAACCATGGCATCCGACTTTCAATCCCCTTTCAGAATCTTTTGATCACACCCCTCTTTGGATCAGATTGTCTAACCTTCCAATGTAGTTTTGGTTTGATTCTTGTTTTGAAGCAGTGGGTAACTCTTTGGGTAAGTTTATTTAGACTGATGAAGGTTCTTTAAACCTTTTGCGCACTACCTTTGCTCGCATTTTAGTTGAGATGGATACATCACAGGATCTCCCAACTTATATTTCAATTACTACCTCGAAAGGGTGTCGGAAGTAGCCTATGGATTATGAAGGGGTTCCATTTAGGTGTCGGAGATGTTTTAGTGTTGGGCATAATGCAACGTTGTGTGAAAGGGGCAAGGTGAACAATCGACTTCTTGGTGGAAGGAAGTTTCTTTTCTTCTATACATGATGGATAAAGTGGTAGAGAATCAGGGTGCCAAGAAGGGTCTGGAGGGCACTGATAAGGGTGCTTTGGGAAACATGGAGAGCGAAACTACTCCTAAATAAGGCACAATTGAAGTTGTAGATGGCTTGGTGCATAGGTAATCTTTCTTAGGTGGATGTTCTATCTAGGCTAATAGGGTGACAGGGCATGCCTCAGTGGTTAACTCTTTGGCTGGACGTGGCTCAAGGAAAGTTCGTGGCCAACCGCAAGAGCAATCACACCTGGTTACCAAGGGAACAAATTTGATAGTAACGTCTAGAAGAACAAATTTACTGGAAAATATAAATATAAAGTTTGTGAAGGAGGCAAAGGAGGAGGGTTGGATTGAATTTAAACTAAAAAAGGATAAAAATGGAAAAGGGGGCAGTATTAACTATGTATCTTCATCTCATGAAGGAGATGACATTTATGGGGAGGGAGCTCCCTAATTGTAGCCCCTATTGGTTCGAGCCAGGTCAATACTCGGGTTACTTAATAAAATAATCTTATTATTGACCCAAAAAAAAAATTGTCTGTATGTTATTTGCATGCTATGCAGACATTATATATATCAACATATGCATACATATCTAGGAACAAATGCATGTATTTCCATAAATATACATTACTTGCAATGACAATGTATATACAGAAAGTGCCTATCCATATTCTAATTTTCAGTTTTGACTATCTGTATATTTATTGTGCCTACCCAAAAATAGATATGTATCCATCTACACATATAGTACATGAAAATGCGAATGGAGAGATACATGCCTTGTGATTTTGCATGGTTGTCTATTATTTTTTTTTCTATTTGGATGTTCTTCAGAATAAACACAAACTCTATACATATAAACACACATATACATATCTACAAGTATATGCACATATGTGTAGAAGGATTAGCCACATAATCTTTCGTGCACATACATATATATGCATATATACATGCAAGGAAGTTAAGTAGAAGAACAACTTCCTACACTAACCTTGAGAGGAGGGTAATGCAAAACTTTTACAGATCTTTACAACAGTTACAAAAAATAGAAATAGATATAATAACATTCAAACCATAACATAGTGATTTACATTGGGAAAACCCTTTTGGGAGTAAAATCCCACACTCCAAAAGCCGCCCAATATATTATTGAGTAATCAAAATAGATTACAATATACTTGCAGAGCAAGCTCTTCACATGAGTACCACTAATTAGAGATTTAGAGGTACCTCAATAGTCATAAGACTCTTACACACAACCTCTATCTCACGCACCTCATATATAGGAGATACAATACAATAAATTGTCAAGCAGTATTACAAAACCATGGGCTAAAACCACCCAATAAGGTGTAGCCAACCTTATTTATGTTCTAGATGCCCTATGACACGTCCCTCCCTTTTTACAGCTCATTTATGTGTCTGATGTAATTTATATTTCCTATTTCAAGAGTACAACATTCGGAGGCCATAACTTGAGAACCGTGTGTCCGATTGACGGACTGTTTGAAGTGTTAGAAAGCTTGCGAAGTGCTTTATTGCCTCGTAAGTGGCTACGCCACTTACACCCACTTTTCAAGACATCTCGAGGCCTATAAAGTCATCAAAATCAAATTTAAACCTTTCATTGGACCTCTCCAAAGTGAAAAATTTAATATCTTCAAAACCAGTTGTGATCTTCCAATGTAACTTAATCGGAATGCTTATCTATCCAACCAGAAGCTTTAGAGAGAATTTTGCATCATTTTGTGCTCAAATGAAAACTTAGTATAAATAGTAACCTCATGTAAATGCAAGGTTGAGACACCATTTTCCCAACAAATCTCCCACTTGTCGAACACTTTGCAAGAGCAAAGGGAGTATCAACACAATAAATCAATTGCTAGGGGCCATAAGGCCCATAGACTCCAAACACCATCTGAACTTCTCTGTACTCACAACCTTAGTTAAAGAATCTACAATATTCATCAAAGTTTCTACCTTAACCAGCTTCACCCTTCCATCTTCGACGATCTCTGACAAAATGATACTGAATATCAATGTGCTTGGTCCGGGCATGAAATGTCGGGTTCTTAGCTAGGCAGATCACACTCTGATTGTCACAACTCCTTTTTTTATTCCAATATTTGAACAAAGTCTCTTAAGCCAAATGGATTTTTTACAAGCATGAGTAGTTGCCATATACTATTCTTCAGTAGTGGACAAAGCAACCATAGCCTGTCGCTTACTCATCCAACTAATTGCACCACCAAATAAAGTAAACACATAAGCACTGGTAGATCTTCTGCTATCAATATCACCTGCCCAGTCTGAATCCACATAACCATGAATATCAAGGGAAATCACATCTCCAACTAAATTATCATGATAACACAAAGAATACTCTGAGGTACCCTTCAAATATTTGAAGAATCTTTTAACCGCATGATTGCATCCCAATGAACTCTACTAGGATTAGATATATATATCTGGATAGAACTCCCATTGCTTGGGCAATGTCTGGTCTAGTACAGACCATAGCATACATCAAACTTCCAACTACACTTTGGTAAGACACTTTGCTCATGTCTTCCATCTCCGATGGAGATGAAGGACAATCTACAACAGATAATTTCGTTCCAACTATAAAAGGAACACACAATGGTCTATAATCATGCATGTTGAACCTCTATAACACTGAATTCACATACTTACTCTGGCTTAGCCATAGCTATCTGTTCACTCTATCTCTTTTAATTTCCATCCCAAGAATGTGTTTTGCTGCACCAAGATCTTTTATTTCAAATTTAGCAGCGAGATGAGACTTTAACTCTAAAATCATACCTTTCCATTTACCAATGAGTAACATATCATCAACATACAATGCAATGTACATGAAATGATCACCATCAATTTTATAATAAACACAGTGATCTGATTTAGAACGCTCAAATCCCAAACTAAACACATATGTATCAAATTTCTAGAACCACATCCTAGGACTCTGTTTGAGGTCATACATGGATTTCTTTAATTTACAGACTAAATTACTTATACCTTTCACCACATAGTGCTTTGGCTGTGTCATATAAATATCCTCCTCCAAATCACCATGAAGGAAAGCAGTTTTCACATCCATTTGCTCAACTTCTAAACTATAAGCAACAACAATAGAAAACAAAAATCTAATGGATGTCATTTTGGCAATAGGAGAATATATCTCACCATAATCAACACCCTCAACCTAAGAGTAGCCTTTTGCAACAAACATTGCTTTATACTTCTCAATCCTTCCATTTGAACCAACCTTTTTATTGAACACCCATTTGCAACCAATAAGCTTCCATCCTTCAAGAAATGGTACAAGATTCCACGTATCATTCTTTTTCAAAGCTGCCATTTCTTCTTCCATAGCAATCTTCCAGGATTCTACATCATTCATACCTAATGACTCTTCTACAGATTTTGGTTCATCCACATTAGTATTCAAAGCAAAAATGCATCTCCAATCATTAGGTGAATACTTTTGAAGTGGTTGTCTATGTCTTGTAGACCTTCGAACAAGTTGAGTTGGAGGTTCTTCTCCCTCTTTTGAATATTTAGAGCTAGATGAGCTCTCCTCAACTTCTTGCCTATCTAGGGGTCTTGTTTCAATTTTTCAGGTGTAGAAGGAAATTGAATCACATCTTTTTTTTTAGTAAAGTTCCAGTTATAATGTAACATAAGGAGACTTAATTTCTGTAAAAATAGCACTTCTACTATGAATTACCTTTCATGTAACATGGTCCCAAAAGCTTGTATCCTTTCACACCATAATTGTACTCGATAAAGATACATTTCACAACCTTGTTCTCCAGCTTTGTCCGCTTCTCCTTTGACACATGTCCATATGCCTTGCAAACAAAAACTCTAAGATGTCTCAATGAAGGCTTGTGACCTGACCATGCTTCCATAGGCATTTTATCAACAAAATCTGATGTAGGAGACCTATTAATCAGGTAGCAAGAAGTGACAACAACTTCAGCCCAAAACTTTTGTTCTAGACCAGCACCACTCAACATACTCCTAGCCTTCTCCACCAGTGTTTTGTTCATTATTTCTGCAACACCATTCTATTGTGGAGAATATGGAGTTGTCTTATGTTTTTTAAAGCTACAGTCTTTACATAATCTCTCAAAATCATTAGAGAAAAATTCATCGCCATTATCAGTCCTCAAACTTTTAATTTTATTTCCAGTCTGCAACTCAACCATTGCTTTAAATTCTTTAAATCGACTAAAAACTTCATATTTACTCTTTAAAAAATATACCCATGTCCTACTAAAATCATCAATAAATGAAACATAATATGTGGATTTTCCAATCGAAAGAACATTTACAGGACCAAACACATCAGAATGCATAAGATCCAAAACATCACAAGTTTTATGAGAATTCGAGTAAAACTGAACACGGTTTTGTTTTCCATAAATGCAATGCTCACAAAAATCAAAGTCAAAATTATAATAATTCAAACCTTCAACAAGGTTTTTATTTTTCAAGGTCCCTAGACCCTTTTCTCCAACGTGGCCAAGCCTCTGGTGCCATAACATATTCTTTTGTGCAGGTAACTTTGCTTTAGAATAAAGAGCACCCTTAGGTACCAAAAAGCCATTTCCATCTCCTAAAAGTGAAACCCTCAAATCTTCCATAGATTTATTTTTTACAAAAGTGCTATTAAACTCAACAGAGTATGCGTCTAGCTTTTACAAAGTGTTGAACCTGACATCTCTAGCAGTTACCATAGCACCCTTAATCATCTTACATCCTGCTTTAGAAAAGACTACCTGCACACCTGCATCTATCAATTTGCTCACATATAATAGATTTCGTTTTAAACTAGGGATATGCAGGACACTATTAATCCTTTTTATTCTACCATGAAAAAACCTGATTCTAACTTTACCTCGACCAACAATGTCTAGATATGAATCATCGCCCAAGTACACCTTACCTCCATTAAATTATTCACATTCATAAAACCAATCTCTATTGGTAGTCATATGAAAAGATGCACCTGGGTCAATTAACCAAACATCATTACCTACATGAGTCGCCAAAGCTGCAATGAATGCATCGCCATCTTCCTTTTTAGACTCAAAATCAAAATCAATCTTCTTTTTCTTCTTCTTTTCTTCTTTGTAGTCCTTACAGATGTGACCTAGTTTTTCGCAATTCCAGCAAATGACTTTGGACTTTCTAGGAGATTTTGATTTCCCTTTCGATTTGGACTTATCGCGTTTCTCATTCTTCTTGCCTTTCTTCTTAAGTCTTCCATGAATAGTTAGGGCTTCCTTCAAACCGTGGGATACCTTATTTTGCATCTCTTCACAAAATAGGACACCCACCACATCTTCAGACTTCAAAACAACAAAAGTACTACCGATAGCCATACCAAGATAATCCCACAAATCAAGTAAAGAACAAAGCAAGATCTGGTATTTCTCCTCTTCATTCATCTTAATACCAATAGATACTAATTGAGCCACCAACATATTGATTGCTTCCACATGGTCTGAAACTCGTCCACCCTCTTCCATCTTCAAGGAATACAATTTATTCCTCAAGAAAATCTGATTTAATAAAGCTTTCGCTTAATACATTTCACCAAGCTTAGTCCATATCTTCTTTGCAGTGTTTTCTTCGTGGATATTGATTAGAATAGAGTCTACCAAGTACAGTCTGATTAGACCCTTGGCTTTTTGGTCCATAACATCATACTGAGTCATTGCAGTAAGATCTGAGGTCCTTTGGACATTTGCATCAACAACATTCCATAGATCTCGATCTATTAGCAGATCTTCCATCTTCAGCTTCCACATCTCAAAAATTGTTCCATTAAATTTCTCCACCTCTATTTTCCTTGAAGAACTTGCCATCTGAAAAATTCCTTCAACAAGATCAAAAGTATCTTTTGCACAAGCTCCCACTCAAATCTGGATTAGTTCAAAAAAACCAACAACCCACAACTGAAACCAAAGGTGATCAAGCTCTGATACCACTTGTAAGGAAGTTAAGTAGTGGAACAACTTCCTACACTAACCTTGAGAGAAGGGTAATGCAAATTTTTTTATAGATCTTTACAACAGTTACACAAAGCATAAATAGATATAATAACACTCAAACCATAACAAAGTGATTTATGTGGGGAAAACCCTTTCGGGAGAAAAACCCCACACTCCAAAAGCTACCCAATATATTATTCAGTAATCAAAATAGATTACAATATACTTGCAGAGCAAGCTCTTCGCAAGAGGACCACTAATCAGAGATTCAGAGGTAACTCAATAGCCATAAGACTCTTACACACAACCTATATCTCATGCACCTCATGTATAGGAGATATAATACAAAAAACCGTCAATCGGTATTACAAAACCATTGGCTAAAACCACCCAATAAGGTGTAGCCAACCTTTTTTCTGTTCTAGATACCCTATGACGTGTCCCTCCCCTTTTACAACTCATTTATGTGTTCGATGTAATTTTTATTTCTTATTTCAGGAGTACAAACTATCGAAGGCCATAACTTGAGAACTGTGTGTCTGATTAACGAATCGTTTGAAGCGTCAGAAATCTCACAAAGTGATCTATTGCCTCGTAAGCCGTTACACTACTTACGCCCACTTTTCAAGACATTTAGGGGCCTCTAAATTCCTCAAAATCAAATTTAAACCTTTCATTGGACCCCTCCAAAACGAAGAAATTTAATATCTTCAAAACCAGTTGTGGTCTTGCGACGTAACTTTACCAGAATGCTTATCTAGCCAACTAGAAGCTTCAGGGAGAATTTCTCACCATTTCATGCTCAAATGAAAACTTACTATAAATAGTAACCTCATGCAAATGCAAGGATGAGACACCATTTTCCCAACAGTATTCTTTCGTGTACCTACATACATATGCATAGATACATGTACCTATAGTGAAGCATTTATCTATGTGCATATGCCTATATGTGTGTGGATGTATATGTAATGGAAATACATATCTTTGTATAAATATGAAAATGTGTAAGTATATTTAGACATATAGGATCATATAGATGAAGAGTCCATGCATTTTGTATTGGTGCAAAAAACAAGGGAATATATGTATACTTATACAGGAACCTAGAAAGGTATCTGATGTAGAAGCATCTTTGGTTCTTGAGAATCTTGCATCAACCACAAATATTTATTTTCAGTTTGTTTTCTATTTTTCAGTTTCACATTTCTTTCTACATTTTCTTTTATTTGCTCATCGGATCTTGCAGAGCTGGATTTTAGTTGTAATCTTGATTATCTTCCTTATTCCTGAACTGTGAAATGTTTAGATTTTTTTCCGTCATGTTATCGCTTCCATATTCCAAGATAGTTTTCTGGCTTAGAATATCATAATCACTTGGACCTATTTTCTATTGGTGAATCTTGTGGATCCTTTCCGTAGCTTGCGAAGTCACAGTTCGTTGTTTCAACATTCCTTGGCATGTGGCAGACCTTTCCTCTAATCCACACTTCTTCCTTTCAATTTTCTAGAGGGTTTTCATTGGTGAAGGCCAACCTAGTGGTTTCACATGTTTCATCATGGTCATATTTGTTTGATTCTTCTTGGGCCAACCAAATCCCTCTAAACCATATAAATCAATGTAATTTATCTTGTAGAAGTAAGTTTTTGGAACAAGGAAGATCTATCTTTAGATTAAAAGGTCTAGTATAGACCAAGACTTTAAATGAACATGTTTGTATCAGGCTAGTGAGCCCCAATTTTGTAGCCCAAATGTTGCTGGTAGATTGTAAACGATTTTCATAATATAATACATCTAGTTTTGCATTGCCTCCATCATCTTGTCTTGCTTTCATTGTGTTTACTCTTGTTGCATGGTCTGAAAAGATCTCATTGAGGTTCCTCCTAACCATGTCCGCACCAAGTGGTATCATAGCGTGATTTCATTCTAGAGATTGTGTTGTCCTGAAGATTTTGTTGTAGGATGGCAGACTGTGGATCCAACCTGCAATTACAGAGGACTGGTGTGAAGATGGCACGAAGAGGAAATAGGAATGGTGGAGCGTGTGGGAATGCAAACCTTGTTGTGATGGAAATGTTGAGAGGAAATCCAGCCCAATTGGAAGTTGTTGAAACAACTCAAAGAAGAGGTTGACATATTGAAGATGTGAGCGAAGATGAAGAAGAAGCACCGACAGAACAAGTAACAAATGCGTCAGCGATCGATCCAGATGAAGAAAGGTTCTTGAGGTTTTGAGTATGGTGAACACCAAACGACATTTTACCCCACCAAAATATGATGACAAGTTGGATTCAGATGAATTAATGGATTGGAACTTGGAGATGGAGAAGTATTTTGATTTTTAGAACATCGTAGAAGAAAGAAAGGTGAAATATGCATTTACTAGGTTGAAAAGTCATGCATCTCTTTGGTGGGAACATTTGCAGGTTGATAGACAGAGAAGAGGTAAAGAGAAGATCAAATCATGGGAACAGATGGTTACTAAGTTAAAATCAAAGTTTGTGCCAGCTAATTATTAAGTGAATCTATTCCAGAAGTTGCAGAACCCGAAGCAAAAGGAATCAAGTGTAAAGGAGTATATTGAAGCATTTTAGATGTTGAATATCAAATTCGAACATGTCGATGATGAGGTTGAACAAGTTGTGAGATATTTGAATGGATTGTTGATGTATTCAAAATGAACTATGTTTGATCAAGTTGAAGAGTGTTGAAGCTTATCAATATGCCCTGAAAGCATAGGAGAAGTTGAACAAAAGACATGAGAAAAGAAAGAGGTAGAGGTGGACGGTTTTCTAGAGTAAGATTTCAAGGAGGAAAAGGATATTCTGGAGGAAGAGGAACCTGTACAGATCAAAACAAGGACAAGGAAGTAAGCAAAGATGGTAGTTCATACCAGACGAATGAAAAAAATTTCTACCAGAGAAGAGAAACCAATGGTTACCGAAATGAGGGATTTGGAAAAGATGATATAAGACAAGAAACGAGAGTATTTAAAGGGACTTGTTTTAAGTGCAGAGGAGAAGGAAATCATGCATTTGAACGTAGGAAGACAAAGAACACTAGAAGATCAACATTGGTGGAAGAAGCCCCTATCGAATCAACTAAGAAATTGAAAGATGGAGAACTATTGATGGTGAGGAGAGCCTTCTATCATACCGGAGAGGATGATGAGCCCTTGCAAAGGAAAAATTTGTTCAAGACTAGATGTAAGGTATCTGGTAAGTGTTGTAAAGTAGTTATCGATAGTGGTAGTCTAGATAATCTTGTTTTAGAATAAAAGGTGAATAAATTGAAGTTAGAAAGGTTGAGATACCCTAATCCTTATCAGATAGCATGGCTTCAAGATGATCATAAGTTTTTAGTAAGTGAGCAATGCTTGGTGAAATTTAAAATTGGAAATTATCATGATGAAGTTTTGTGTGATATTATGCATATGGATATTTGTCACATTTTGTTAGGTAGACCTTGGCAATTTGATATACAGACAATACATGATGGAAGAAAGAACATATACACTATTGTAGCAAACGGGATGAAGCAAACCTTATTACCCTTGGAGGAACCCCTGAAGAGTGAAATTTGTACGAATGATAGAATTTGTTTGGTGGATGGAAGGAAATTACCGGATGGAATGAGACATGAAAACGTGTGTTTTGCCTTAGTTCTTGAGAAGATTGAGAATCCATAGCATGAAGAACAACTAGAGGAGATAAAGGAGTTGTCGACGGAATATAAAGACATTATTTCAAATAATGTGCTTGATGGATTACGACCTGTGAGGAGTATTAGCCATTACATGGACCTGATTCCCAAACCTAGTTTTCCTAATAAAGTAGCACATCGGATGACATTGAGAGAGAATGAAGAATTGAATAGACAAGTGCGGGAATTATTGAAGAAAGGTTTGATTAGAGAAACTTTGAGCCCTTGTGTAGTACCAACAATATTAGAATGTAAGCAGAATGGAGAATGGAGGATGTGTAACGATTCCAAAGAAATAAACAAGATCACAGTGAAGTACCAGTTTCCTTTGCCTAGAATGGATGACATAATGGATTGTTTGAGTGGAGCCAAATACTACACAAAGGTAGAATTGAAGAGTGGATATCATCAAATTAGAATTAGAGAAGGAGATGAGTGGAAGACAACATTCAAGACAAATGAAGTACGAATGGTTGGTGATGCCTTTTGGATTGACTAATGCACCAATTACTTTCTTGAGATTGATGAATGAGGTATTCAAGAAATTCTTGGGTAAGTTTGTTATTGTGTATTTGGATAACATTCTGATTTTTAGTAAGACAAAGGAGGAGCATTTGTTGCATTTAAGATGAATTTTGCAAAGGTTGAGAGAAGAGAAGTTGATAAATCTAAAGAAGTGTAGTTTTATGAAGGAAGAGTTAGTCTATTTGGAATTTGTGATATCTGTGGAAGGATTGAAGATGGATCTTGAGAAGGTAAAAGAAACTGTTGAATGGCCTACACCGAAAAGTATTGGAGAGGTGAGATCATTTCATGGATTGGCTAGTTTCTACCATAAGTTTATCAAAAAATTTAGTTTAGTTTGTAACCCTATGACTGAAACAATGAGAGGAGATAGGAAAGAATTCAAGTGGACAACCAGAGTAAATGAGAGTTTTGAATTGTTGAAGTAGAAGGTGACTGAGTAGCCTGTGTTAGCTTTATTGGATTTCAACAAAGTATTTCAAGTGGTATGTGATGCAAGTGGGAATGCAATTGGAGTCGTTTTAAGTCAAGAAGGCAGAACAGTAGCTTATTTCAATGAAAAGTTGAATAATGCAAGAAGGATATATTCAGTGTATGATCAAGAATTTTATGCTATAGTTCAAGCCTTGAAGAAGTGAAGACATTACTTGTTGCCTAAGGAGTTTGTGTTGTATACTAATCATCAAGCCTTACAGTATTTGAATAGCTGGAGTAAGTTGAATTAGAAACATATGAGATGGATAGAGTTTTTGCAGAGTTACACCTTTGTGTTGAAGCATGGGAGTGGGAAGTCAAACAAAGTTGCTAATGCGTTGAGTAGAAGGAGAAATTTGTTGATAGAGATGAGAGTGACAGTATTAGGATTTGAGGAATTGAAGACCTTGTATGCTGATGACCCAAATTTTGTAGAACCTTGAAAAGCATGTAGAGAACTGGTTATGGTAGATAGAAGTAAGTGGTTGGATTATTTCATTCAAGATTAGATGTTATTTAAAGGAGTTCAGTTGTGTATACCTAAGAGTTCCATGAGGGAGAATTTGATAAAGGAGAAGCATAGTGGAGGATTATCCAGACACTTTGGTGTTGACAAAATAGTAGCATTAGTAAGTTAACATTACTTTTGGTCTTAAATTCATAAGGATGACAAGAAATTTGTGTAGAGTTGTAGAGTTTGTTAGGTTGCGAAAGGTATTAGTCAGAATGTGGGATTGTATAAATATTTGACAATTCTAGAAAGACCTTGGTAGGACATAAGCATGGATTTCATAATTGGATTGCCTAAGACACGGAGAGAGAGAGAGAGAATGATTCTATATTTGTGGTGTTCAATAGATTCTAAAAAATGGCTCATTTCATACCTAGTAAGAAAAAATATGATGCAGTGCATATAGCTGACTTATTTTTCAAGGAAGTGGTGAGATTACATGGAGTACCTAATGTTGGCCATTTGGAGGAATTGATTATGTGTTTAATTGATGTTTTGTCATTGATGCCAACACTAGTTGTTTGGATGCTTTACCGACACCCTTCTAGTTCTGGTAGGATGAGTGGTTTCTGGTTGGTTTGGATCTGGCATGATCCGGTAGGCTCTGGTATGATTTGGTTATGGAATTGGCTTAGTAATCATACTCATGTTTATATTCAGTAAGTTGGTTTTGGTCTAGTGATGAGATTTATTCTATTTACTTAGATGCTTCGCTTCTAGTTTCGACGAGGGTTTCACCGACAGAGCTTTAATGAAGATCTTTGATGAATTGCATAAGTGGTGTTGGTGTAGCTTTTGGTGGAGTTTCAGGATGTTGTTGGTGATCACGTTTGAGACTTGGCAGATGGAGATCATTGTTGCAGCATATGAACCTATATTGGTTTCCGGATGGTCTAGATTATGGACAAGTTTAATGAAGCGTGTGGATTGGACTTCTTGATACGTTTTTGGGATGTCTTATGTGTTGAATATTGTTTGTTTGGTCTAAGGCCGACATGTTATGTAATAGGTTTATTGTCTGGTGGCTAACCTAATTGTTTATGGTTGAAGGTTTGTATATATAATGTAAGATCTCATTGTAGATCATCATGGTCATGGTCATGGTCATGGTACGGGAAATGGAAATGCAATGTGCAAATAATGCAATATCATTCAGGCAGAGGATTTGATCGATTATTGGAGATCGAATTGGGTTTATGTAAGAGGATTTGGTCCTTTGATATTGAGCTTAACCGAAACTGTACTCAGGCATAGGAGATGCTATCTTTGCAGTTCAAACACTTCTTTGGATTGTAGTCTGGATTTCTATCTAGTCAGTGAGACTCCTTTTGTGATGAGCAGTGTGCTCTAGGTTGTTGGTCTTCCTGCAAGTGCAAGCCTCTCAATTGTAATTCACATGACTGTGGGTAGGCTTCCCAACGTGGTTTTTTCCTTTACCGGGGTTTCCATGTATAAATCTTGGTGTTGTGTGGATGGTATTTATTTTGTGATTACTGTTTATACTTAATTGGTTTAACTACTATTCTAGTATTTGGTTTAAACATTTTGGTATTAATATTTTGGGTTTCGATATTAAAGTTTTAATTGCTTAAAGTTTTGGTAATCTATGGCAACTGATTTACCCCCCCTCTTAGTTGTCTTCTGGTTATTTGAACTGTCTAACAATTGGTATCAAAGCTTTGGTCCTCTCTGTAGAAATATTATCTGCTTGAGGAAAATCCTATGGCAACTAATAGTTCAAGTTCATCCAGTTCATCTGGAACCATCTTTCAGAGAGATATTCTTAGGCTTGATGGAACAAATTACATAGTATGGAAGATTCAGATGGATACTCATCTGAGATGTCTTGGCTAGGAGATTTGGGAGATCACACAGAATGGTGTTACATCTTATAATCTGGCATCTGGAAATCCTCCTACAGCAAATCTGGATAAGGAGCTTGAGAATGATTGTAGAGCAAGAAAAGCCCTCTTGTGTACACTTTCTGATCAACAAATAATGGGACTAACTAACAAATTATCTAGAAAGGCTATATGGGATAAGTTGGAGACTTTTAATGAAGGTGACCCTACAGTGAATATTGCTAAACTTGATGGTTACTAGATGAGATATGAAAGCCCGAAGATGGAAGAAGATGAAAAGATTACTGCATTCATGGAAATGATAAATGAGATTGTTATGGGAATTCAATGTTGTGGTGGAACTCTGAGCGAAGATGAAATTTTCTAAAGTTATGAGAGCCCTACCATCGGCTTACAAGATGAAGGCCACTGCTATTAATGAGTTGAGAATAATGGCTAATACATTTGTTAACATAGATAAATTGGTTGGGAAACTATCTTCTTTTGAGGTTGAAGAATTTAGACCTTTCAGAGCTGTGAAGATTGAACCTTCTTTTTATGCATCTGCATCAGCAACCGATAAGCAAGACTGGAAAGCTTAATATGCAAAGGAATTGGATGATATAAAGAGAGAATATGAATAATTTGAGCAACTTGAGGCATTATTTGCTAGAAGAATACCTAAAGGAGCGATAGGAAGTAAGTATGAAGGAAAAACACATTTTAAATGTTTTGCATGTAATAAGATTGGTCTTTCTGCATCTAGATGTCCTAAAAGAAATTCAAGATTTAAAGAAAGAGTGAGAAGATCTTTTAAGCCTAACCCTGGATATTAGAACAAGTATAAGTACAAGAAAAATAGAGACAAATCATGCTACATAGCGGATGAGGCATTATTGATTCTGATGATGAACCGACAGAAGACTCTGCTAGTGGTGCCGACAATGGGAAGAAATTGGTGTTCTTGGCTATCAAGGAAGATATTCTAGCACTGGAAGAGAATGTACCTGAAGAGAAGGCACTTGCTGCTAAAATTGAAGACAAGGATGAATGGGTAATTGACAGTGGTTGTTCACATCATATGACTAGAGATAAAGGAAAGTTTTTATCTTTGCAAGAATTTGATGGCAACCTAATTAGATTTGGAAATGACAAAGCATGTATGATCAAAGGAAAAAGAACTATATCATTGGATGGTAAGAAGAATACTGACAAGGTTTATTATGTTGAAGGCTTAAGGCATAATCTTTTGAGTGTAGGACAATTGGTGGATAAGGGATTTCAATTACAGTTCAAGTATGGAAAATGCAAAATCATTACCAGATCTGGTTTGGAGATTGCAACCAGTACACAGACAAAAGGTAATATATTTTATTTGAACTCCAGTGAGAAGACATGTTTGATTACACAAATTGATGAGAGTTGGCTATGGCATAAAATGTTGTGTCATGTGAGTTTTGATTGCATTGTAAAGACCAGTTCAACTAAGGTAGTTAGAGATATACCTAAGATTATGAAACCCTATAATCCAATATGTAAAGAATGTCAAATGGGGAAACAGGTGAGAACCTCTTTTAAGAATATACAAGATAAATCTAATAATATTTTTGATCTTATTCATATTGATTTGTGTGGCCCTACTAGAGTTAAAAGTTTTCAAGGTGATAGATATTTCATTCTAATCATTGATGATTATTCTAGAATGATGGAGGTTAATTTTCTAAAGGAGAAATCTGAGGCATTTGAAAAGTTTAAAATATTTAAGAGTAAAGTGGAAACTGGGATTGAAGATTAAATGTTTGAGGTTAGATCATGGTGGAGAATTCACATCCGGTGAGTTTAATAACTTTTGTGAGAAGCATGGTATAAAAAGACAATTTTTTGCTCCCTGAACACCTCTACAAAATGGAGTTGTGAACAGGAAGAACCAAACTATCTTGGATGCTGTTAGAACAATGATGATGGAAGCTAGTCTACCCCATATCTACTAGAGAGAAGCAGTGAGCACAATAGTTTATACATTCAACATAGTACATATCAAAAGAGAAACCGGTAAGACACCCTATGAATTATGGTTTGGCAATACACCTACAATTAAGTATTTCAGAATCTTTGGTAGTAAATGTTATATCGGGAGAGATGATATCATTGAAAAATTTGATCGTAGATGTGATGAAGGCATATTTCTTGGTTAATATAATGAAAGCAAGGCATATAGATGTTATAACAAGAGATTGCAGAGAATTGTGGAAGTGCTAATGTCAAAGTAGATGAGCTAAATAAAGGTCAAATCAGAGTTTATGAGAAGAAACCAGCAGTGGAAATGATTATATTTGAACCGATAGCACCTTTATTGGAACAAAGTGTTGAACTAGTTACTCTAATAGTATCAAAAAATTCTATAGTAAATGAAGAATAGGGAAGAGGAATAGAGAGTCAGAGGACTCCTAGGTATGTGAGATTGAATCATTCAAAAGATCAAATCATTGGGGATAAGAATAATGGAGTAATGACAAGAAAAAGACTGGAAACTAATGAGGTATGTTTAATTTCACAAGTTGAACCGGTCTCAGTAATTGAGACATGTAAAGATGAATATTGGTTGAAAGCTATGGAAGAAGAATAAGATTAGATTGAGAAAAATAACACATGGACTTTGGTTCACTGGCCTAAAAATAAAAATGTTATTGGAACTAAATGGGTTTTTAGGAATAAATTGATTGAAGATGGTCAAGTTATAAGGAATAAGGCTAGATTGATTTGTAAAAGATATTCTCAAAATGAATGAATTGATTATGGAGAGACTTTTGCACCAATATCTAGGATTGAAGCTATAAGATTATTTCCTGCCTATGTTGCTCATAAGAACTACAAGGTTTATCATATGGATGTTGAGTGTGCATTTTTGAATGGGGATATTGATGAAGAAATTTATATTGAGCAACTTGATGGTTTTTCACTATCAAATGATAAAAATATGGTTTGCAAGTTAAGGAAACCTGTATATGGATTGAAATAAGCACCTAGAACTTGGTATGCAAGGTTGCATAAATATCTTTTGAAGCTTGGTTTTACTAAGGGTAATGCTGACAATCATTTATATTATAAAATCACTGATGATGATATACTGATTATTGAAGTATTTGTTGATGACATTATTTTCGGAGGTGAAGATAAGTTGTGTAAGGAATTTGCTAATAATATGGAGAAAAAAATTGAAATGTCTATGATTGGAGAGATGAAATTTTTCTTAGGTTTGCATATTACTTAGACTGACAAAGGTATTTTCATTTGTCAAGCTAAGTATGCTAAGGAATTGTTGAAGAAATTTGGTATAAGAGATTCTAAACCGGTAAGTACTCCTATGGTTACAAGTGAGAAATTGATAAGGAAAGATGTTTTTGCATCGGTAAATCCTACAAGATACAAATCTATGATTAGAGGTCTGCTTTATTTGACTCAGACTAGGCTTGATATAATGAATGTTGTTTGTATTGTATCAAGATATCAGAGTGATCCTAGATAAAACCATGAGAGTGCGATTAAAAGAATTTTTAGATACTTGCAAGGTACATCAAAATATGGTTTATGGTACCCTAAGGATGATAAATTTATTTTATGTGCATATACAGATGTTGATTGGGCTGGAGATGTTGATGATCGAAAAAGTACTTCCAATGGAGCTTTCTTTCTTGAAAAGAAGTTGGTTTCATGGATCAACAAGAAACAGTCATGTACTTCTTTATCTAATGTTGAATTTGAGTATGTTGTTGTTGCTACTAACTATACACAGGTTTTATGGATGAAGCAAATGTTGAAGGATATAAAGGTGGATTGTAATGGAATGGTAGTTATTCACTGTGATAACTCTGTTGCTATTGATATATCAAAGAATCCAATATTTCATTCTAAGACAAAACACATATCTATCAAGTATAACCTTTTTGAAGAAAAAGGTGGAAGCAAATGAAGTTAGACTAGTTTATGTGAACACTAAATAGCAGATTGCAGATATTTTCGCTAAACCTTTGCCCAAGGAATCATTTGAGTACTTCAAAGACAGATTAGAGGTTTTTGCCCCTTCGACAAAGAACTGATTGATGCTGTTAGGCATCAGTCTGGTATGCATTTTCAGAGATATTTTTCACCTAGCACTGATGTGGGGATGCTATTGCTCAGGGGGAGTAGTCAACTTTATAATTCAATAGTTTTTGCTTTAATATTTTTGTCAGATTTATGGTATTGATGTCAAAGGGGGAGAGATATTGATATGAAAAAGAAAAAGAAAGAGGGAGAGATATTTGTATAATTTAGAGCTTTACAAAGATATCATTCACAGAGGGAGTTTGGTCTTTATTTCAAAACTTCATTGCTACATTTGTATGTGGGAGACTTGTTTGGCATTTCTTGGTACTTAGATGTTTTTCACATATAGTGTTGCCATCAATTCCAAAGGGGGAGATTGTTGGCCATTTGGAGGAATTGATTATGTGTTGCATTGATGTTTTGTCATTGATGCCAACACTAGTTGTTTGGATGCTTTATCGGTGCCCTTCTAATCCTGGTAGGATGAGTGGTTTCTGGTTGGTTTGGATCTGACATGATCCGGTAGGCTTTGGTATGATTTGGTTATGGAATTGTCTTATTCATGATACTCATGTTCATATTTAGTAAGTTAGTTTTAGTTTGGTGATCGGATGTTATTCTATTTACTTAGAAGCTTGGCTTCTGGTTCCGGCAAGGGTTTCACCGACAGAGCTTTGATGAAGATCTTTGATGAATTACATAACTAGTGTTGGTGTAGCTTCTGGTGGAGTTTCAAGATGTTTTTGGTGATCATGTTCGAGACTTGCTAGATGGAGATCATTGTTGTAGCATATGGACCTATATTGGGTCCCGGTTGGTCTAGGTTATGGACCGGTTTAATGAAGTGTGTGGATTGGACTTCTTGATATGTTTTCAGGATGTCTTATGTGTTGAATATTGTTTGTTTGGTCTAAGGATGACATGTTTTTTAATTATGTAATTGGTTTATTGTCTAGTGGCCAACCTGATTGTTTATGGTCGAGGGTTTGTATATATAATGTAAGATCTCATTGTAGATCATCATGGTCATGGTCATGGTATGGGAAATGGAAATGTAATGTGCGAATAATGTAATATCATTCAAGCAAAGGATTTGGTCGATCATTGGAGATCGAATTAGGTTTATGTAAGAGGATTTAGTCCTCTGGTATTGAGCTTAACTGGAACTGTACTCAGACATAGAAGATGCTATCTTTGCAGTTCGAACACTTCTCCGGATTGTAGTTTAGGTTTCTATGTAGTTAGTGAGACTCCTTTTGTGATGAACAGTGTGCTCTAGGTTGTTGTCCTTTTTGCAAGTGCAGGCCCCTCAATTGTAATTCACATACTTACTGCAGAAGTATTATCTTATTGTGGATAGGCTTCCCACCGTGGTTTTTCCCTTTAATGGGTTTTCCATGTCTAAATATTGGTGTCGTGTGGATGGTACTTATTTTGTGATTATTGTTTATGCTTAATTGGTTTAACTGCTATTTTGGTATTTGGTTTAAGCATTCTACTATTAATGTTTTGGGTTCTGGTATTAAAGTTTTAATTTCTTATGGTTTCAATAATCTGTGACAGCTGATTCACCCCCCTCTCAGTTGTCTTACAGTTATTTGAACTGTCTAACAACTAAGAGCATAATTTCAGATAGAGATACTAAGTTTGTTGGTTATTTTTTAGGATGCTTTGGAAGAAGATGAAGACGGATTTGAAATTCAATTCTTTTCACCCGCAGACTGATGGAAAGACAGAATTATTAAACCAGAGCTTGGGAAACTTGTTGAAATTCTTGGTCAGAGAGAAGATTGAAAGTTGGGATTTGATTCTTGCACAAGCAAAGTTTGCCTACAATAATTCAATGAATAGGAGTACCGAAAGAACACCTTTTGAGATTGTTATCAAAGTACACCCTAGAGGTATATCAAAATCAAGGGATATTAGTAATGAAGACAAGAGTGCAGAGGCAGAAGAATTTGTAGATTATATAAAGGCCTTACATATTCAGGTTAAACATCAATTGGAGGATATGAACAACAAATATAAGGAGTAGGCAGATGTGAAGAGAAGACATAAGAAAGTTGAAGTTGGTGATGAAGTGATGGTATACTTGAAAAAATAAATATATCCAGTTGGAACCTACAACAAGTTATGGATGAGAAAGTTTGGACCTTGCAAGATCTTGAGGAAATTTAGTTCTGAAAATGCATATGAAGTGGAGCTACCAGATAGTTTGAGTATTTTACCTATTTTCAACATTGTAGATCTACATTAGTATCATGAATAAGAATTTAGTGAAGACAGTATTGCAGACTTGGAGAAACAGTTGCCTTGGAAGGAACCAGACCGGATTGAAGACATTTTGGACAGTAGGATTGGGCATAGCACCTGGAGCAATTAGTACAAGGAGTATCTTGTGAAATAGAAGGACAAACCAGTTAAAGATTCCTCTTGGAATTCTCAAGCAAAGGTGGACCACCTTGGTTTTCCTCGGACCCCAGCAAAGTGAGGGAATCACTTTTCAACAACCCCAGATGTCTAATGCAAGGGCATCCTCAGTTCTTGGCAATCTTGCATCAACCAATTTTTTATTTTTATTTTTTATTTTGTAATTTCAGCATTTCTTTTTGCATTTTCTTTCATTTGCTCACCAAATCTAGTGGAGTTGGATTTTTCTTATAATCATGATTATTTTTCTTATTCCTGAACCACTGAATGTTTGGATCTTTTTTCGACAAGTTATCGCTTCTAGATTTCGAGACAATTTTCTGGCTTAGAACATCAGAACCGCTTGGACATATTTTCTATTGGCGAATCTTGTGGATCCTTTTCGTAGCTTGCGGAGCCCTAGTTTGTTGTTCTAGTGTTCCTTGGTGTGTGGCCGACCTTCCCTTCAATCCACACTTCTTCCTTTGGATTTTTTAGAGGATTTACATTGGTGGAGGCCGACCTGGTGGTTTTACATGTTTCATCATATTCATCATTGTTTGATTCTTCTTGGGCTGACTGGATTCCTTTAGACCATATAAATCAATGTAATTTAGCTTGTAGAAGTAAGTTTTTGAAATTGGGGAGATCTATCTTGAGATTAAGAGGTCTAGTATAGACCGAAACTGTAAATGAGCATGTTTGTATTGTTCGCATTGTATTGTTATTGATGTCAACCGGTATGGGATGACTACCAATATGAAAGATGTATGTGCAACACTATCATGGAGTACAAAATGAGATATCTTTCATATCACCTTGTGTTGTAGATCACCAGTAAGGTAAAGAAGAGAATGTCATTCAGAGGAATGACCACTAAAGTCACTAGTACACAAGTTAGTGGTTGACTTGTGTGATTGAGATGGATAGGCTACTGGTACAGTGTTTCATCGGTAAGGAAAGGATGTCAACTGGTAAGTGATGTGTTGACATGGAGAAGACAAATAAACCAAGTGAGTGGTTGTCAACTGGCAAGATTATGACCAGTGAACAAGCAGAATGAGAAAGGTGCTTGAGATGTTGTTTTTGATGAAGAGGTTGAATGTTACCAAAATCACATCAGCATCGGAGGAGAAGAATGAATAGGATGCAAGTATGTTGTCAGGTTGCAAAACAATAGGACTTCCATCAGATGAAGATGCAGTCACCATGGGAAGAGATGACTGATAGTAAAGGTGCCAACAACGGATCACATGTGTTGATTTGAAGATATGTTGCACAAACAGGGAAGCCACATGAGTACATTGCAGGATTCAGATGACAAGGTGTCACTCCACCGGTAATTGGAGCTTATCTCCTATTATGCATAACGTGCATTATAGTTTTCTAAGATAAGGAAGAAGATGTAAAGGCAAGTGTTTGAAGGCTCACACCAGATCTACCAATGAATTGAAGGAGTGCCTTAAGTGCATGAAATCAGGGTTATGTACTGGACCGATAGAGAAGGCTTGTTGGGATGCTAGAACAGATGAAATGTGATGATTTTGTCACCTTGACAAACCGGCAAAGAGGTTATTCAAGCTGATGAAGAAGGAGGCAAAGTGGTGCAGCTGAAAATAGAGAATGAAACCGACATGTAGATGTCTTAGTTGGAAACCACTGAAGTATGATGACATGTTGTCATCAGGATGGCTACCGGTAAGCATGAGAACCGATAAGGAAATGAAGAGGCTAAGAGTTGTGACTCCCATCTGATGGAGATGAACATGCTATGGATAGACATGTCTGGTAAACTGGTTAAGGAGTTCCACCGGTAGTTCAAGAAAGAGAAGACATGAGGAGTTAAAAGGTAGAATGTGAGATACCCGCAGGGTTAGTAAACCAACAAAAAAGAGGAACCGGTAGAGTGTTTGGTTAGTGATTCTATCTGGATTGACATGAAGATCCAAGATGGAAGTTGGTTGATGTGGATGCCACATAGAAATGAAGTGGCAAACTCGCAAAGGTCAGTGAAGTTCCATGTAGAGATAAGTATTTCTATAGGTGTGCATTTAATATGGATCCCCTGATTTTTGGATTGGATCAGAGGAGTGTGGCTCAAGGAAGAATGAATGGCAAAGAAAAATCAGGGAGTTGTTGGCACCTGGACCAAAGCAAGAAAATTAGTTTGTGAGAAGACCTTGAGAAGGAAACAATAGAGGTATTAATGGCATTTTTGACAGATGCAGGTTGAGATACAGGGTTGTGTTTTCTATATTTGAAAAACGTGTATTGGAAGGCACAACAATGGCGGTGATGAACAAACAGTTGTTTGGGTGATCAGATTAGATAGGATCTTATTGGATTTGGTTTACTTTAAGGTTGATGAGGAAACCCTAACCGCCTAAGATTTGAATTGGCTTTTGGTAGGAAAACCAAGTTATAAATAAGGAAGCCAAAATCATTGAAGGGTGTTGTTTGATAGGAGAAGACAGTGTTGTTGCAAAGTGTGCAAGTGATGCATGAGAGAACTAGATCAATCAGAGAGAAAACAACTAAGGATAGCAGTGATTGAGGGAGTGAAGGTTAAACCGGTGATAGGGTTTAACGGAGGGTTAATTGGTATGGTTTGAGCAACCGGTGTTTGCGTGAAAAGTCGACCTGTATTTGTATATGGAATACACAACACTTCAATTAAGTCATTAGATGCATGGTTAGTAAATCAATAATCAATAAATAATAAACCATTACAAAGCGACCTATTGTCTTCTAGTAAATGCGAGTTTAGATTGCTCTCAGATTGCTAAGCTATCCAGTGACTAGACGACACCTAAACGAAGGATTTTTAATCTATATGAGCATGGATTTAAGCTAGATGAATGCGAGATTTAAGCTAACATTATTTAAGCAATATTAAGCTAGATGATTTAATAACTATGCAAGAACTAATATGTAATATCTCAATGCACAAATCTCAATGAACCTAGAGCAAAAAAAAACATAATAACAATATATTCTCCAGGATCCTTGAATGAGAGACAAGAGCCTGAATTTATAGAAAATTTAGACAGAAGCCAACGACTGAGACCAAATTATGATGAGTGGTCAAGATTTTCCAAGAACAAGCACAATCCAGGTGAATTGATGTGATTGGCTCCTTTTCTTAGTTTTAAAGAAAATTGAAGTAAAATTAAGAAAAAATAAGAAAAAACTGATTTATTCTCTATCTCATTCAATTTTTATATTTAATTGTTTTAATTGCTTTCTTTGAGATATTTTTTCAATTTTTAATTTGATTTTCAAGACTACCTTCAATTGATTTCTTTTCTCAATTTTTAATTTTTTTGTCAATTAATTCTTTTTTTGAAGATTTATGGCAAAATGATTTATTTAATTAAATATGCTAGGATATTCAATAAAATAAATAGGATAATTGTTAAAAATGATTTACTTGGAATGATTAATTAATTAAATAAATATTTAATTAATATTGAGTGATTAATTTTTCATGTGACATTGATGATTTAAAAAATTAATTGTGTGCTCAAGATTAAATTTAATTGCCTTTGGTTAGAACCTTGGTGATGTTGTCGAGACTAGGGGGCTTATGGTTTAGGTGACCATTTTTAGGGTATTACATTTGTCCCTCTTTGAATTAATGTGTGAGCAACGCGTTGATTCAAAGAAACTTTGATGTCTAGGAGATACTAGTTCTGAACTTGATTGATCACAAACTAGATGAAGAGCGAGGTATTCAGTTTGTTTTGAAGCAATGAAACTAAACAGATTGATTAACAACAATACTGATCCCAAAATTGATTGAACTAGGACCGATGAAGAACAAAGATACCAAACTTGAACTTGATTGATCAAGAAGCAGATCTTACTGATCTAGAATTTGATTGAACTAGACACAATGAGCATAGAGAAAACTGGTCTTGAACTTGATGGATCAAGATACAATGAGTGAAGATAAACTGTTCAGCTTGATTTGATGCAATGAAACTGAACACCTGCATAGATTGAGCGTGTGACCAAAGATACTCTTTAAACCCTTGATTGAGTTTAAACGAATAATCAGCTTGATGAAAAGCGATGAAACTTATTAACGTTTAAGAGACTAATTTAAATGAAAACAATATCAGCTTGATATGAAACGATGAAACTAATATGCCCCTACAGATTGATTTGATTCAGATGATCAAGAAATCTCAACTTGATATGAAGCGATGAAGTTGAGATGCCCCTAGTGATGAGGTCTTTTTTTTTTATGTTTGATAAATATTAGTTGCTCGACTTGCAATGAAGGTTTTGAAAGAAATTATCAATTTTGAGGATGATAATGACTGATGATGATGTCATGAGTATGCCCCCTCATGAGCAAAATCGAAAGATAGCGAGGGTAAAATGATTTTAGGCAATATTTTGAGCAATGATAAGTTATTTGAGCTCAAAGATTAATGTTGAAGATTAAAATTAGAGTTGATTTGAGAATGAAATTGAGATTTAGAATTGAATTGAACATAAAATGATTCAAAAATTGACTTGAGGATGAAAGTGCTAAGTGGTCAACCTCGTGAAATTTTGATGAGAGAATTGACGTCAGATTTTGATTTCGATCTCGAGAATGGACTCGGGACAACCAATTTACGAGCTCTTGATTTGATTTCATCGTACTTGTGTTGATTGATTATGAAATGTGTTTCTATATGCTTCATTCTATATGTATGCATATCTTTTTAGTATAGATGAATGAATGCAAATGGAATATGGATGTTTATTTTTGTTTCTTTTTATGCAAATAAATGATGATGAAAATGAATGATGAGAATGAGCAACTAGCAATGCCAATGTTTATTTTTCTTCATGCAATAATATGAGTGCAAATGAATATTTATAATGAAATGTATGGATCTATATGAGATGTTTATATATGTAGCTAACATCTCAAGACACAAGTACTCGATCGGAGAAACGATGATGAAAAAGAGACCACTTATCCGAGAAATGATGATGCTTCAAACTCTCATTCAAAAGATAAAAAGATCATTGTTATCATGTTGAAATCACTTGAAATGCATAATATTTGGAATGAATGGAACCTAAACCTAGTCACTGGATTTAGAATGCTTAGTTTTCATCACTGAGCGTTTTACAAACAGAGCAAGCACAATAGAGTTCCTTTCTTTTCATATGTGAGATTAATTATCTTGTCCACAATGACCCTTTTTTTGTTCATATCATTGGTCAGATTACGCATGCATCCGGATTGCACATTAAAAAAATTCCCTCAAGATAGACAAAGAAATGACTCCAACCTCCCTGTATTATACAAATAAGCGGAGTCGAGGTATGTGTGGTGATTTCACCTTGATGTAAAGGCATTTATCACAAATACCCAACTGATTAAATGTTTCCATATCATCGGAATCACTCCTACAAGCAGAAAACAAAGAAACATATTATGCCCCCAATCCTTTCTCCTCTTAGTCAAGATAGACTTTCTCGAGTTACTCAAAGGGAATAATAATAGAAAGCCAATGTAAAAGACAACACACAAAGAAAATTTCATGCATATCTCAAACAGTTTAGTGGTGGTTTTTAGTATTCTTGTTTTGTTTGTGTACTCAGTGATAAAACTCTTTAGTAGTTAGGAGACATGTGACTGATTCAAAGTGGATGACCGGGTACCACTGACTAAAAGATGACTTGGTTGATACTGCTTAGGACATGTAAATTGATCAATAGATGTCACGAACCCTATTTTTTCATAATTAATTAATTAGGAAAATAATGTTTATTTTTCAAATGAAATTGAAATGAAATGAAAATAGAACTGTTGAAGAAATAAGAAAGGATATCGAATGTATTGATATGATTTATATACAATTGAATGATCAGTAATAATTTTTATTGTAAATTGGGATCGTCATTGCTAATGAGCGATTGAGTGCAAAGTGAATGCAAGAACAGGTGAACAATGATGAAGACGAGAACATAGTTCAGGTAGAGTTGTCTTAGCTCTTGTATTTCGTTAGGATAGATGGAATCTCTCACACACCACATTAGGATTTATATTTGTATCTTGAAAGATGGATGATTTAAATGACCTTATTTGATTGTTTGTTCAAATTGAAATGATAAATTTAGTATGAGTAGTAGATTGATTTAAATAATTATACATGTGCATTGATTGCATGATATGAGTGGTGATTGAATTGAATTTAAGTTGCATAAGTAATGGTGAAATATTATGCTTTATTGTTAAAAAGAGATGAAACGTATATGCGATTCAAAAATGAATATTGACCCTAGGTTTTATGTTCTTTTTAGATATGTATAAATGTATGAAAAGCGTACTAATGCGTTTACTTTTGTAAATAGAATAATAGTATAATATATATATATGAGAAATTTATTCAGTCATATACATATATCAATATCCAATTATAGTGAAATTTGATTTCATCAAGAATTTTGTTTATACATATACGTAATCATTTGAGATTAAAATAAAAATTTATACATATTAGATCATGTTATGGTAAATGCGTATGTAATTATCGAATAAGTAAAAATATATGTAACCAATTTAGGAAATTAAGTCATTTAATGAATAACCAAAATATATATTTAATTATAGAAAGTGGTTATTAAAGAATTAATTAAACAAAGTTTAATGTTTAATATATATATATTAATGAAAGGTCATTAAATATATATTAAAAATATAATAAAAATGAAAATTAAATAAAGTGCAGTGAAGTAAGTTTTTAAGAGAATTAAATGATAGAGAGGGTGGTCAATAGTAATATCGACCACCCCCCTTAATAAAAGGGAGGGGTTGGTATTACCACCGACCACCCTCCTCCCTTTTTAAGAAGTTTATACTCCACATTGCATGAAACTCCTATTAATGATACTCCACGTGCAGATAGAAAACGGTTTGTAGATTTTAAAGAATATTAACCCAACCACTCCTTGTTATAAAGTACATCCACGTTGCAAGCTGCCAAATATGTGGCATGAATTATTGGTAACGTGGTTTACCAACCCATGTAAACCAACCAACGTATTTATCGACATGCATAGTAAGAAGTAGTTTAATTTAAACTTTGCATATTTTAGGGAAGTCATTTTAGTAAAGTGGACATAGTCTTGGAATTAAAAGCCACACGGATAATCAATAATTATGAATTTAACAGCTTAGTGGTGTGGTGTCATGAATGGATAATGGATAACATTTCATGAAGAACACATAAGTGTTCAAAACCATTTAGGATTCTTATGTTGCAATTAGATCATGAGTGGTGTCACTTAGAATCAATCCACCTCTAGGAGAGATAGCCCGAAAGTAGGAAAGGAAGGTAGACAACAACACTATATATAGACCATTGAGAAAATAAATGTAAAGGGGGAAATGGAAGAGGAAAAAGAAGGAGATGCAACTAAGGATTAGAGAATGGAATGAAGAAGAGAAAAGTAGTGAGATTTAGAAGTGTTTACGATCGAGTCGTAAAAGATCGACCATGAACATCTCAGATTAGAGTCAAATTTCAGAGTAAAGTTTAGAAATAAAAGATAGAAAGGAAGGATAGAGTTAATAGAGGAATCGATAGATGGAGAGCGTCAAAGAGGTTGTGTACCATTTTGAAAGAGAGAAGGCAAATGTGAAGAGGGAAGCAAATCCATCACCTCAAGCCAGTAACAAGAGCATAAGGAGGTAGGATCTACCTTAATTCTTTGATCATTATGCAAGGATAGTGAGTGATTCATGAAGTTATATATAATTATTTATTAGAATAAAGTTTGATTGAGTCAAGCCATGATTAGAACAAAATTGTTTGAACTCACTTTTGAATAGTCTTATAGAGAAATGTATTATGAGGTATATATGATAAAATAACTAAGAACATGCATGGAAGAAAAGTAGTAGGAATTGCATTATAGGTTGCTTTACATATTCTCTAAAGGATGATCTAGTTTTAGACCTATGCAATATACTAATGGAAGAGTTAAAGTCGAAAGAGGAATCATTGTTAATTGTTCAAAAATTACGTTCATGTAAATAGAGATACAATAGTGAAATAATTTCTCAAAGGTTGTTGATAAACTTAGTAAAACTCTCATAAATGAGATTATCCAATCCTCTAGAAATTAAGAGGATAGAGAGAGAAACTTTGAGATTGAACCACGAAGAAGATGAAATAATAGGATAATGAATTATAAATAATGAAGTTATTTTGATATCACAAGGAAAGACTTAGACTTTCAAATTTTGCAAGAAAAATAATGATGGTTATTGAGTGTCTCATTTGAAAAGCCTTATAGATAGGTGTTTTATGAACTTGTATCATATTAGATTGTCGTTATAGTAAATTGGTGAAGTTGGTGTGTTAAGTTTTAAATCTTGAAAAGTCACATATTAGTATTTAAACTAAATATGATGTTTTGAGAAAAGAAGTAAATGAACCACGACACTTGGAAAGATAGAGAGAGAGTTTAGACGAGATAAACTTAGAATTCTAAACCATAAGAATGGAATGCATGTTAATGATTATGCTATTTAAACATTTTAATAATTGAATAGAAGAATGTGTACTCATTTTATTCAATTTATATGTAAGGTACATACATGTGTTACACCTTCTTAATATTTTTAATCTTGTCTTCTTTTAGATGTATATTTGATTATCCATAAAAGATTGCTTCCTGTCAAATAGGATTGGTTGTAATAAAATATTTATTTTATCAATTTCTATTCAAATGAAAGATTGTCTTCTTAGCATAGTATTTTTATCTTACAAGAAATAGGAAGCTAGAATTAAAGGGCGAAAGATTGTCTTCTATATGAATGTATGTGAACTAAGCTAGATAGGCTTGTGTTTGTGGAAAGTTGCCTTCCAGGACGGGTGCCAAATGTGGATTATAGAGAGTATAGTTGCTTTTCGAACTATCTATTTTTGTTGTGCATGGCATTATACTCGGCCGACTAATCAAATTGAATTAACCATTGAAATAATGGAATTCTTTTATTTTATCCTCTCTACCATATCCTAGATTGATAATGAATGCTTGTTTCTTAAAAGAGTTAGAAAAATGAAAATGTTTGTATCATTTAGGCACGCACCAGATTCCATCTTGCCTTTCGAATTATTTTTCTAAGCAATTCATGTAGGGTTGGGTATTCTTGATTGACCAAGAATTCTGGGGAAGCGTAAGCTTCAAGGTTGGGCGGAAAAAGTGCCTGAATCTTGTTCTTGTCTTCATGCTAAAGATGGCATTGGCGATAGCTTGGGTTGCAGATCAATGAACGCATCTCACCCTTTACTTTGTATTATTTCATTATTGAACTTGCGACAACTTGAAATGCGTAAGTATTGTATGATCGAAATACTACTTTTATTGATCTATTGAATAAAGAATATTTATCTTTTATAGAGATTTCGATCTAAATGGAATGATCAAATGAAGCTATGGATGGAAAAATGGAATGAAATAGATTTACTAACTGATTTATGAGTTTATTTAAGAATAAAGAGTATTTCGGCTATTATTTGAAGTTAGCTCGATTTACGTCTTTACATTTTGGTATCAGAGTGCAATTTATAACTCTAGGGCCTATGAGTCCGCTTCATGAATGAAGTCATGTTCTTGACAAACTCGCTAGTGGATATTTAACGTATGAAATTTGAAAATAAAGGAGCATAGAGCCTTTTCAAGGTTAATTGATGACAACAATCTAGAAGAAGGAGGATGGTTAATTAAGGAAGAAAAATTTCCCTCCTACTATGAAATGAATTCAGGATATTCAAGATGAGAATTATAAGGTCAAGGAAGGCAGTTGTCTACTTTTAGGATGAAAGAGGAAAGGAATCAACTTCTAAAACCAAGAGAAAAGAAATAGGTAAGCAAGCTGAGTAGGGTAACAGAAATCTCACCTACCTTTCCTTTGGGAGACACGAATAGTTGGACTATCTTATTGAGGAGATAGATGAAGAATATATATATAAGAATCTCCCTACTGAGTCAACTATATTTAGTTCAGATGAATCGAAAGGATGTACCCCATTGACTCCATGAGAAGAAATATAAATTTGGGTGATATCATTTATGAACAATCGATAAGTAAAGTTGCTTTTTGCAAAAAATCAACATGGTGTCTGGATAGATTGAGAAAGAGTATCTCCTAAAATGACATACTTAATGAACACACTCGTCGGATGATAGTTTATTGAGTAAGAGTTGGGTACTTATATAGTAAAGTTGTAAGTTGGGATTTTATTGATATACAAGTGATGGTTGTTATTAGAACCTAGATGCTTGAGATGTTTGACTGATAATTATTCTAACTTATCTCTTGCGAAAGATATTATTCTATGTCTATAGTGTACGAGGTAGGTACTTTATGGATAGGAATTATGGATGATATGATGAAATCTGCATAGGACTATGTATTCTAGTTTTGTGTCCTTATCTTCAAACATGAAATTGTAGGTAATATGTTGCACACTCTAGAAAAAAATACCCCAAGGTGTTGTAACACCCCTTCATATGTGATTAGTCCTAGATACACAATACATTCGATATATATTCAGTTTGATGCTTTACTGGGTTTATTGATGAATTATTTGATCATTGGTTTTTGGACTAGTTGTCTTTTTGTTGCATATTGCATTTCATCCTTATCATGATCATAGTGAACCCCTGATGGTATGTTCAAGAGAGTAAGAGCAAAGAGTGTACCAAACATAGGTATTATGTTAGTTAGGGCAATAATACTATGTGTTGTGTAATTTTTGTTTGAGTAAATTTAATATGTGGAATAAGAGAATAGACCTTGCAAAAGAAAATAAATTTTATATATTTAATAGATAGACGAATTCAAATTAGTTCATCAATTTTATGAGATCTTACTTAGTTTTTACCTTTGAGATCATGTGACCATGAAAGATGCCTTTTGCTAAAATAGGTTTTGGAGTCTTAAACATTCGAGAATATATGGCCTTTGGCATAAAAAAACATTTGAGATAATTGAGTATAAGGTTGTGTTAGTAGTTGAATAACATATGTTATGACATTAGGAAATTTTCTGTCGTCATGGTTGCCTTGTCATTTGTCGATTAAGAGCATACATAGTAATTCGGAAATCTTATGGATTGATAGAAGTTCGAGGTATGGAGCCAATTGAGTTGGTTGGAATAGTTGGAAATAAAAGGAAGTTAAATGATGGGTTCTCATAGATCAAGGAAATTTTACCTACCATGTTTACTATAAAGTCAAACTTGAGATAGCAATAGATGCAGAATCACTTGGAAGAAAAAATATTTTTGAGGTTTTGAAAGTAGATAATTTGGATCATAGATTTGATAGATTGAGAAAAGAACTTGAGGGTATTTAAGAATGTCAATGAAGGATGTACTCACTTAGAGGCAGAAACTTGAGGAAGTAAATATTGCATCTTATTTAGAACATTTGGAAATATCTAGTTAATCTAGAGATTGTTGATAAAGATGTGACGAACCTAAGAACTTTGGAAAAGATAGTTGGGTATGTAACACAATGTTTAGCAATCAAAAGTTGAGAAAGATCGTATAATAGGACTTTTATATCGAACCTAAGTATAGGTGGTTGAAAATCAATATGAAATTTATTCAAGGATTGCTTTTGAGAAAGAACAAGCATGACATCATAGTTGGATAGTGTCAACGGGTTGACAAAGATTGCATATTTTGTATTTGGATATATATAAAGATGAATAATTAAATCTTGTGAAGACATTTACTCATTCAACTTAGCAATTGCATAGAGTTTCAAAAATAGAAATATCAAATAGGAATGTTTGGATGACATTTTGGAATTGGACAATATTGAATATATCTTTGGGAACTAAATTAAATTGGCATGACATCTTTACGTAGATGACTGAATGGAAAAAAATAAAAATAGAAAGAGTTAATCAGGTTGTGGAAAATTTATTTTGATGTATCGCATGCATTTGAAATACGAATGGAAGAAATATTTACCTTTGGACTGAGTTGGCATACAACAAAATCTTTTCATATGTTTTTAAGGAATGATACCCATTATGATGTTTATGACATAAATGACAAACATTTGTCAGTTGGGATAGAATAAAGATAGGATCATCATTGGTTCTAATATGCTTAAAAGAAACGAATGAGCAAATGAAATTGATCAAGAATATATTGGAAGAGATAGTCGACAGACAAGAAAAGATATGATAATCGAAACAAGACTCTCAGATAATTGTTACTGAAGAGAAAATTCTTTTGAGAGAGAAGCCTCATAAGAGCTTTATTTTATTGAGGAAATCATCAAAGTTGGTACCAAGATATGTGGGACCCTTCGATGTGCCGGAAGTATGAATCCAATTGCTTATGGATATAGGATCCAGGAATGATGCTAGTGGAGCACATCCAAAATTCTTGATCGAAGTAGCGTTAAGACTACTTAGCAGAGATTTCACTCAGTATTGGATCCAGTGGACCGATATTCTGATGATAGTGCTATTTGGGAGGATGATGCGATGATTGAATATCATATTCATCTTTTGTTTTCTTAGAATAGTATTTGCTTGATGCATGAAATACTTGAATACTCTGATTTTGATTTGCATGTTGTAAATTTCGATAGTATAGATGATACTATTATTGCTATATTTGATTAAGATCATAATAAATGGTTAATGTTTATGATATTGAGAAAGTACGTGCTTAGTGATAGAATAATAAGACATCAAGACGATGTCTCTTTTAAGAGGGGAAGGATGTCACGAACCCTATTTTTCCATAATTAATTAATTAGGAAAATAATGTTTATTTTTCAAATGAAATTGAAATGAAATGAAAATAGAATTGTTAATGAAATAAGAAAGGATATCGAATGTACTGATATTATTTATATACAATTGAATGATCAGTAATAATTTTTATTGTAAATTGGGATCGTCATTGCTAATGAGCGACTGAGTGCAAAGGGAATGCAAGAACAAGTGAACAATGATGAAGACGAGAACATGGTTTAGGTAGAGTTGTCTTAGCTCTTGTATTTCGTTAGGATAGATGGAATCTCTCACACACCTTATTAGGATTTATATTTGCATCTTGAAAGATGGATGATTTAAATGACCTTATTTGATTGTTTGTTCAAATTGAAATGATAAATTTAGTATGAGTAGTAGATTGATTTAAATAATTATACATGTGCATTGATTGCATGATGTGAGTGGCGATTGAATTGAATTTAAGTTGCATAAGCAATGGTGAAATATTATGCTTTATTGTTAAAAAGAGATGAAACGTATAAACAATTCAAAAATGAATATTGTCCCTAGGTTTTATGTTCTTTTTAGATATGTATAAATGTATGAAAAGCGTACTAATGAGTTTACTTTTGTAAATAGAATAATAGTATAATATATATATATATATATATATATATATATATATATATATATATATATATATATATATGAGAAATTTATTCAATCATATACATATATCAATATCCAATTATAGTGAAATTTGATTTCGTCAAGAATTTTGTTTATACATATACGTAATCATTTGAGATTAAAATAAAAATTTATACGTATTAGATCATGTTATGGTAAATGCGTATGCAATTATTGAATATGTAAAAATATATGTAACCAATTTAGGAAATTAAGTCATTTAATGAATAACCAAAATATATATTTAATTATAGAAAGTGGTTATTAAAGAATTAATTAAACAAAGTTTAATGTTTAATATATATATATATTAATGAAAGGTCATTAAATATATATTAAAAATATAATAAAAATGAAAATTAAATAAAGTACGGTGAAGTAAGTTTTTAAGAGAATTAAATGATAGAGAGGGTGGTCGATGGTAATATCGACCACCCCACTTAATAAAAGGGAGGGGTCAGTATTACCACCGACCACCCTCCTCCCTTTTTAAGAAGTTTATACTCCACGTTGCATGAAACTCCTATTAAAGGATACTCCACATGTAGATAGAAAACGGTTTGCAGATTTTAAAGAATATTAACCCAACCACTCCTTGTTATAAAGTACATCCACATTGCAAGCTGCCAAATATGTGGCATGAATTATTAGTAACGTGGTTTACCAACCCATGTAAACCCACCAACGTATTTATCGACATGCATAGTAAGAAGTAGTTTAATTTAAACTTTGCATATTTTAGGGAAGTCGTTTTAGTAAAGTGGACATAGTCTTGGAATTAAAAGCCACACGGATAATCAATAATTATGAATTTAACAACTTAGTGGTGTGGTGTCATGAAATGGATAATGGATAACATTTCATGGAGAACACATAAGTGTTCAAAACCATTTAGGATTCTTATGTTGCAATTAGATCATAAGTGGTGTCACTTAGAATCAATCCACCTCTAGGAGAGATAGCCCGAAAGTAGGAAAGGGAGGTAGACAACAACACTATATATAGACCATTGAGAAAATAAATGTAAAGGGGGAAATGGAAGAGGAAAAAGAAGGAGATCCAACTAAGGATTAGAGAATGGAATGAAGAAGAGAAAAGTAGTGAGATTTAGAAGTGTTTACGATTGAGTCGTAAAAGATCGACCATGATCATCTCAGATTAGAGTCGAATTTCAAAGTAAAGTTTAGAAATAAAAGATAGAAAGGAAGGATAGAGTTAATAGAGGAATCGACAGATGGAGAGCGTCAAAGAGGTTGTGTACCATTTTGAAAGAGAGAAGGCAAATGTGAAGAGGGAAGCAAATCCATCACCTCAAGCCAGTAACAAGAGCATAAGGAGGTAGGATCTACCTTAATTCTTTGATCATTATGCAAGGATAGTGAGTGATTCATGAAGTTATATATAATTATTTATTAGAATAAAGTTTGATTGAGTCAAGCCATGATTAGAACAAAATTGTTTGAACTCGCTTTTGAATAGTCTTATAGAGAAATGTATTATGAGGTATATATGATAAAATAACTAAGAACATGCATGGAAGATGTTAAAAGTAGTAGGAATTGCATTATAGGTTGCTTTACATGTTCTCTAAAGGATGATCTAGTTTTAGACCTATGCAATATACTAATGGAAGAGTTAGAGTCGAAAGAGGAATCATTGTTAATTGTTCAAAAATTACGTTCATGTAAATAGAGATACAATAGTGAAATAATTTCTCAAAGGTTGTCGATAAACTTAGTAAAACTCTCATAAATGAGATTATCCAATCCTCTAGAAATTAAGAGGATAGAGAGAGAAACTTTGAGATTGAACCACGGAGAAGATGAAATAATAGGATAACGACTTATAAATAATGAAGTTATTTTGATATCACAAGGAAAGACTTAGACTTTCAAATTTTGCAAGAAAAATAATGATGGTTATCGAGTGTCTCATTTGAAAAGCCTTATAGATAGGTGTTTTATGAACTTGTATCATATTAGATTGTCATTATAGTAAATTAGTGAAGTTGGTGTGTTAAGTTTTAAATCTTGAAAAGTCACATATTAGTATTTAAACTAAATATGATGTTTTGAGAAAAGAAGTAAATGAACCACGACACTTGGAAAGATAGAGAGAGAGTTTAGACGAGATAAACTTAGAATTCTAAACCATAAGAATGGAATGCATGTTAATGATTATGCTATTTAAACGTTTTAATAATAGAATGTGTACTCATTTTATTCAATTTATATGTAAGGTACATACATGTGTTACACCTTCTTAATATTTTTAATCTTGTCTTCTTTTAGATGTATATTTGATTATCCATAAAAGATTGTTTCCTATCAAATAGGATTGGTTGTAATAAAAGATTTATTTTATCAATTTCTATTCAAATGAAAGATTGTCTTCTTAGCATAGTATTTTTATCTTACAAGAAATAGGAAGCTAGAATTAAAAGGCGAAAAATTGTCTTCTGTATGAATGTATGTGAACCAAGCTAGATAGGCTTGTGTTTGTGGAAAGTTACCTTCCAGGACGAGTGCCGAATGTGGATTATAGAGAGTATAGTTACTTTTACAACTATCTATTTTTGTTGTGCATGGCATTATACTCGGCCGACTAATCAAATTGAATTAACCATTGAAATAATGGAATTCTTTTATTTTATCCTCTCTACCATATCCTAGATTGATAATGAATGCTTGTTTCTTAAAAGAATTAGAAAAATGAAAATGCTTGTATCATTTAGGCACGCACTAGATTCCATCTTGCCTTTCGAATTCTTTTGCTAAGCAATTCATGCAGGGTTGGGTATTCTTGATTGACCAAGAATTCCGGGGAAGCGTAAGCTTCAAGGTTGGGCGGAAAAAGCGCCTGAATCTTGGTCTCGTCTTCATGCTAAAGATGGCATTGGCGATAGCTTGGGTTGCAAATCAACGGACGCATCTCACCCTTTACTTTGTATTATTTCATTATTGAACTTGCGACAACTTGAAATGCGTAAGTATTGTATGATCGAAATACTACTTTTATTGATTTATTGAATAAAAAATATTTATCTTTTATAGAAATTTCGATCTAAATGGAATGATCAAATGAAGCTATGGATGGAAAAATGGAATGAAATAGATTTATTAACTGAGTTATGAGTTTATTTAAGAATAAAGAGTATTTCGGCTATTATTTGAAGTTAGCTCGATTTACCCCGTATAAGACCGATCTATCTGGTTTCGAGTGTACACTTCCTTGTATAAGACATGTTGATGTTTGATAGAGTTTGATAGATTGATTAACAAGACATGCAATAAGTTTGGTTGCAGACTTTGAGATTTTGTCTGTTGTTGAATTGGTCTGATGGATGGTCCATGCTTTCATGCTTTGATTTTGTCAGTTTTTTTGATTTAGTGAGTTTTTTTATTTTTAGGATTTTGTTCAGGACATTTTATGATTTTTAGGAGTTTGTTCAGGACATTTTATGATTTTTTAGGAGTTTGTTCAGGACATTTTATGATTTTTAGGAGTTTGTTCGAGACATTTTATGATTTTTTTTAGAATTTTCTTTCAGTACTTTTTATGATTTTTAGAATTTTCTTTCTTGATTTTTAGAATATTTTCAATACATTTTATGATTTTTAGTATTTTTTCGAATGTTTGCCCCTAGTGTCTAGCAAGGCAAAAGGGATTTTGAGCGAGTGAATGGATAAGCGAATGATGGTGGACGTTTTCAAGGACTAGCTCACAACGTTAATCCAAGCACAGGGACCAGATATAGCAATGTAAAGCAAGGATTTTAGTGATGTAAACCAAGGATTTTAGCAATGCAAATCAAGGGTATAGCACAACGAAGCAAGGATATAGTGCAATGAAGCAAGGATATAGTGTAACGAAGCCATATGTTCCAAAGAAGTGGCCATGTCAAGAGGTTTGTGGAAAGCATGTTTTTGCATTTTGTCCATAGTGTTGATCAAGATCAAGGAATAGATCTGGATAGGGAACAAATAGGATAAGCAAGATCAAAGGATGTAATGAAGGATGTAAGCAAGCAATGGATAGGAGCTAAAGGGTTTTGGATCAAGTGTAATAGATAGGACACATGAAGCCTGCAAAGATCCTTAACCTTGTCAAGATCAAAGGTGGAAAAGGGATATGAATGTAGATAGATCGAATGAGGGATAATGGGGGATGAAGGATAATAGATGGATGAACATGGATGAAACTCGCCCCTAGTATAAAGTGCAAAAGGATAGTGGATTACGCATGACACCTGTTTGTCAGGTTTTCACCATGGTACTTTCCCAAGCCGTCACAAGAAGTGGTTTTCACTCGTGGACGAAATTATTTCTCTTTACTTTTTTTCTTTTTTCTTTTTTTCTTTTTTTCTCTTTTTTTAATACTTTTTCATTATTATTTTTTGTTTTTTGGAAGATAATGGAGGCTTGATAGGGGATGGAAGAAGAACCCCAGCATCTCGCTTCTTTGGATGGTACCCTTGGGATATGAGTTGCAGTAGACCATGGCTATGTTGGTATGCTCAAAGATGTTGGCAGGATAATGAAATGAAACTAGGGAAAGGATTTATGCAAAGGATTGGATAAGAGGGATGGAAGGGTGAAAAAGAGGTGTTGGATAGTGGATGGGATGTTGGAATAATTATGTATAACTAGATGGAAATTTTGGAAAGATCAACATTGGCACACACCTTGAGGGATGGTGGACATATGGAAGAGAAGTGAATCTCAAATTTTGAGATTTGGATGGAGGAAAGGTTACAGATTTTGGGGCATAAGAACCCAAAATGGATGAAGGAGGTGATGGAGGAATAGACTCGGAAGGTTTGGATGGAGGAACAACAATTTTGGATGCCAATTTTGATTTTGATTTAGTCTTTTGTGCTTCAAGCAACCTCTTAGGGATCCACATGGTTTTTTATTTTTCATGCTTTTGTAGTTCCTTAGAGCTCATTGCTTGTACAAGTGGCTTAGGAGCCCATATAAATTTTGACTTTTCTTCTTTCTTTGTGGGCCTTTGTGGCATTTTGTATTTTTCTTTTACTTTTTGGATCATATTTTTCTTTATTTTGACATGTCGATTAGATGGGACATGTTGATCCTTGAATACATGCGGATTGTTTGACTTATCACTTTTATGCTCGACATCCAAATTGCTTGGAGGGAGATGCATGGATAGATAGGAATGATATGGAGGTCTTTTAGATGAATGGAAGGTGCTCAAAGACATGTGCCTTTGTTGATCCTGCATAAGGGATGGAGGGATATAGGGACCTATAATAGATGTAAGGGGTGAAGGGGAAGGCGTGTATTTGGATTTAACTAGAGAAATGTAGGATTTATGAGAGATACCAACATATTGAGAAATGTCCCTGAGTCCATGACCTTTAATAGTTTCTTTAATATGGAGGGGTTATTTCTTGTGGAGATCTACCCCTTTGCCTTTATAAATCTTTTGACTTGTAGGATACACTTTTCTTTGAAAAGAAGGCACGAGTCCATTATGAGATGGAGTTGGAATGTAAGGAATGATAGGATCATTAAGTGAATCAGATTGGATGAAAGTGGAGGAACCGATTGTGCTTATGGGGAGTTCATTAACATCTTGCAATAACATATTATCTCTAGAATCATGAGAGGGACTAGGATCATGGGTGGGATCAGGCTCAATTATAGACTCTTCAATGGAAGGAATAATGAGATCATCAAAAGAAATGAGATCATGGACTGTATATGGAGGACTAGGACATGGAGACGAAGGGACAAAGGAATCATGTGGGGGATTTAAAGGTATTATTTTATCTTGACAAGTAGGATCTAAAAGTGAAGGGATACTTTGATCTTTACAAGGAGGAAGATCACTGGATTCCTCTTTAAAGGTGCTATCCTCTTGAATTTCAATGGAATCATTGAAAAGAATGGAAGGTATATCTTGATCTTGCATAGGAAGTGGATTAGGATTGAGATTTGGAAGGATGCTTTTCTCTTGAGATGGAAAAGGTTCATCTTGGAAGAAATGGAAAGGTATAAGGGGATCATCATGGGATTCTAGTGAAATGGGATCTTTTTCAATCATTACATGGCATTGGAGAGTTTTGGTGTCTTGATCCTTATTTATGATAGGACTTGTTTCTTCATTTTTCAGATTATCCTACATGGAGTCACTTCTAAGGAAGGGGTAGTGTTTTTTATATGCATGGGGGATTCATGGAAGGTACTCATGTTTTTGCATGATAGGGAAGCATTTTAGAAAGGGCCTTCTAGAGTGGGTATGATTGGAATTGGAGTGCATGATGGCATAGGATCTGGGATTTTTAAATCTTTAGAGGAATTTGTATCAATATTGCCATTAACTTGGATTTCCATAGGAGATAGCCCTTGAGGGTAAACATGAGAAGTTTCATCATTAGGATCATTATTTGAGGAATATGGTATGGATTGTTGCTGAGAAGTTTTAGGAGATGAAGGCATCATGGAAGGGATGGAGGCCACATTTGGAGCCTTGTGAGACATAGGTTCATGATTTTGATCATGCTTAGAAGTAGTTCCTTCTTTTTCTTTAGGTGAGTCATTAGGGTCTTCAATTTCATTGACACCATTATCAATGAGATCTTGAATCTTATGTTTTATTTCCATTCATTTTGAAGTCTTATGTTCATTTTGTCTATGATATGCACAATACTTACTCAAAAATTCACATCCCTGTGTGGTCTTTTTAGGCAATATGATAAGATTATGCTCAAGAAGCTCTTTCAAAGTTGACTCAATAGATTGCCCCAAAGGTGTAAATTGTCTATCTAGAGGATATTTGGAGGAAATGTCTTTATGTCTTGGTGAAGGTGTCTTGTGAGCTTGTTTGAGATTTGGATTTTGATTGCCAATTATTTGTTGGTTTTTTATTGTCAAATCATATAATCGTTTTAGCATTCCTTGAAGTTTCTCACTCTTGATATCATGCATTTGTTTTTCAAATGGATTCATTGATTTATTTTGTTGGATTTTCAGGTCATATATTTCTTTCTTGATATCTTGAGTCATTTGAGCCAAGGTAGCCATGGGAATTGGAGCTAAGGTAGCCATTTACAGTTGATAGCAAGAGGTGTTATAGATGTCAAGGTGAGATCAAAGCTAGTTGTTCATTGAGGCAAGAGGTTGATGTTCAAACTTATGCGGGTGAGATACACTGACTTCAATTTTGAGTCGAGGCTAAGTAGCCTAAGTGATACTCGAGAGTGAAGTTTGGACAATAGATTGATTGATTGATTGGATTAGGTTGATTGAGCTAGCTAACAAGTAACCGATAAAATCGTGCAATACAGCTACAGAAGGTACACTATCAAGATTGTTTATGCTTAGGATTATGATGACCAGTTTTATGCTCGTTGTGGACTACTTTAAACAAGTTTGACTATTTTGGACTAAAAAATCAAGAATTTGTACAACAGGGTTTACAGAACCAGATGACAATTTAATGGTTTTAGGACGATGAAAACAGTTTTTCGTATGAGTTGCTGCCTTACTTCATACGATAGGTGGGAAGAATTCAAACAATAAACTAATGGATATGATAATTTTTCATATGATATAGAACAAAGGATCAAACGATAATTCCCTAACGAGGATGACAATTTCTCAGACCTCGTACGACAATTCATAAAGGCTAGATGATAAACTGTGAGGACTAATGAAGTTTCATATGACAATACATATGCAGTAGGACAATATTTCAGTAGGCTCATATGACAGTTTACTGGACAGAGACGAGATTCTGACAGACTGAGTTTTCAATGGCTGACGAGAGCTAGTTTTTTACAAGGGCTAAGTTTTTGATGACTGACGGGGACCAGTTTTGGACTAGAACAAAGTTTTGATCACTAAGTTGTTGATTTTTTTGATTTGTTTTCTCTAGTTTTAGTATTTCAATTTATTTTTTTAGTTTTAGTTTTCCAGTTTCAGGGGTGAAAACACAAAAAACATGCAAGATGTATAATAATTCCAAGCACAGCACGCTAACCCTATGGAAGTTGTCTTAGAGAAGAAAATCTTTGCTTGCTTAGGTACACAACCAATAGGTAATCAAAATATGGTCGTTGAGTCTCACACAATGGATTCTCAATGTTGTATTAGCTGACTCCAAACGCCAATGGGGACACGATATGGCAAGTGTCTTGGGAGAGTTACTATTTCTCTTGCACAAAGATTATCCCCCTTTTGAAGGTGAACCGGGTAGCTTCTATCTTATAGTTCTTAGTCAGGAATTCCATTTGAAATTACCCCTTGAAGTCACGCAAGCATGATTGAGGCCTATAGCCCGACAAGGTATCGAAACAAGTTGTAGTCATGTAAACGTGATCAAGACTACGAGGCCCTACAAAATGCTCGATATGAGAGATCTCAAAGAGAAAACTCAAATAATCCCATCCTTTGAGACTTTAATCATCAGAGGCCTATTTATTATAGTGAGTTGGAATGCTTAGGTCCAGCTATACTCACTTGGGTTGTTCTCATAGTGTGATTACTTTTTTCCACTGTAACAGGCCCGCTAAAGGTATACAAATCTCAAAACTTAGAAAACGCTTTGAGGGTCTAGATTTTTTATTGTATATAAAAGACAAGAGCATACTCTCCTACCTCTCTGATTTTTCTGAAAACACGAAAGACATATTTTTTTTTTAACCAGATAGCAATTTAAGTGCCTAAGAAAAAATGAATTTTAAAGAAAACACGAAGTTTGTTCTATTTTCTTTAGGCAACCTATAAAACCAATATATCAGTAGTCATTTTCTTCTTGATCCTTTGACAAGCGTATGTTTGATTGATAAATTCTTTGTCAAGCATCCTGCAAGAAACTGGTTAGGTTGTAAAAATTTCAGATATACAGAAGATAGACCAGGGTTAGCATTAGCGTTAGTAAAATCAATTTTAATTCACAAAAATCCCTAGCGAGGAAATTGTTTCTGAAATGACAAAATAAAAATTTGTACGACAGTATACCTTCTTGCACAAGTATTCTCACAGACCCAAATGACAAAACACAGAGTTGAATTATTAGAGCGGAAACTCATACGAGCTTCTTTTATGATTCGTACAATAAAACAAAGACCTTGATAGAATGTCGTACGATGCAGAAATAACACTCGTACGATATTTTGCAGAGATTGTACGGATGATACCTGTAGGATAGAAAAAAAAAGTGATTTTGAGGCTGAAGTATTGAATTTCGAGCCCCATGATGGGCACCAAAAATGTGTGTGAAAAGTGGACTTGTATCTATATCTAGAATACACAACACTTCAATTAAGTCATTAGATGCATGGTTAGTAAATTAATAATCAGTAAATAATAAACCATTACAAAGTGACCTATTGCCTTCTATTAAACGCGAGTTTAGATTTCTCTTAGATTGCTAAGCTATCCAGTGACTAGACGACACCTAAATGAAGGATTTTTAATCTATATGAGCATGGATTTAAGCTAGATGAATGGAAGATTTAAGCTAACATGATTTAAGAAATATTAAGCTAGATGATTTAATAACTATGCTAGAACTAATATGTAATATCTCAATGCACAAATCTCAATGAACCTAGAGCAAAAAAACAACATAATAACAATATATTCTCCAGGATCCTTGAATGAGAGATGAGAGCCCGAATTTATAGAAAATTTAGAAAGAAGCCAACGACTGAGATCAAATTACGATGAGTGGTCAAGATTTTCCAAGAAGAAGCACAATCCAGGTGAATTGATGTGATTGGTTGCTTTTCTCAGTTTTAAAGGAAATTGAACTAAAATTAAGATAAAATCAGAAGAAGAAAAAATTGATTTATTCTCTATTTCATTCAATTTTGATATTTAATTGTTTTAATTGCTTTCTTTGAGATATTTCTTCAATTTTTAATTTGATTTTCAAGATTATCTTCAATTGATTTCTTTTCTCAAATTTTAATTCTTTTTTGTCAATTAATTCCTTTTTTGAAGATTTATGGCAAATTGATTGATTAAATTAAATATGCTAGGATATTCAATAAAATAAATAGGATAGTTGTTAAAAATGATTTACTTGCAATGTTCAATTAATTAAATAAATATTTAATTAATATTGAGTGATTAATTTGCCATATGGCATTGATGATTTAAAAAATTAATTGTGTGCTCAAGATTAAATTTAATTGCCTTTGGTTAGGACCTTGGTGATGTTGTCGAGACTAGGGGGCTTATGGTTTAGGTGACCATTTTTAGGTTATTACAATCGGTATAGCAACTAGAGTGCAACTAAAGAGATAACCAGTAGGTGCATGTACCAGCAGGAGGACAGTTGAGAGGATTGAAGAGTAGGGCAGTGAGGAGGAGATCCAATAGAGCAGAAGAAGAGTAGAGGTTAACCAGTATAGGTTACCAGAAAATGCAGTAGCAAACGAGAGCAACATAAGAGTGAACTGACATAGTAGAGAAGGTGTCTCACCGACAGAAGGAAGTTATGTGCAGAGGTTACAAAACTCTTTTGTAACCAAGATATTACTTTGGTATTTGAATGATCATTGTGGTCACTGAGTTATAGCTCGGTGCAAGGGTTGTAGCTCCTTTGGGTTGTAGCCCATAAATCAATTAGGGGTTGGTTCTCATTGGGTTGGTGCCCTAAATCAAGGGTTGTAGCTCCTTGGGTTGGTGCCCTAAACATTGTAACAAAGACTCACTGTGAGGCTAGATTGGAGCAGTAGACTCTAGCAGGATTGCTCGCGAAGGTTTTTCCCATCTTGGGTTTTCCTCATATATATTGGTGTTATGTGTTGTCCCTTTGTGTGAATGCATTTCTGTTTAGTCTCCTCACTAACCGGTAAGTCTACATTCAGCTAGATTTGTTAAATCAATAAACTTTCATAGGGATAGTTAAAGGGAAAAGTTTGAGAACCACTGATTCACCCCCCTCTCAGTGGTGCATTGTGTCTAATAATTGATATTAGAGCCTAGGTACCCTGTTTATCAAGCTTTCCTTCACTTGGGTAGATTCTGGCTTAAGGACACAATGGTTTGTTTAGTGTCAATCTTTGCTCTAGTATTTGATGGCTCAAGCTACTCCATCTGGAGTTTGATGTGTGGATGTCAGTTGTAAATGGCTGCCCTAGTAAAGTCAGTCCTCCCACCGATTCAAATGCAGAAAGAAGAAACCAATGTAATGATATAGAAATGAAGGCTATACTTTGTGGTTTATCTGATGATGTTTCTTCCCAGGTGGATAGATGCAGATCAACAAAAAGCTTATGGGAGAGATTGAAGAAGCTCTATGGAAATGAGCCTACTACTGCAAGACCGACTTGTAAAGATAATATGAAAAATATATCTCATGTATCTGCAAATGATGAAAGTAGATTGGCCAGCAACTACAACATTGATGAAAAAGGAACTCACCTCTTCATGGCTCAAGAATCAAAAGATGAGAGGCACACATTTGAAAATGGTCATGCAAATCGCCCCCATCGGCAAGATGTGTTTGGCAATGATAGTGAACGCAAAGAAGAAGAATATGAAAAAGTTGATCTTGAAGGAGAGCTTGTAAATGCACTTGAAGAAATCAATAGATTAAGAAAGGAATACAAGCTATTCAAGAATGCTTCTATAGTGGAGCAAAACTGACTGACAAAATTCCTTGAAGAATCTGAGAGATGCATCTCAGAGTTGAAGACTCAAGAAGAAGACACCAAGGTGTGTCGGTGTAATGATCTAGCATCTGTGCTAGAAGTTAAAGATAAAGAATATTTGTAGCTGGTTGGAGAAATGGAGATTCTCCGAAATGACCTTGAGAAATGTCAGGATGAGCTCAAGGTAAGAATTTGGTTTGATGGTAGCAGTGATGCCTTAGACAAGATGTTGAAGAAGCAAAAGCATGCCAAGGACACTGAAGGTTTCGGAAGTGATGTTGGTGAATGCTCTACCAGCAAGAATGTCCCCCACAATAACATTTTGTTTGTCTCCTCAAATGGAGAAAACAAGAGATAAACCTTCACTGTTAGAAATGATCTTCGGAATAAGGTTGACTTAAGTACAACATGTGAAGACTTGCAGACAAGAATAAAGATCGGTGTTGCAAGAAGGAGGAACAATGCAGGTCCCAAAGGAAAAGGGAATATGGAAGAAGACAACTTCACCGGAAGATGGAACATGAGAAGATAGCAAACAAGACCTCCTACCGACAGAGGACAAAGGAGTGCCACCACCCATAGGACAAGCAAGTGTAGGAGAAGAAGAGATCAGATGGAAGAGCTACACAAAATGGACAACCTAGGATCCATCCCCAAAGAAGCAGAAATGGAGATGCTAAACTAGTAAGATCTCCCCATGCATGGCTAAACAAATTTGTAAGTTACATGCCATCCTTTATCGAACATTATTGCTTTGCATGTAATGGCTATGGCCATAGGGCAGAAGAATGTCGAAAGAGATCTAGAAAGAATTATCTAGGATCTCATAGACATCATGCATTCGAGAAAAATGTATCCAGGAGTAGATACATGCATGACCCCTCTCTCGGTTATGCTAGAAAGAATCCATTTGTTATTCTTAATAATGAAAATGTTGTATGTTATAACTGCAATGGATTCGGTCATAGAGAGTTTGAATGCAGGAAGAGTAATCTGCAACCATATGGAGGTCAGTATAGAAACTTTGCTCTACAAAAAGGTGAATACAGAGCATATGGAAGTCAGAGACCTGCATGGAACCAAAAGAGAAATGTCTCATCAGGTTCAAGAGGTCCATTGATTCTGGCAGCCGGTTACAGTAACATGACCAGAAGAAGATGGTCTAATCGACATGTTAGAAGATTTCCCAATCATGAAGTTGGGATGGATGTTGTGTGCTACTATAGCACTACTTCTGGCTATGAAGCAGAATTAGGAAATGGAAGGACCCATCAGTAGAAGAAGGAAAGACAATCTCCCAAGCCTAAAAATGGGAAGAAGAATAAGACCAAGCAAGAATGGAGGAAGATTACCATGGACCAACTCTATGAATTCATTGCATTGTTGGTATCTCCTAAGGCTTAAAGGAGATGCAAGACCTTAGGGGGGGCAACATATTGATTAGATCATTCACCCCCTTAGTGGAAGAGAACACATGGAAGAATAAGCTGCTATCAGTATGAAGGAAGAAAATGAGATGATAAGTGTGTGTAGGGGTTGCCTTGACTACACACCTACATATCAGTGTTGGATCACTACTGCATGTATCAATTAATGGAGGTTAACAATTAGAATTAGATGCCAAGTGACACAAAATGTCAGGAGTCACAAGAAGGTGCTCCGATAGTGATAATGGACCAGTACAAGAAACTGGTATGTGCAGGATGTTACTGCCATGAATGCTAACAGGTACTTGCAGGTTATGTAAGAAAATGAGGCCGGAGATCATTGCAATAGCTTCAGTAGCATGAAATGTGAAGTTTATGTCTTAGGTGGTGTTGATGAAGACTTGAATGACATATGTTGGCCAGGTGGTTGATCATGCATTCTCGCATGTTTTTGGGTTGATCAGCTTGATCTATGACTTGATGATGACATAGTATGGCATTGTGTACATCCAGGATCATGTCATAGGTTGTGGTGGATACAATGGAGCTGAAAGATCATCAGATGATCATATATGCATAGTTCAATAGTATATGAAAACAATTGGAGTCTCGGTATTAACCCTGACTAGATATTAGGACCTGAGATGTATGACTCGAGGGGAGTTCAAGTGCTTATGATACTGAGCCGTTAGGCTTAAACTTGTAAAGGTACTGACTGCCCAAACTACAGATGATGGAAATTGCAGTAGGTATACCTAGGAGAATTTCATGGTTATGGGTATCTGCTTGACATTTGGCTGGTTGGATTTATAATATAATCACATTTGATTCTAAATAAATTTGGGCAGTATGACCAAAGGAGAGGTAAAGTAGTTGTCACTGACACATCCTTCTGCAGTCGAGTGTTTTAACAAATGTTATCAGATTTGCATACTCAATTTATGTCAATTGATGGTTTAGTCCTTCATCTCAAGTGTTGTAACTTGAGAAGATGTAACAAGTGGTATCAAAGGAGGAGATGCATCCAATGAAGATAAAGGGGGAAAAAGAATTATGTCAGTGACCAGTATAAACAAGGATGGATGATATCCTGACAGTGCCCTTTGCCATTGTCATCAAAGGGGGAGAAATATTTTGTAGTATAATGCATACTACATGTGTGAGAAACCATTGGATCATACAAAGGGATGTGAAAGATTATGTAGTATGTTGGATACTACATGAGTTGACATCAATGCCAAAGGGGGAGATTGTTGGCATTGTGTTGTCATTGATGTCAACCAGTATGGGATGACTATTTGTATAAGAGATGTATGTGCAACACTGTAATGAAGGAGTACATAATGAGATGTCTTTGATATCACCTTGTGTTGCAGAACATCATCAAGGTAAAGAAGAGAATGTCATTAAGAGGAATGACCACTGGAGTCACCGGTACACAAGTTAATGGTTGACTTGTATGATTGAGATGGGTAGGCTATCGATACAGTGTTTCACCAGTAAGGAAATGATGTCAATTGGTAAGTGATGTGTTGACATGGAGAAGACAAATCAACCAAGTGAGTGGTTGTCAACTAGCAAGATTATGACCAGTGAACAAGCAGGATGAGCAAGGTACTTGAGATGTTGTTTGTGACGAAGAGGCAAAATGTTACCTAAATCACATCAACACTGGAGGAGAAGAATAAATAGATCACCGATATGCTATGAGGCTGCAAAACAACAGGACTTCCATCGAATGAAGATGCAATCACCATGGGAAGAGATGACTGACAGTAAAGGTGCCAACACCGGATCACGTGTCAGTTTGAAGATATGTTGCACAAATAGGGAAGCCACATGAGTACATTGCAGGATGTAGATGACAAGGTGTCACTCCACCGATAAGTGGAGCTTATTGCATATTATGCATAATGTGCATTATAGTTATGTGAGATAAGGATGAAGAGGTAAAGGCAAGTGTTTGAAGGCTCACACCAGATCTACTAGTGAATTGAAGGAATGCATCGTGTGTATGAAATCAGGGTTATGCACTAGACTGACAAAGAAGGCATGTTGGGATGTCGGGACAGATGAAGTGTGATGAGTTTTTCACCTTGACAAACTGACATAGAGGTTATTCAGGATGATGAAGAAGGAGACAAAGTGGTGCAACTGAAAATAGAGAATGAAACCAACATGCAGATGTCATAGTTGGAAACCACTGAAGGATGATGACATGTTGTCATCAGGATGGCTACCGGTAAGAATGAGAATCGGTAAGGAAGTGAAGAGGCTAAGAGTTATGACTCCCATCTGATGGAGATGAACATGCTATAGATAGACATGTCTTGTAAACCGGTTAAGGAGTTCCACTGATAGTTCAACAAAGAGCAGACATGAGGAGTTAATCGGTAGAATGTGAGATACCAGTAGGGTTAGTAAACCGACATAAAAGAGGAACTGGTAGAGTGTTTGGTCAATGATCCTATTTGGACCAACATGAAGATCCAAGTTGGCAGTTGGTTGATGTGGATGCCATGTAGAAATGAAGTGGCAAGCTTGCAGAGGTCGGTGAAGTGTCATGTAGAGAGGTATTTCTACAACTATGCATTTAATATGGATCCCATGATTTGTGGATTGGATCAAAGAAGTGTGGCTCGAGGAAGAATGAATGACAGAGAAAACTCAGGGAGTTGTTGGTGCCTGGATTGAAGCAACAAAATCAGTTTGTGAGAAGACCTTGAGAAGGAAACAACAGAGGTATTAATGGCATTTTTGACAGATGCGGGTCGAGATATAGGGTTGTGTTTTCTATATTTGGAAAACGTGTATTGGAAGGCGCAACAATGGCAGTGATGAGAAAATAGTTGTCTAGGTGATCAGATTGGATTTGGTTTGCCTCAAGGTTGATGAGGAAATCGTAACTGCCTGAGATTTGAATTGGCTTTTGGCAGGAAAACCGGGTTATAAATAAGGAACCCAAAATCATTGAAGGGTGTTGCTGGATAGGAGAAGATAGTGTTGTTGTGAAGTGTGCAAGTGCTGCATGAGAGAAATAGATCAATCAGAGAGACTACAGATCAAGATAGTAGTGACTGAGGGAGTGAAGGTTAAATCAGTGATAGGGTTTAACAGAGGGTTAACCAGTATGGTTTGAGCAACCGGTATAGTAGTGAGAGTGCAACTAAAGAGATAATCGATACGTGCTTGTACCAGCATGAGGATAATTGAGAAGACTAAAGAGAAGAGCAGTAACGAGGAAATCCATCAAAGCAGAAGAAGAGTAGAGGTGAACCAGTAGAGGTTATCGACAAATATAGTAGCAGATGAGAGAAGCAAAAGAGTGAACCGGCGTAGCAGAGAAGGTGTCTCACTGATAGAAGGAAGTTATGTACAGGGGTTGCAAAACTCTTTTGTAACCAGGATATTACTTTTGTATTTGAATGATCATTGTGGTCACTGAGTTGTTGCTTAGTGCAAGGGTTGTAGCTCCTTTGGGTTGTAGCCCATAAATCAGTTAGGGGTTGGTGCTCCTTGGGTTGGTGCCCTAAATTAGGGGTTGTAGCTCCTTGGGTTGGTGCCCTAAATATTGTAATAGAGATTCATTGCGAGGTTGGATTGGAGCAGTAGACTCCAGCAGCATTCCTCACCAAGGTTTTTCCCATCTTGGGTTTTCCTTGTATATATTGGTGTTATGTGTTGTCCCTTTGTGTGAATGCATTTGCATTTAGTCTCCTCACTAACCGGTACATCTGTATTCAGCTAGATTTGTTAATCAGTATACTTTCATAGGGATAGTTAAAGGGAAAAGTTTGAGAACCACTCATTCACCCCCCTCTCAGTGGTGCATTTTGTCTAAAATGTATCAGGCCAGTGAGCCCCAATCTTGTATCCCGCATGTTGTTGACAGATTGTAAATGGTTTTCATAATATAATACATCTATTTTTGCATTGCCTCCATTATCTTGTCTTGCTTTCATTGTGTTTACTCTTGCTCCACAGTCTGAATAGATCTCATTGAGGTCCCTCCTAACCGTGATTGCACTAGTATCACACAAATGTTTTTTTGGGGCGATATTGTGTGCATTTTCATTATGTGCACCACACAGCAAAGGAGAAGTGTAGAAAATATTGAAATATGATTAGAAGACACCATCTATATATTCATTTTTCAAATAATAGCTCTTGTAAGTACAATATAATTTCAACAAACATTGTCAAGCACAAATTGTATGAGGAATACATAATTTGAAAGTAAAAGATAGCTAAATTGTTAAACAAACGGGACAAAAATAGAAAAGTGGGAACAAGAAGTTATCAAGGCAGTTTTGGGCATTAAATGTTTTTGATTAAGGAAAACCAGGTTTTAAGGGACTCGAAACCCACTTACATATCGAAAATAAAAATATTAGAGAAACAAGAGAGGACAAAACAAAGATAGAAAGGCTACAAAAGAATAGCACAAAAGACAACAGCCAGAGAAAAGAACAGCAAAAGACTAGCGAGAAACTGGCACACCTAAAACATAACTAGAGCATTTAGGTGAAAATCTTTATGGTCTCCTCAACATCCCTGACAAGCATCATCATCGCATTTTCTGCCTCTTTGAGGTCTTTACTTTCCTACACTTGTTGATTATCTTTGGTCTTCAACTCCAACTCTTTAGCATTTTGCCTAGTTCTACGTCTGGAAGAATGTTAATTGACATTGGCTAATTAGAATCTAATATTATGATTTGCATGGGATACCCAAAATTAGGGAGGATACAAAACATAAGTGTATCATAGGATGGAAAGATTGAATATAAAGAAGAAATGCTAGACCTGCATGGTGGAACAATAGAAAACTTAAAAAAAAACAGTGGAATACAAGTGTGTGGAAGCATACATAAGGTTAATTGTCACAAACCGTATCAGAAAACAAAGTATTTTTTTAGCATCGAAACGCATCTGAAAAATCACTTAAATGGCAACCTGTGGTCACAACACAATTTAAATAGGCAGGAGAGAAAACCATAACAAGTATGATGAAAACTACAATTTGCCAGGTTCATAATACTTCTAGCTATGTTTCACTCCATATAAATCCATATAAAAAAGAGAACCAATTGTGGAAGTTGGCAGCAAAGTTCAGTTGAAGAAACATAAAAATAAAGGGACCAAGTCATTTGTGTATATGTCTTAAAAATCAAAGCAAGGAGAAAATATTCAAGATAGAAACTTGTTATGTAGAACCAGTCATTTGAGAAATATCTTAATGTAATAGTTGTGACTACTCTATGAGTTACATGAGGGAGGCATGCTAGCCAACTTATGGGCATCGAAGGCCCCCTCCTTCTATCATTGGGTCAGATGCGTTCCTTATGCAAGGAACATCAAATTCACGACCACTAGATTTTAGATTGGAAGATAGGAATAAAGGTGCAATCAAGAGATGCTTCACTACGAATGGATATGAGGAGTTGGATAGATAATTGTTCAGGAGACATGACATAAGGAGGAGCAACATAGGGGGCGAGCTAGCCTCGACTACTCATTGCCTGCCACAAATTGATTTTCAACAGATGGATGGGATGTGATAAGGAGTAAATGCCAAAAGGGAGACTCAGTTAGAAGACAACTAGTCCCCATCTACTATTATAAGAGGGGAAACACCCAGAGGAAAGCTTGAGGGAAGAGGTAGGAGATCATATGCCAAATAGAACCTAACAGATGGCCTAGGAACAGAATAAAGGACCTCACCACCAATTGCGCATGGAAAGCACCACTCCCCAACTAATGGTTAATGGTAGGTGATAAGGGACCAACTAGCTCAATGAGCACTGAACAAACAGATGGTCTAACAAAGTTTTGAATGGTCGGGTAAAGAATCATACATGGGTGGGAATAAATAAATAAAGGCTTGGGATGCAAGATGAAACTGGATCATGGGATTAGATCCGATCACCAGGCTGACCGACCTCAGGAGATAGGAGGCAGGTGGGTGGGGGAAGGCAGGAAAGGATGGGGGTTCAGCCAATTACAAGGATTGGAATAAAGGCTAGAATCCTCAATCAATGAAGGAGGTAACAACTGCTAACCATGGGATGGATATATCAGGAGCCCACATTGAAATAGATTATGAGATATGGATGGAAGATGGTCACTTAATCCAACTTAGCTGACTCTAGAAGATGACAATCACCAGGAAACCTAAGATAAATGTTCTTTCTCTTAATTATTTTGTAGGGTGATACTTTAGTGCCCCACCCAACCCCACACACAAAGTTACTCACCTATTTTTTATCCTTTGGTGAGTATTGATTAATGCTTTCATTGGCGGGCAAGTTAAAATTGCTACTATAGAATAGTAGCCCCCCCACCCCCGATGCATGAAGGAATCGATCCTCAATCAAAATACCATCCTTCATGACATCGTGGGGAACACATTTGTTCACCTACCCTACATGCATTGAAACTACCATAAAATAATAGCCCCCCCAATCTCCTCCCACCTATCACTTATGCAAGGTGGATATAGTGATAGTGCCACCCAACCTATTTCAATAATAGAAAGTAGGTCCCCTATAATTCTATGGCTAGTTGCTAGAATAATAAAATAATTTTGAATAGATAAATAAAATAATATTATTCTAATGTTCTTCCTTTACTTTTCAATACGCCAGATTCTATACATAACATGCCTACTCAGCCCTACTATTCTAAAGGCAGGATGACCCTACCCATAGAATAGGTCGAGGACCACCCATGTTACGTATAGAATCTGAACCCCCTACTAGGAACCCTAAACTAATAAAGAGAGGGCCCCACCTGTGTTAGGTACATAATATGAACTATCCTTCCAAACTTTCCCCCCAACTTAGATAACTGGATGTTGGCTTTCTCGACTCTATAAATAACATGCCCACGGGTGGGAGATAAAATTGGGAGGGACCTATGGGCTGGAATCCCAACTTTATGGTTCCTCCCACCCACCCTTTCCATCCACCCTAGAACTTTTGAGATAGGGGTATGTTTCTAGAAAGACAGTTTTTATTGATTCTAGACTTTCAACCAAGTCATTCTTCTTTGTTGCTACTTATTTATTGATTTCCTTAAGTTATTTCCATGGATCCTTGGCCAATTTTCTTTGAATTTACATTCCTTCCTTCCTTCTTTTTAGTAAGTAATAATGACTCATATCATGTAGATATCCTAAATATGAGGACATATAACACGTGGAACAAGGTATAGTTGAAAGCCCGACATGCATGTGTAGACTAAGAGCCTCTTGGTAGAATCTAGGAAAGCAAAGGCCCCCACTTGCATGTGCTCGCAAGAGTGGAGCAGGAGTGTCACAAGAGATGAGCTATGCGAAGGATTTTAGGGGCAAAAAGACATGGCTTGCAATAGCCTCTTAATATAATTATAATATACAAAATTTATCTATCTATGCAAAGCTAGCTCTTCTCTTCCCTTCTCTTTGAGGGGAAGAAATAAAGGGCCTTCCTTTCAGGGGCCTTGAAATGCCTTATAGTAAGTTCTAATGACTAGAAGGAATAAGGAGAGGACCCTTAACCTTAGCTCTCAAGTAAGATTCAGGTAAGACACGACTCACAAGTGCCAATCTGAGGCCAAGAATCTAGTAGTTGAGCTAAACAAGAAGGATAGTAGTTGAGTCAAACATTCTCATCTTGAAGGTAACTATTCTAGTTGGGAGCCAAGGGTACCACCTTCCTTTCTCACCCTTTCTTCTCGGTTGGCCATCCTTCTTTGAGGGTGTTCAATTTAGTGGGAGGACTAGCTCAACTAAACCTAACTTCCTCAACCACTTGACAACTCGTATCATTTCCCTTAAAATAGTAGGGGGTTGAATTCTACTTCATTCTTTTTGCATCCATCAATCTGGTTTACAGCCCTAACTGATGGAGCCGAATGAATCTCCCATGAACTGTGGGCCTAACCTTACCGCTTGTCCTCACCATCCATTTGATCCCTCAAAAGAAGAACAACTTTCCTTCCTTCTGCTAGTTCACTCTCATCTTGCTAGTGTTGCTAGTTTGCTCGGATTAATGTTGTGGATGGATTAATGTCTTACCCACAATCAAATGCTCTTGAGGGAAGGGAAGCTTGTCTGAAAGTATGCTTAATTGATGGAAAGATGTGAATAGTGCATTCTGGTAACCCCCCACCCTTATAATAGTAGGGGGACGAGCGGGCTCATGATTGATCGGAGCTAGTTTCAAACTATAGTTGTTATTTTTTTAAGATATAAGATACAATTGGATTTTTTCTAAGTGCATCACTTTGGACATGCTTTTGGACACTTTTATGATGGGCCTTTTTTAGAAATTGCATGAGTCAAACAATGCAGACAACGAGCACACTTTTTCACCTTTTTATTTTGGGATTTGTGCATGCTATGGTCTCTACCAAGCGAGGTAGTTTTTATTAGTTGATCCGATGCTCGTTATTGAGGCTTTTGATCTTGAAGTCATTGAAGCACCAAATGGTGACTACCAATGCATGGCCCAATTATTATTGCCCTCATAGTAGTTTATAAGGATGTAATTAGTGCTAGCTAGGTGGTCCCCCACTACTATCTATAGGTGAGAAATGGAATTCTTCCACTGAGGATCCAACTGTAGACACTTAAATTTGGCTAATCAATTTAGTCAAATTTATTTCCTTTATCCATTTAATTAATTAAAATATCTTAATTAATTAAGCCCACCCCTTGATTTAATGAATCCAATTAATTAACTCTCCCCTTCCAATCCTTTGAGAGTTATATAGATATATATATAGGGGCACCTGAATGTCTAGGTCTCTGCCCGACACTATTCTATCTGGGATAAACATTAATTAATTTCTAATCTCTTCCAAGGCCTTCTCCACATGCTCGAACCTTGGGTTGAAGGAATCTATGATCTCTTTGGCTCTAGCAATAGTTTTACTCAAGTCATCAACATATTTAGCCATATATTTGCCTTCTCTAATACTGATCGTTTCCAGAATTTGAACCCTGTGGCTCAGCTTCTTATTATCCTCCACAGCTTTCTTGTGACTGTTGATTAACCAATCAAGGGTGTCCACAAACCCTTTCAAACCCTCGGTAGGAGGATTTGAAGGGGGGGTTTTCTCACCAGCATTGGCCTGTTCATTTTTGGGAGCATCTCCACTAGTGATTTGTTCAGAAATTCCACCTACCCTCTAATCGAAACCTTCCCCCGTTATCTCCACCTCCACTTTATGGTCAACATCAGGATACTTTCTCTGCACTTTATCCTCCAAATTATCCTACCTATTATGTTTATTCCCTTTTTGAATGATTTTAGTTTTCTTTTTCCAAGGGGACTGGGATTCATCCTTCTTAGATTCCTCAGAAACCTCCTCCTCAGAGGAGGAGGGAATCTGATAGACCATCTCCTTACTTTTTTTCCTGTCCTTAGAAGAGGATGGCTTTAAGCTAACTTCTTTTCTTTTCTTACCAAGTTCAGCTTTAGAGTCTTCCAGACTCTCCTCTGATTCACTTTTTGAGTCACTTTCAGTCTCATCACCCATAGAAAAATCAGAATCAGACCCTTCCTCCTCAGAGTCCGAGATACAATGTTGGGGGCGGGCAATTTGGTTAGCTTTTAAATGGTCATAGATTAAAACCATGAGACCTTGGTGCATGGTTGTATCTTCCTTAGGGTTCTCTCTATGGGGTTTAATAGTAGCATTCATAGAACAAATCAGGAAATAGGGTATGTTAACTTTTTCATCATCCCTGAAATGGTTGAACAGCACGAAATGATAGCCATAAACTTTGGTGAATCTGCCATCCAAGGTAATGTATCACATAATAGAAAAAAAAACCTCCCTCCAAGGCTTAACAGATGCCCTAGGAGGATAGTAGGTCTTACTTATCTTAACTAGGCACTTCTTCTCCTTTGTCATTTCAGGGTATTGCTCAATGGCCTCCTTGCTAAGTTTTATGTCCCTGTAGAAATTGCTTCCTTCCCTATGGAGACCCATCACCTAAGCAATGATGCCTTCATCAATGGAGATAGTTTGATCTCCCATCTTCAGGGTGCCCTTCCTCCAATTTTTGTAGAAGAAATTAGTGATTTTGGCATTCCTCCCATGGAGTCTCTCCATATACTTCATAAACCCGCCCTTTTGCAAGATGCTCCAAATATCCTCCTTTTGTTTCCACTCCTTATAGTTACTGGGCTCATAGCGATTCCTATTACCTCTCATAGTTTTGTAGCTCAAAACATAAAATAGAGAGTTGCAGAAAGCTACAGGAAAAAACTTTCTCGAAGCAACCCCAAATACCCAAAAAGTGTGGGAAAAGGTGGCATTCATCTTGTCATTAATGGTACTGCCACAATGACAAGTAGTAATAGCCATCCAAGTAATACTTTTAATCATTATTTTATCCATTTATAATCTTTGGAGTATAGTTATATCAATCCATGAAAATGATTGATCTGGCGTCATTGAGGAGATCCTCCTCACCCTTCTAGGTAACCATATTTTTATGAGTGACCACCACGTTGGCTGCCCAGTCAGCAGGGCCATTTGCTTCACGATAAATGTGGGAAATAAAGCATTTATTGAAGGTGTTGTGAGATCTCTAGCAGCATTTATAATATTGTTGATAGTCCATGAGGGATTAGAAATTCCTTTAAGGCATTTAATAATATTATTAGAGTCCCGATCAATCCATAGATAGGGACAGTTCGACCTTTTTGCCAGAAGAATGCCTTGGAGAGCAGCCATAGCTTCTGCCATGTGGTTAGTTTGGCAACCTATAGGAACAACAATCATTTCCTTACAAATATCATTTTCATCTCTAAGAACTGCACCACATCCCGTTGGGCCAAAGTTGCCTTTGGCAGCTCCTTCAAAGTTGATTTTGAGCCAACCATGAGGGGGAGAGTGTCATTTAGCTTCAAGTCTCTTGCTTTGATTAGAATCAATGCTAACAGTACTCTTCAGATTCCAGGAATTGAGTATGTGATTTTCCATGGGGTTGACAGGATTGCATGGTTCTCCAATGATCCTAAAGTTCTCCGCAATAGCCCTTTGAATTTTCTGAAAAACAACAGCTTGGGTGAGAGAAGTTTTCGTGAAGATGCAGTTTTTTCTTTCTTTCCAGATCCCCCACAAGATGTGTGGGAGAGAGAGCTGCCACAAAGATCTCAAAGTGGGATTAGACCAATGAAAATTCTTGGATATAGTTAGGAAACACCCATTCCATACAAAAATTCTTAAGAAAACTTTCCCAAATTGCAGTAGTGAAGGAACAGTGGATTGTCAAATGGTCCACAGACTCTTCCTTCTCAAGACAAAGAGCACACCTATTTGGGAGAATAAAACCTCTAACCTTTAGGTTGTCTAAAGTTAAAATTTTGTTTTGGAGAATGGTCCAATAGAAAATATTGATCTTTGGGATAAGACCCTTTATCCAGGCTTTAGACCAGAAGGGGTTTTAAGAGGGGGTTGGAGACAACACTTCATACATAGAAAAAACAATAATGTTACCTTTGGGTTTGAGTTTCCAAATAAGAGTATCTTCCTTATTGTTCAACCAAGTAGAAGATAGGTGGTTCTTGAGATTGATGAGGCTGGGGTGAATACCTTCAATGTTCTGCCATCTATCACCTATCCAATACCCCTCAACCAAGGAACCAAAGACTCTTTTACAAGGGACAACATAAGGGGCCCAATCAGGGATTTCCTTCAAAGAATTATCAAGCAACCAGGGATCTTCCCAAAATCTAATGTTCCTACCATTACCAACTCTCCATTTCACCCCTTTATCAATGTTGTCTTTACACTTAGAGGTATGATTCCAAATGTGGGACCCATTGATACTGAAATCGGAATTAATGAATGAGAACAGAGAAGAAGACAAAAGAGGATACTTATTTCTCCAAATTTTACACCACTCATTGTCAGAGTGGAACAATCTCCAGATCTGTTTAGAAAAAAGAGATTCATTGAGGGTCCAAATTCTCCTCAGTCCCAAAACACCTTTCCTTTTTGGTCTACAAACCTTGTCCCAAGCCACTAATGCCATTATTTTCTTTCCTCTACCCTAGACCAAAGAAATTTTTTTTGAATTTTTTCAATAGCATTAGAAAACTTAATAGGAATTCTAAAGAGGTTGAGGGCATATATAGGAATGATTTGAATGGATGCTTTAAGAAGTTGTAGCTTGCCAACTTGACTTACAAGAGCACCTTTCCAACCAGCAAGCTTTCTTTAAAATTTATCCACCAAAGAACTCCAAAAGGAATCAGGTGAAGCAATGCCCAGGGGGAGGCCTAGGTAGGTGGTAGGGAGATCAGCAATCCAGTATTCCAGAATTCTGCTAATTCTATGTTGTCTTCACTCAGGAGTGTTGATGAAAAACACTTCACTTTTAACCTAATTGATAAGCTAGCCAGAAGTAGAAGTAAACTTGCGAATGGTATCCTTCAGGATTCTGGCTTCTGAAATGCTTGAGTCCCCTATAATGATGGTGTCATCCACAAATTGTTGGTGGGAGCAAGTATGATCTACGGAGAAGGTTTGGAGACCTTTAAAAATACCTCTAGACAACATGCTTTCCATGGACCTTCCAAAACATTTAGCCATAATTATGAAAAGAATAGGGGAGATGGGATCTCCTTGCCTCAATCCTTTGGAGGCTTTAAAGGGGGAGGGAGATTCGTTAACAAGAACAACAAAGGAGGTAGAAGAGATAAGGTGCTTGAAGAGGTCCACACATTTGTTAAAGAAGCCAAAAGCCAAAAGGACCTTCATGAGGAAGGACCAATCGACCCGATCATAGGCCTTAGATAGATCAAGCTTGAGAATAAAACCCTATTTCTTAGCCATAATAAGGGAATGGATGTTCTCATGGACAGTTATGATGGAATCAAGAATTTTCCTTCTTGGCACAAAACCATTTTGTTGAAGACTGATCTGGAAGAACTTTCAAGATTCTGGAGGTTAGGACCTTGGAAATTATCTTATAAAAAGAGTTGCATAAACTAATTGGCTTGAACTTATCCATAGAGTCAACACCTTGAATTTTGGGGATTAAAGCAATGAAGGTGCCATTAATTTCTTTCAGAAGTTTTCTAGCTCCAAAAAATTCTTTAACTCCACTTGAGACATCTTTCCCAACAATATCCCAGAACTCTTGGAAAAAGAACATAGGGAAGCCATCAGGTCCAGGGGCTTTGTTGCCTTCAAAAGAAAAGACAGCATTTCTGATCTCCAAATTCTAAGGGATGGAAGTTAAGAAAGCATTCCTTTGCTCGTCAATAAGGCAAGGAATGTTTTGAAGGAAGGAATTTTGAACATCATCATCCAATATTTGATCCTTGTAAAGAAGATCAAAGAAGAAACTTTTGACCTCATTTCGTATCTCCTCCTCCTTAACCAGCTCCACATTTTCCACCATCAATTTTTTGATCCTATTAGCCGCTTTATGTTTGATTGTCGACATATGGAAGAATCTGGTATTCTTATCTCCTTCCTTCAGCCAAATACATCTAGACATCTGCTTCCAAAAAGCTTCTTCTTTAGCAATGATTTCATGGTATCTTTTGAGGATCTCATTTTCTTCAGCAATAGTCACAGTAGAGAATCCATCCTTCTAGATTTGGACTTGTATTTTATTGAGGTCTTCCTGAATTTTTCCTTTGGCCTCAAAAATATTCCCAAAGTTGGATTTATTCCAAGTTCTTATGTTGTCTTTTATGCTTTTAAGTTTCTTCACAACTCTATGCATGGCAGTACCATCAACTTGAATGTTCCACCATTCTTGAATTTTATGGGTAAGATCAGGATGTAAAGTCCACATTTTTTCAAACCTAAAAGGAAAATGCCTTCTCTTGTTTATGGGATCAGCAATAAGCGTTATGAGATAGTGGTCAGAAACAACACAAATGTGAGCAGACAGAGAAAAAGAAATAGTGTATGTACCAATCATCTGAAATAAGAGCCCTATCAAGGTGAACTTGAAAAAGATCATTTCCAAACCTCCTGTTAGTCCAAGTGTAATTAAAACCCTGCATATCCACATCATTAAGAGTCTGAGTGTTAATAAAATCCATGAGGGCCATTCTACTATCCAACTAAGAAGGGCTTCCACCAAATTTTTCCTCCTCTCTCAACGGGTTGTTCAAGTCTCCCATGACCAGCCAGCTGAGGTTCTTGAAGTTGTCCCTTATTTCCATAAGTATTTTCCAAAATTTGCTTCTGGCTTTCAAGATGTTAGGAGCATAAATGTTTGTGAGGACCCAAGAGGTTTCATCTTTTAAATGCTCAAATTTAATGCAAGAAAAATTGCTTTCTTGAATAAGAACTTGACCTTTGACACTATTGTGATTCCAAATTGTTGCAATGCCTCTAGAGGCACCTTCTGAGCAACCACCACAGATGCTCCCAGATTTAAAGAAATTCAAAGCTTCAACCTTATCTCTACTCATCTTTGTTTCTTGAATAAGAAATATATTAGGTTTACTATCCCTAATCATATTCTTAAAAATATCATGCTCATGCGAGTTAATAAGTTCCCTAATGTTCCAGGAAACAATCTTCATGATTACTTACCAATTCCTAACTCCTTCAAAGTCCTCTGAGTCCCATCTGCTATGTTCTTGTTGGCCTCCTTATCTCTAACTTTGTGGTTTGCAGGTTGTCCTGGGGATGAGAAGACATACCCTACATCAACTTGAGAAATTCTACTAGACTTCCTTAATTGGGCAACAGAGGGAGTGGATCCTATTTTGTTCCTGTGTTTTGGAATTTTCCATTCGGCTTCTTTCTCATAGACCACTTCAGGGTTACTAAGGATTCTAGAGATTTCCTCTTCATTACCCCATTTAGGTGATCTAGACTCCTGTGAAGAACTATTGACTGTTTTAGAGGCCAGATCTGAATCGAAAAGGTTCAAACCCAATATAGCACATTTCTGGGCCTCTTGCAAATCAGAACTAATTGTGAGAGGGGAAGAGTCAGCCATTTATTCTTGTGAGCCAGTGATTTCCCCTTTCTTTGATTGTTCCACTTCCTTAATATCCTTCTCCTTCTGATCCTCTTCGTTGGAAGCTTCGTTACTGGCCTAGGTGTCAGCAATTACCATCTGGTTATTTTCTCCCCCAAGGGTCCAAAATAGTTGATATCAACTAGATCAGTTTCCTTATTTTTTGAATTTTTGACTTGCCATACCTTTTTCTCCAGAGCCTTTTTACTTTCTTCTATAGTTTTGGCTTGCTTAGTCTCCCCTTTGGGCTTGAGGGGACAATGTTTATCCCAGTGAGCTTCTTTTTTGCAGTGGAAGCAAGCAAAGGGGATGGACTCGTATTCAATCTATTGTTTCCAGGTTCCCAACTTTGACACAATATCTATCTGCTCAGGCATATCCGCATCGTGGGAGACCCCTACATAAAAATCTGGCATGACTAAGCCTCCTTCTTGAAATTGTGACTGGATCTATTGAGAGGAGCTCACCAAAAGAGCTTGCTATACTTGAGAAAATACTTTCTGCCCAATACTGAAGAGGCAAACCTGGTAACTTAACCCAAATTGGGAATTGTACCAGAGGAGAGTCACTCATATTTAGATTCGGATGCCATTTCTAGAGGACCAGAGTTGTCTTTCCAACTAACCAAGGGCTACCACAGAGGATCCTTATTTTGTCTTCATCACATGAAAAATCAAATGTGAGAAGACCTTTGGGCAGAGCCAAAATTTCAACATTACTAATCAAAGCCCATTTTCATTTAACATAGGCCCTAACAACCTCAATGTTTGGACGTGGTCCCATAAATTTACCCACCAGAGAGTTTGACATACTGCTTATGTTATGATCCACTACCGAGTCAGTGATAGAGATGGAAAACTTCCCACCATTCAGATCCGATATATTCTTGACAGGAGGCAGGGAAGATTTCCCAGAACGTCTAGTTCCAAAGAGGGTTGACCACTTTCTAGCTTCTTGTCCAATCTCATGAACCGCTTCACGTGAGCTGGACCCCCCAATCGCATTTCTAGGACCCACAATATTCTCTAGCAGAGAACAGTCAGCCTGCATAATATCTGGAGCATTGTCCTTCTCCCCCATCTAGATAGCTCCATCGATCTGGCCACTTCCTCCATTGGAACCAAAATTCCTGCCTTGCGGAGAATTTGAAATTTGAATTCTACCATTGCCTCCTTCTCCTCCTCCATGCGAGCTCTCCATTTTGATAATATCTTATTGGCTAACTATGTTTTGCTAGCCAAAGAAAGGAATTAGCTTTTGCATTGTGTTTAATAGTTGAAAAGGGATGAAAGATTAATTAAATAAGAATTTAATTAATAGTTGGATGAATGGTAATTAAACAAATATAAAATTCATTTAATTAGGTGACAGAAATAGGTGTCTACAGATACTATAGTAGGTTTGCACCATGGTCTAGTGAGTTCGCCTCTTCCTTTAGTGGGTTTGATCCTTTGTGTCTTGTTATATTGCCAAAATTTGTCCAAATGAATTTACTTCATACTCGGGTGGGTTTGCCTTATTCCCATGATCCGATTTGCATTCACTTGTCATCATTTTCATCCATCTCAATTTGAGTTTATATTTTCCAGTATCCTCATTGGTTGCATCGATGTCATTACCTCTAGCTTACATCGTTATTATCATCTACAAGAGTCTCGACTTGCATGGTCACTTTTGTAATCTCAGTTGGTAGTCGTCGCTTTATTTGTCATCATCTCGATTCTCATGCTGTCACCATCATCATATATCATCTCCTAATTTGTGTCACCATTGCCTTCTTCTTAGATCATCAAACGTCCAGAGTCGAACATCAAACCTCATCCAAAATTCCAGTTTCCTCAAAGTCAGTCCCCATTCTAGTCTGAGCTCATCATTCATCCCATTTTGATCTTTTGGTCTGTTGTCCATTTTCCATCTTTCATCTCCCCAACTCATCAACTAATCATCATGTCACAATTTTATTATGATGAGTTTGGTCGTCCTTTATTTTCTTCCACTGTGTCCCATTCTGATGATGATGAGAGTATTGTTGATCAAGACAAATATGAAATTGAAAATCTTGATGATCTCATCGATAGCAAGATTGCACCAAGTGTCAAATACCAAAACCCAATTGTTCATCCTAGCTACTCTACCATTCGTTCATGCACATCTGCTCATAATCCTTACCACACCTTTGACAACAGAGATCCATCATGTCTTTTGGCCACAAATCTCTACTATACCACCTCCACATATCCCTCATATGCAACATCCATACCTATGTCTTCTCCCATGGTCCTATCCCACCCTCCATCTTTTCCTTGCAACACTACTAGTTACATCCCTAATCCACGTCCACCATCTCATTCTCCCAAATCCATTACACAATAAGCCTCCATCTTACCTTAAGCCTCCATCCAATCCTAATCCTCCATCTTACATCACACCTCCTTCTAATCCTAATCCCCCATCCTACCTCAATCCTCCACCATCTACTCCATCCTATCTCAATCCGTCATCCACTTCATCCTATCTCAACCCACTATCTAGTTCACCCTACAACAATCCTCCACCATCCACTTCATCATATCTCAATCCACCATCTCCCACTCTATCGTGCACCAAAATATCTTCATCTACACCATCCTACCTTAGTCCACCTTCATCCACCTCATCCTATCTCAACCCACCATCTACTTCATCCTACCACAACCCTCCACCATCCAATTCCTTCTCCATTTCAACAACTTTCCTTCCACCTCCCACACCTATCATTCCTCTCCCACTTCCTAACACCATTAAAAACCTTTAATCCATTAATATCTTCCACCCACAATCCCCATCACCTACTTCTACTATCATTCAAACTCAAGCCAATGAACTTCCCATCCACTCCACCTATCCCAGTTTTAGAACCTCTCAACCCTTCATCTATCCCAATCTAGGAACTCCCCATCCTTCCATCCAGTCAATCTATCCTAATTGAAGAATCTCAATCATTCCATCTACTCTATCTATCCCAGCTAAAGAATTTCTCATTCTCTCAATTACATCTATTCCATCCCCTCAAGTAATTGAACCTTTCATCATTCCTTTCATTCCATCTGAAGAGTCCACCCACTCACCTCTCGCCACACCATCCACACCTATCCCATCATTCCAAGATCTTGTTCTAGAGCATGTTGAAAAAATTATTGATCCAAATAAAGATCCTACCATTCCATCTACACCATTTCAAGATCCCTTATCATCCCCTCTTCCAAGCCAAGATCCTAGCATTCCCTCTCCTTCATCTCAAGGTCGCCTACCATTTCCTCTTCCAAGTCAAGACCCTCTTATCACATATGATCCACCTCTTGATCCTCCATCTCCTTCTATCCAAACCATCCCATCACCTTCACTTTATCCCCTTGTTATGCTTACATTCATCCATGGTAGTTCACTCATAGCAGAAGAACATCTCATATACACCACCCATCCTCCTCCATTTGATAAAGGACTCACATCTTGTTACCCAAAGAACAAGTATCCTACTTTAGATAAAATGCTCCAAAAAATGAACTATCAAGGTAAAGTTTTAGGCCTACATGAGCAAGGTAATTTGGAGCCCATCCATGTCAAAGCACATCCAAGATTTCATGGTCTTGGTTACATATCTCAAGGAACTTCATCTAAAAATGTTGGTACAACTAATGCAAAATTCAAGTATGCTTTCAAACCTACCATCACATCATTCCATCATTCCTCCAAACCATTTATTGTCATTCCTCCTCCTCCATCATATAAAGCTAAAACAACCATCCATCTTCCTCCTTCATCCATAAAATCCATTTTGGGTCCCTATATCCCAAAATATACCTTTGCATATCCCTCACATGCTAAATCCCTTTTGGTCCCTTATATCCCAAAATCTCATCCTCCATCTTTTCCTACTCATCCCTCCATAAACAAATCACATATCCCCATCACCGATCATAAACCTCTTACTCTTTTAATTCCTAATCAGGATCAACAAAGGCACATATCCCCACATCCCATCCAACATCTTGCATCCATCATTTCATCCATAATTCCTCCATCCCCTACACCTTTGCACACTCCTTCCAAGGCTACTAGCATAAATTTGGATGCCAAATCAAAAATTCATAAAGATAAACATCCACATCAATATAAAAATGATCATGTCCACTCAAAAAGACATGTTCTAACAATGAAAAAGTTGATACAAAAATGCAATAAATCCCAAAGGCCACAAAGGCCCACTAAAGAAAAAGCAGAAACAATGTGGATTCAAAAGCAAAAAGAAGCAATGCATCCAAAATAAAAACTTGCAACGACATCCAAAATTGCTAGTCCACCAACTAAACATTCTCCCCCTCCATCTACTAAGTCTATTTTGGGTCCTTATGTCCCAAAGTTCCCCATCTGAATTTCTCCATCATATCCACATGTTGCATCCATCTCTCCTCCACTCATCTCACATCCCCCACAACATGTGCCAATAGTGGTCCTGACAATATCCCCCAATCACACTCACTTTCCCTCATTCCATCTAAACAATTTCCACTCCCATATCCCTTACACCACATGCATTCCCCATCAAAACCATCTAATCCAAGCCTTTGCATAATCCACTCATTCCTAATAAAGTTGTACCAACATTTAGTGATCACTCCAAATGGGCTTCTATTACCTTGATGTGGAACTTTATGCATCTTCCTTATCACCTATCCTCCGAATCCATTTATCCTTGTCTATCTCCATCTATGAATTTCCTCTCCCCCCAAAAAAAGAGAAAAATTCGTCTAATGGTGAAAACTTGGCAAACAGGCATATTGGACAAGTACCATGATGAAAACCTAGCAAATAGGCATCATGCCTAATTCCCCTCACCCTTTTTCTCTCCACACTTGGGGGCAAAGTTCTTATGTCCATCTATCCATTTCCTCCTCCATTCCATCTACCTATCATACCCATTATATCCAATCCATTTCACTTCCTCCATCCTCCTTTGGATCTTGATAAAATAAGAAGCCACTGTGTATACATTATTTGGACACCTCTTGGATTCCACTTCCTTGTCACACTTTTCCTCCATTCACCTATTTATCGACCCATCCTTCTTCCTTTCCATGTAATCTTTTTGTCGGTCCTCGTGATCCCCATCCACCTATCACCCTATCTTTCATCCACTTTCCTCAACTTCCAATCATCATGTTAGTCATCTTATCGTATTCATCCATCCACTTATCCTTACCACCCAGTTCCTCCATCCCTTCAACCATAGCCATCCATCCACCAATCCTTGGATCTCCCAGTTCCTCCATCACTTCATCTATAACTTGATCCATCCACCTATCCTTATCTCCCCATTCCTCCAACCCTTCATCCATAATCTTTTCATCTCCTAGCCACATCCACAATGCTTCCATCTCCAAATCCTTTTCATCCTATCCTTCATTATTTCATCCCTCTTCTCATATCATGCCATCGCCTCTTACATCCCTTGTCATTGGTATCTAGATCTAGGCTATCCCCATGAAATCAAATTCCATCCATCTAATCAATCTGTCTTCTCCTTGCAATCCAAAATCATGTGTAAATCTTGTCATCTTCCATCTGTTATCCAAGGTCAAATGCTAATCCAATCATCCAATCGCATTCATGGTCTTGTTCCCAGCCTTTTTGCAAGCCTTCATCACAATCCAATCATTATCGGGATGCGTCTTTCCCAATCCTTGTGTTGTTTTGGGATATATCATTCCCACATCAACAACACACCATCTATCATCAATCTCTCATGGATTTTCATCTTGACTCGGGCCACATCATGCCTTTCTCTAGGTCTTCTTCCATCATCCATATCTCTTGTACATCTTGTATACACATGGGGCGAGAACTCTAAAGGTGGGCTGGATAGAGGTGAAAAAGATAAAAGATAAAAGAGGCACGGAGAATATCCCTCCCATTGTCCCTTCCTGTTCTAATGTTAAGGGTAGATTAAAATTGTAGTGTAATGGTAGACCTATCCATAGGTCATACACATGTGATGGGGAAGGGCTTTGTGAGATTTTGCCAAATCTAGAGGCAATGGAAAGCATAAATAAGAGAGAACAAAATAGATGATAGAAATAAACTGTATTCTATCAAGATGAAAATACTGATCAACTAGATCATCAAGCATTACATACAATGAATATGAGCCTGGTTATATAGGCAAGGCTATATGGATATGTGAGCACACAAACATGACATGTGGCTCAATAAGAAACAAGGGTAGGTAGGAAATAGGTGTGGGTAGGTAGGAGAAACAATATAATATTCCACATGAGGTGGATCACCCACTGAATGTGGAGTGTAACAACAATATCAACACCATAAAAGGTGGAAATTCTCCTACACACACTATCCCAATGTGGCACAAACACCCAAGTATCTTATACCCAAACTACTATGAAATGCATGTACCTAAGTAAACTTAAATAAGGCGTAATAATATCCAAGATGAATAATTATTTACACCAACACCCCCCCTTAAGTGCAACTTAGGGGAATGCACTTAAGTCTACAATGCAACTAAGCAATGCAAGATGGGTCCTGGCTACTAGGCCATGTTAGGTACCCATGTACAAATGTAAATTCATGCAAACCAATGCAATGAAATCTCTCACAAAGTGGGGAAAGAGAGAAAAACCCAATGGGAAAAAACCCTCCCCCAAAAGAGAGATGGTGAAAGCACACAATCCTCTCAATGAGGAATGGGAAGAACAAAATATGTCCCCCCCATAAGAGAGAAGAAGAGACCATGAAGCCCCCCCTCAATGTCGAATCTCTTGCAAGGATGGTCCAATGATGATGACCAAAATACCTCCCCATAAGGAAGAAAGAGAGCCAATGTTGCACCAATAATATCAAAGTGTGACAAAACCAAGTACCAAGTCGATGATGAATCACTCACTGCAACAAAAAGAAGATCAGGCATGCAGACAACCTGCTTTGAGCATCATCTGGGTACTCGTAAATGGCAGAAATACTAGTACAATCCAAGTCTCATGGGAGCCATGCACAAATGTGTACAATCTAAGTCTCAACTGGAGTCATGCACCAAGTCTCACAAGATATTCCTAATCTACGTGTACAAGAGGATTACATCAAATAGTCAACAATGACAAGATACAAAGAGGTGTGGCACTTTATGATAGTGTGAGTACAACATTTCTCAAGAAAGAGCATACATCATGATAAAATATTAAAATGTAGAAACATGAAAATGATATCACCAACAAAGAAGCCATGTAGAATACTGCAGATGAAGATGCCTCCTAATGGAATTTCACCAAGAGATATAAATGAACAACTGACCCCCCATAAAAATATCATGTTGGCACTTGAAAATAATGACAAAGTGGACTTCTGATTTCAAATTTACAACTTCTCAAAATGAGATATAAGAGACTTCAACAAATACTGCTAGTGATTTAAACTGAGATCCAAGCAAAATACAAGTACCAAATAGGCCAAAAAATGATCAAATACTGAAAGTACACTTTCTACTCAAAATCACTGCAAACTAATGGTAGATTATGAAAGTAGACAAAAAATTATGCACTCCCAAAAAAACTGCACCTGAAAAGGAGTCCATATGAGCCCAAATGAAGCCTCCAAAGTTGTAAAAATCGGGATTTCACGATTTCAGAAAAAACTTGTATTTGAAAATTAGAAAACTTCTACACCACTATATAGATCACAAAATTCTACCCCAAAACAAAAAAAAATTCTCGAAAAAAAAGAGTCTAAATGAGTGAGATATCACTATTTGAAAGTTGCCTACAAAATTATAATTTCTCGAAAATTTTCATCGCAGCTTCAAACTTCAAATGCCTCTAGATTAGGCCTCCGAAGTCTGATTTGGATGAAACAAAAGGGAAAAAATAACTTTCTTGGACCTCCTCAATCCAATAGTGACCTCATATTTGACCCATCAAGCTTCAATAATAACCTGCAATAGAAAGCTCCAAAATACACAACTCCAAATAGCATCAAATTTATCTCAATTGGCAAACCAATGACACTCTAATGGCTCTGATACCATGTGAGATTTTGCCAAGGATCTAGAGGCAATGGAAAGAACAAATAAGAGAGACAAAATATATGATAGGAATAAATTGTATTCTATCAAGATGCAAAATATGATCAACTGGATCATTACAAGATAATTGATTGATTGTCTGTTGTCAGTACAAACAATGTAGATGAGCTTGCTTATATAGGCAAGGCTAGGGATATGTGAGCACACAAACATGACATGTGGCTCAATAAGAAACAAGGGTAGGTAGGAAATAGGGATAGGTAGGTAGGAGAAACAATAAGTAATCCCATTTGGAGTAAAGTTTGGAATAGCATCCTGATCCCTAAAGTTAATATTTTCTTTTGGATTGCTTCTCACAATAGTATCCTTACTCTTGACAATTTGGTCCGAAGAGGTTTTAAATTCCCTAATAGATGTGAGCTATGCCAGAAAGAGGAAGAATCAATTGATCATATCTTTTTTCATTGCACCTTTACCTAGGAAATTTGGTGTAAAATCTGGGAGAAATGGAAAGTTAGTTGGGTTATGAACAAGAGTATCAAGGATATTATCTGGCAATGGAATTTCCCCACTAAATGTCAGCTTATCAAGAACCTTTGGTCTTTGACTCTCCCCATGATTTGTTGGGGCATTTGGAAAGAAAGAAATAATAGAATATTCAGGGAAGCTAAGTGTAGCTCTCAGGTGGTTTTTGATAAAATCTGCAGGGCCATAAAAGAGAACATCAATATTCCTCACAAGAACAATAAGCAATGGTTTATCACTGATATAAATGATATGGAAAAATATATCCTCACTGAATGGAACCTAAAACATAAAGTCTGCAGACCTGACAAAGAATAGGAGAGATAATATTGTTTGGTGCTTTCTTGATCATGATTGGATAAAGGTGAATTTTGATGGGGCAGTTAAGGGCAACCCTGGGAAGTCTGGTGGTGGAGGAGTCTGCATTGTAGCTTTTGCTTCTCCTTTTGGGGTCCAAAATAATCATGTGGTTGAAGCTCTAGCCATGTTAAAATGCCTCCAACTTGCTCAGGGATTCAATTTCAAAAAAATTTGGCTCGAAGGGGACTCCTTAAACATCATCCACGCCCTCAAAGGTACAAGCTTTGTTTCTTGGAATATTACTAACTTAGTTAAAAGTGCTAAATATTTGTTAAATAACAATGTCAGTGTTAGCATAACTCATACTCTAAGAGAAGGCAACAAGGTTGCGGACCTCTTAGCTAATGAAGGGGTCAATTTAGAGAATGATGTTAAATATATTGGAGAAACTCATTGTAAAAGGGAGGTTAAAGAGCAATTATATTTTGATCGTATCAATGGGTCTAGTTAATATCATGATTATTTTTTAGAGAACAAATTCCAAAGACAGATTTTGGGGGTGGATGAACTGCCAGTTAATGAGTTCTTTTTGGCATCATTTCCATGATCATATGCGTGAGGAAGATTATAATCATAATTGTTGGGTTTGTGCAGCCATAAACATAAGGTCTCTATTCAGTAACTCCAGAATTTACAAGCATTTGGGGTTTCATCTGTGGACTATGAATTATAGCTGCCGGTACTTCTACCTAGAGCTCAAAATGGGTGGTAATTTAAACAGGAATGAGCCCCCAGGATGCGAAAACTGGAAGAGCGAAAGAAAAGTCTAGAGAAGACTTCACAGATATGGCTTTACTGATTATATGGAAAAGCTTCACGAAAGCAGAAATTCTATTTCTCACGGCTTTGCCAGAGGCTGGAGTAACAACAAAGTTACCCTATTCGGGGAGATATGGCAAATTGATGAGAACTTGGTCGCCGAGGTCACGGGTCTGCAGATGGAGGGCACCAAATTTGACAGGGATCGAAAGTATGTAGCTGAAGTGTTCAAAATCTTCCCAAAATCAGAGGATGAGAAGGGATAGCTTATGAAGAAAGACAACATTTCCTATTACATTCCCCAGCAGGTAAAGCCCTTTTGGCAAAAATTTTAAAGGGTTTTAATGGAGTATTTAACTGTTGATGGTAGATTTACAAAAATTTATAACTATCACTTTGCTATTTTGAATCACTTCTGTCAGGGGGCCAAAATTTCCCTGCCTTTTTATTTAGCATCCTCTTTGAATGAGAGTCTTGTTGGCCACGCTAAAAAGCCAAACTCCTACCCTATAGCCCATCAAGGGCTTATATTGCTCATTTATGAACATCTGAAGGACAAGACTAGGGAAACCAAAGATGACCCTCTAATCATGAATGCACATATCTCTGAGAGCGGCAAAGATTTAGATTCGGATGAGGAACAGCCTAGCGCTTCTACCCACAAAAAAAGGAAAGTTGACACAGACAATGCAGACACGGAGATGCACTGTGATGTGGAGGAGGAAAAGGGTAAGGAATCTAAAAATGATATGGAGTATGAAAAGGATGAGAACATTGGTGAAGAGGATGAAGGGGGTAACTCTAAAAACCCTCACTCTAACCCTATGGGATCGGACAGCAGGAATGTTGCTCTGAATTCTAATGAGGATGACAATCCTAACTCTCTGGGCACGGAACAAGGTAGGGATTCTATGAACACCATCTTGAATACCGCCCGTAACTGTGCTCTGGAGTCCTTCAACTTCCAGAAATGGGTTGTCGACAACATTACCAGCATGCAAAGTAAACAGAGGGAGTTGGATAACAAGATTAATAAGTTGATTAAGGACGCTGGGAAAAAGAATGATGAGATGGAAACCAATGAAGCTGAAGAGGAAATCGAGATGGAGGATTGGTTGGAAAAAGATTTGATCAAAGGGGATTTGAAACACCTGGAGGATGTTATAAGAACATTGAAAGAATAGAGTAAAGAGGATAAAGACAACATGAACTCCAGGGTCGACCGTACCGAGAAGGCTCTAAAAAACTTCATGAACCATAGTCTCCAGGTCCTCAAAGTCTCATCACAGAACATGAATGCTTTGGTGGATCATCTAGAAAGGAAAAATCAGGAAAATAATCTGGTTGTTATTAATGATATTCCAACTTCCAGCACCACCCACCAGACTCCTAGGCATAGAACAAGGCAGAACACTACTGGGATGGAGATCAATACAAAAGATAGCTAGCTGAGAGAGGAAAACAATGATCTGAGGGAAGTGGCCAAAGCGATGATGCTCTTGGTTCAAAGTGTTGAGGAATCTATTAAAGTTTTCAAGTAATTTGTAATGCTAGGTTTGGAGCCAACTTCTGGTTGGCTTCTTGTTGTCTTTTTCTTTGCTATTGGTTTTTGTGCTGGTGTTTGCAATTGTTTTGTTTTGTCTCTTTAATACCTATCTTCCGAATTGTAATAGGGTTTTGGGTCCCCTAAAACTTGCTTTTAATTAATCAAAAACAATATAATATTCCACATGAGGTGGAATGTAACAACAAGATAAGATCAACACCATAAAAGGTGGAAATTCTCCTACACACACTATCCCAATGTGGCGCAAACACCCAAGTGTCTCATACCCAAACTAATATTAAATGCATGTACCTAAGTAAACTTAAGTAAAGTGAAATAATATCCAACATATATAATTATTTACACCAACAATCACCACGGTCCTTTATATCATGGTGTGCTAGGAATAATAAGGCTCAATATGTGATCTTGTTGCTTTTGGTTTTTTCTTAGCATGTCTTTTGGATGTGTTCCTTGTTGTACCCTCATGAGGTCTCTATTATCTCATGTTACATTGGGGCATATCTTCTACTGGGGGTTTTTCTAGCACTATTTCCTGTAGGGTCTCTGTAACTCTATGTGGTGCTAGATTAGCCTGTGTGTCTATTTATATGTGTCAATACATGCATTGGCTGTGAAATCACACCTTGGTTCCTTATACCTTGGTGACTCACATACACTGCTAAATATAAATAAGTGCTCACTACATGGTGTCCTATTTCATGGGTGCTTGCACTCCATGATCATTTCATCCATATCATCCATTGCATTTGCATTTTTCTCCTCTTCTCATTCTGCTTCTTTCCTTCTATATTGTCTGTTGGGGCAATGTTTCTTTCAAGACGTTGCCCAGTTCCTTTTTCTTGCGCAACCTCTCGAGGGGGCATCCCTACCCATTCCTTCATCTGCTTGGACATTTTCTCGCTCCCCTTTTTTTTAACCCTCGCAAGTGTCTTATTGTCCTCGCACTACCACTATTTTAGCACTACCACAAAGAGGGGCAAAATGTAGACACTTAAATTTGGCTAATCAATTTAGTCAAATTTATTTCCTTTATCCATTTAATTAATTAAAATATCTTAATTAATTAAGTCCATCCCTTGAATTAATGAATCCAGTTAATTAACTCTCCCCTTCCAATACTTTGAATTAATTAATGATCCCTTTTCCATCCCCTTAATTATTTAATCTTAAATTAATTAATACACTTTCCCCATTTAAACAATTAAATAATTGTTTAGATTAGTCACATGGCTCCTAACCTTAACCCCTCATCTAACCTAACCCTTGTCCTAAACCTAGGGTGCTAACCAACCTTATCCTATCCCTTCTAACCTCCTCCCACATGTGTGCACATTACAACTAATTTTCCTAATTATTGGGAAAAATGTCCCTTTTATTTGGGTGGTTATTCCCCAAATAGACATGTGTCCTTGTCATTCCTTCCCAAGACATGTGTCCCTCCTTTGGGACACTTGTATTTTTCTTTGGAACAAGTGTGGAATCTTATTCCAATTAGCTCTCCCTGGCATGCCACTTGTCTTCCTTGAAGACAAGTGTTGCATTTTGGAATCCCCTCTCCTTCCTCTCATCTCCTTTTTAATCCCCCTCGATTTAGACCAAATCACCCACTTTTCATTTCAATTGCATCCTTACTCTGCTGAAATCATTACTCAACCCACATTTCATCATTTTCATCCATTATCCACCATCATTTTGCATCGCATTGTGGAGCAACATTGAGTATCCGAAGACATCATTGAGTGCACATAAAAATCGAGGAACTATCAAATCTAAGCAGGATTTTTGGGTTGCATTTTCTATTTCATTTAAATTTCATTTTCATTTTATTATTCTTATCTTGAGGTGTATGATGTATTGTGTTTTCTTGGTTATTTAGCTCGTTCTTTTAACTCTTAGTATTTGCACACACATTTTCTGGCAAGCCCGATGGGACCCACTTCACAAGTCATTTTCTTGTATTCTTTTTCATTCACTTGCAACAAACAAATAGGGTAGCAAAAGGCATCAACTTTGATAAACTCGATAGTCACTCTAACAATGGTTTCGACAATTTTCATCATAACATTGGAGTGTTCCAAAACAAAATCTAGTGAGATTATGTTTTATGGCAGATTAAGTTTCCCAAGGGTTGAGAGTAATCACATTCCATAATCTGCTAACTCTCCTCTGGCCATAAGAACCTTTGTTTCAGGGATTGAAAGATTCACATTTATTATCGTTACACTAGTGCTATTAATAACCTTGTCATTGAAGTAACCCACATGACCATTGATGATAGAAACCACAACTAGGATTTTAGAAGCATGTATGTTTTTCAATCCTTCACCCATCATTCACCATGTATCACCCCATAAACTCACATCAATAGTAAAGTTCGAGATAACATTAATATTTAGGATTTTATGCATAACTATGTATCATCTTTCCTTTGCACTATTAAAGTGGCTCCAACATCAACTACAACCCCAATAATTCTAATTAAAGTATAGTTGCTATAATTTGCAATTTCAATTATTAGCGTTAAGCTGGAAACTTTTTCAGGGGTTGAGTTGGGCTCATCACAACGTTTTAGTATTGAAGTTTGGTCCAAAGTTATTTCCAAACAACTATTCAGTTATTAAACTTTATGTTGGCCTCTTTAATCGAGCCTTTAGAGACACAATGGGATGCCTCTACCTCAACTCTATCATGATGCAACTCTGCAATGCCATTAATGCAAGTAATTTTGATATGTGCCTTCAACGTCAATCATGTCAAAGATAAAAACTTGTCCATTAGCTTTTTGTGTACTAAACTGACACATCTTTTTTTTGCTTGTGACACGTCCTTTAATAGTCCGCTTATTCTGGTAAGGGTTGAGGCCCTTTATGTTGGCATATGGACACTCCAATGAGACATTGTGTGTGATTGAAGGTTTTGTCATTGATGGAAACCTTGCAATCCTATGGCACTGACAAGACATTATACCGACAAAGCATTACATAGGCAACCTTGCAATTCTATGGCACCAGCAAGACATTATACCGGCAAAGCATTATTCAAACAAGACAGTACACCAGCATCAGCAAGATCACTCTACACCGGCACTGGCACAGAAGATGTACACCGGCACAGAAGAAAATATGTATACCGCCACAGAGGCTGACAGGATTTTTGATATGTAATATTTTGTTTATTATTGTAAGTTGACTTGGCAAATTGTAAAATGACTCTTGTATATAAAAGAGATCATTGTAGACATTTGTAGGATATGGATAGGAAGCATAAAAAAATTATTAGGGAGACCTAATGTGCGAATTGTAGGTCAAGGGTATATGTAAAGAACAGAGCAAGAACCGGTACTGAATGTGGCATTGTAGATACTATTATAAAGCAGTACAGAATATTGGATTTGTGTAAATCCTCATTGTAAGTCAGTGTGACTTCTTATTGAGCAGTGTGCTCTAGGCAGTTGGCCTTCCTGCATGTGCAGGCCCCTATTGTAAGTAATATTCTCTTATTGGCCAGTAAGTGAATATTGTGGGTCACAAATCCCACCGAGGTTTTTTCCACACCGAGTTTGCTTGTTAAACATCTTGTGTTATGGTGTTCTTTTCATGTGGATGTTTTAGATTTTGTTAATTACATTAATTCTTGCATACTGGTATACTATTACTTTATATTCTGCATGTTCTATTTTAAGAAAATCTCATTACCGGTCAAATACTGATTCACCCCCCCCCCCTCTCAGTATCTGTGGGAACACTAACAATTGGTATCAGAGCCTGGTCCTCTATTTTCAGAAGCCTAACAGCTTGAGGAAGATCTTGACACCAATAAAGATGGAAAATCTGATGAAGCAAATTGAAGGAGCTCTTACTGACTATGATGTAGAGAAGTTGAAAAATATCAAATTAGAAGATGATTTAAAAGCAGCTTAGGACATTATTCAGGCACTTCAAGAAAATCTTACTGTTACAAGAAATAAGAGAAGAGAAATTTGTGAAAAATTGCAAAATGAGAATGATGAAAATGAATCACTTAATGATATGATAAGCAAATTGAAACAAGAGATCATGACAACAAAAAATGAAATGTAGGATATGACTGTGAGATTTTGCAAAGAGATTGAGGACAGAAAGAAGAATGAAGAAGAATTGACCAGAAGACTAACTGATGCAGCAAATGAGAACACAAGACTTAGCTATCAAAATGACATGTTGAAGACAGATTTGATGCATACTCAGAATGACTCGAATGAACTAATGAGACAAAAATAAATCTTGGAAAGGAAATTGGAAACTGCAAATCAACACAAAGAAAAATTCAAGAAAAGCTTAGAAGAACTTGGTACCTTATTGAAGAATCAAAAACCCAAAGGTGACACTTCTGGAATTGGATTTGAAGTTGGAGAAAGCTCTGGTACTGCAAATACCCAGGATCATAGCAAACCGGTAAGACCTAATACTTACAAATTCAGTGGAAAATGCTTTAACTACAATAAATATGGTCATAGGGAAAATGAATGTAGATCTAGGAATTATCAGAATATCAATCCTCCCACCGGTCAATGCTCCAAATGCAACAAAATTGGTCATAACTCTGAAAACTGTAGAATGAATGTAAGATGTTATGTTTGTGGAAGATTTGGACATTTATCAAATCAATGCAGAACACAAACCGGTATAGGTTATGGGAAAGCTATTCAGAAAAATAATGTAACTTGTTATTCATGTAACAAGATTGGACATATTGCTAAATTTTGTAGAAGTAAAGGTACACCGGTAGACAACAAAAGTACTAGTTTGAAAGGTAAAGAAAAGGTTGAAGAGGTTAAGCAAAAAATTTCAAAGCAATGGATTAGAAAAGCTGATCTAAATATTGGGGATACTCCTCCATCGGTAGAACCAACAAATGCTCCACCAACAGGACAATGTGATGCTCCACTAGTAGGACAAAGCAATGCTCCACCACCAGGATGTTCTTCATCTAATTGAAGAAAATTATCTTGAGGGTTTGGCAATCTAATGACACATGTGCTATTATTCCCTCGGTTAGAGTAAAGAAGTTGAAAATCATTCATTACCGGCAAATAAAGTTAAGCTAATACATTACTGACAAGAAATTAATGTGGTAGGTAGCAAAAAAGACTTTATAAAATAAGGTTTTGGCTCCATTTCATTTCACCGTGAGTTCAAACTTTCAGAGAGCGCGAAATCTCCATAGCAAAGGCATTCCGAGCAAAGAGGCAAAGCACTTCAGCAATCAATCCATCCAAAGGTAGAAAAAGGTATTTATCATCATGGCATCCTCCTCTGCACTTGAATTCATAGCAAACCCTATAGTAGTCGAAGTTATAAAACGGCCTAGGCCTGTGTTTCAGCTAGTTCCCGAGGTAGCTAAGAGAGGTGACAATACAGGTGCTTTTTCCCAAATTCCAAAAGGTGTTGTTTATGCAGAAGATCCTATAATGTATATTCATTGCAACATAGAGGAATTAGGTGATGAAGAAATTAAAAACATGTATAAATCTGTTATATGTGACAATTCCAGAAATGTGAAACCTGAACATAAAGTTGTTGAAACCCTAGGATTCATTGAAATCCTCTGCATTCCTGAATTTCCCAAGGAAGTGGTTAGGATAGTTTTAAGCAGGGTACATGGCTCATTCTTTTGGCTTGATTCAGTTCACAAAATTACTAAGGAAGCCATGAAAGCAGTAACAGGGTAACCTTCCACCAATAGCAGACCCGACAAGACTAAGAAGGTCTCCAATGACCTAGTAATGAACTTAATTGGTGCAACTTCAGATAGAAGATCTCTAAGGGTTAATGATGTGACAGATATAAATGTTAGATTTGTTAGCATGATTTTAGGGTACAAAGCAACTCATGCAAACAGACTCAACTCAGTCTCTAGTTTATGCATTAAAAGTGCTCATGATATGGTAAAAGAAAATGTGAAAATTGATGTTTGCAAATGGTTAAAAGATGAGTTGATTGATAACCTAGGCAAAATCAAGAAAGATAAGAAAGAAACCTTTAGATTTGGAAATTTACTTGTATGCTTAATGCTACATATAACCAAACAGGTTCCCGGTATAGGCAACAAGAATCTTGGATTCGACATATGAGTAGGAAAACAATTATCAGACCTATTCAATAAAATGGGTGAAAACAAGGAAAAGAATATCAATGAGTATTTTCAAGCACTAAAGGTCAGAATGAACAATAGAATCAAACTATCATAGGAAATAGTCAACAAATACAAGGATGATATATGTTTTGTAATAAAAAAGGATGATATCTGGATGGAAGCAGTCATCCCAAGAACAATTTGGGTAACAGAGATGGGTTATGAGACCAATGATCATATCATTAAAACTTATGCTAAAGCACTTCTGGAAGCACCTAGGGAACCAAAGGAAGAAGTATTTGGTAGTGTTGAGACCATAGAAAGACAAATTCAATCTAAGAAAAGAGTGAAGAAAGTTGAGGCATTTGTGAGGAAAGGATCCAGACAAGTAAAAGTCATAAAGGAAGACATATTAAAGAAAACTGGCATAACTGAAGATGAGTTGGCAGCCCAATAACCTGAAGCTCATCTATCACCAGTAGGTACTTCCTCAGAAGGAGATATGCCAACAACTTTTAAAAGAGTTGTTAGGAAAAGAGATCCCTCACCGGCAACCACTCCTTCACCTAGAAGGACAAGGTAGAAGCAACAAGCTGTGAGATCTCTGGTTAGAAAGGTCACACCTAAGAAGAAGCTGACCCCCAAAAGGAAGAAAAAGACAAACACAGACTTGGCCCCTCTTGATATATTACTGAATGAGATCACAGAGGAAGGTAAATTGAAGAACATAGGGAAAATTTATGACACCCTATCAGATGATGAGAAAGGACAAGTTGAGGAGAGTGTAATATTACACATGGACATGTATAAAAAGTTTTTGATGCAAGTCTTAAATGAAATTCCTGATGACCTATACAAAAGACTTGAGGCCAGAAGGCAAGGAATAATTGAATTAGATAAGAAAATAAAAATAGAAAAATTACTTGCAGTATACTCGGTTAACTCACCTAAAGAAATTGATGATCTGATAGCTCAGGCCAACTGGATAGTTTTTTCCACTACACACCGGCAAATTTCATTAATGGCAGGTAGAGTTACAGAGGTTTCAGAGGAAACAAAAAATGGTTGGGATATATTCTTGGTTGAAAAAGAAAAACAAGGAGAATATAGGAATCCCAAGCCCATTCAGGTATATCAGAAGGACAAAGGGAAAGGTAAAGTTGGTGGACCACCAAGTATCAAGATTAGAGACAACTTACCCCCACCTCCTTTAAATACTCCACCGGTAAAAACAACAACTACAGAAGATCAACCGGCAACTGAGAGTATGGATACAGAGGATAATAATCCAAATCCTGAAATCCTATATACTGTGAATGTTGATACTCAGAAGATCAACATAGTGGTAGATAAGGATACACTAGATAAATCAGGTATAGCCAAAAAGCCTCCAATAACAGGAAATACAGAGCAACCGGCAGCAGATACAGAGAAAAAGATGGAATCTGGAACACAAACAGAGGAAACAATAGAGCTAAAGGCTCCAGAACAGATGCCACCGGTAAGAAATGATGCAGGAAAACCAGTGCTTAAAGAAATGGAGACACAAATAGACCTACCAGAGGTCAATACTGGCTTGGTCACTTCCACCGACACTCAGTTTGTTGGGTCACCATCAAATGTGACTAAGGTATTACTTGAATCTATCAAGAAAATAACTGATTATAGCTCACAAGCTTACAAAGCGATAGATGATTCAATTCCATTTTTGAAATCAATAGCTCCTAATTGTAATATAGACAATAAAGATTCTTTAGGACAACTGAATACACTTTATAAATATATCTCTAGAAATTTTGAGAGCAAACAAAGGTAGAATCTGTAAAGGAAATTGTAGAAAAAGAGAAACAGAAATTCTTTGAGGAAGGAATAAAGAAGTGTAATAGGGAATTTGACACACTTCTACCGGAACTGTGTAATTTGTTGAAAGAGTACAAAACTCTGTACAAAGACACTTGTAAGACAAACTTTTTGACTGTAGATATAGACAAAAAGATGAGCAAGGTATAGGAAGAGATCAATAAACTTGCAGATAATTTTGTTAACTCACCTGATACACTATTAGTTTTTGAGGAAAAGATACCAAATTTTGAGGAAGAATTACTCAAATTGGAAAGAGAAAAAGAGAAAATAATAAACAAGGCAAAACTTTTGAGATCTAAACTAAGTCCAAGATTGGACTACTTAGCATCTCTGCAGAAGGAAATCTCAGAGGCATTAACACAGGGAAGCAAAACACTGGCAGAGCACTTGCAGTATCTCACCGGTACAGTAAACAGAACTGAGACAGCAATAAAAGACAGTAAGAAGTTTATGGATGGTATAAACTCAATTTTGGGAGATCTTCTTCAGATAATAACTACCCAACTACAAGGTTGAGGTTATGGACTGGTACAACTACAAACTCTACTAACCTTTGTCATTGATGCCAACGGGGGAGTAGTACGATGAGAAAATTCAAAACACAGGGATCATATGCTCAGGGGGAGCTCTCACATTTTTGGTAAACATTTTTGGTAACATTTTTTTGGTCTACACATTTTTGGATATCTTTTTGAAATTTCTCATGAGTGTTGCCATCAATGCCAAAGGGGGAGATTGTTGGCATATGGACACTCCAATGAGACATTGTGTGTGACTGAAGATTTTGTCATTGATGGCAACCTTGCAATCCTATGGCACGGGAAAGACATTATACTGGCAAAGCATTACACAGGCAACCTTGCAATCCTATGGCACTGGCAAGACATTATAACGGCAAAGCATTATTCAAACAAGACAGTGCACCGGCATCAACAAGATCACTCTACACCGGCACCGGCACAGAAGATGTACATTGGCACAGAAGAAAATATGTATACCGGCACAAAGGCTGATAGGATTTTTGATATGTAATATTTTGTTTATTATTGTAAGTCGACTTGGCAAATTGTAAAATGACTCTTGTATATAAAAGAGATCATTGTAGACATTTGTAGGATATGGATAGGAAGCATAAGAAAATTATTAGGGAGACCTTATGTGTGAATTTTAGGTCAAGGGTATATGTAAAGAATGGAGCAAGAACCGGTACTGAATGTGGCATTGTAGATGCTATTGTAAAGCAGTACAGAATATTGGATTTGTGTAAATCCTCATTGTAAGTCAGTGTGACTTCTTATTGAGCAGTGTGCTCTAGGCAGTTGGCCTTCCTGCATGTGCAGGCCCCTATTGTAAGTAATATTCTCTTATTGGCCAGTAAGAGAATATTGTGGGTCACAAATCCCACCGAGGTTTTTCCCACACCGGGTTTCCTCGTTAAACATCTTGTGTTATGGTGTTCTTTTCATGTGGATGTTTTTTATTCTATTAATTACATTAATTCTTGCATACCGATATACTGTTACTTTATATTCTGCATGTTCTGTTTTAAGAAAATCTCATTACCAGTCAGATACTGATTCACCCCCCCCCTCTCAGTATCTGTGGGAACCCTAACTCTTTATAGGACCAATATTGTTCAGATTTGTCATTTTAGGTGCAAGGCAAGTGTTTCCCAAATTTTAGGGATTGTTTAGATGGAGGCATGCTTGATCCCATCATTTGATCTTCCTACTCTTTGAAAAGGTACATAGAGATTCCGAGCAAGTGACACTCCATAAGTCTCACAACTAGACTGAAAATTATTGTAGTCTTGTGGCATGAGGGGGAAACAAATGTTTAAAATACTATCCTATGTGAGAGCATAAATGGAGAAGCATTAAAGAAAGAAGCAAAGAGAATGTGGACAAAGCTACCTTGATGCTCAAACGACTCTTTAGACAAAGCTTGTTAAGGACATTATTGAACCTACTTTGAGTGCCTTTGAGTTGAACAAATCTTTGTACTTGAGCGGAATTATGCCTAATTGTATATAGATGCCATCAGAGAGGACTACTTTGTAACGTTCATCCTCATCTTGTTCAACAATATTTTTTGTAAATGACAAAAGTTGAACAACTAGGGATGAAACATCTCCAGCATTTATGGAACAGATTGCATGTGCAGTCAATTCTCGTTGCATCTGTGCATCCTACGCAGATAATAGAAAGAAGCAAACCGTTTATTTCCATATGAACATATATAGTGTTGTGACAATATGTATATGTATTGCATATGCCTATATATCACTATGTTAGTTTTTTTCTTTGAATTTTATATATATGCGAATGTCTATGCAAATGCACATATTGTTATGCATCCTGTAAAGATAGGACAAGGCAACCTATTTTTCTTTGTTGCATCCAAGCACATATGTGAGGATATCTATATGCATATGCACGTGTTTTACATATGCAAGCAGTTGATTGTTTTTTCAGTTCAATACATACATGATTGTGGTTTGTATTTACATGTCTATTTGTATGTGTATGTCTATGTAGATATTGTCATGCATCCAACCATGAATCAAACAACAATGGTATTCTATGGTTATGGTGAAACGCATGCCCTATGTATGCCTACACATCTATGTATACACTTGCTTGTTATTTTTTTAAAATTATGGACCGGTATAAATACATATGTATGTATTTGAATGCCTACACAGATGCAGATGTTGTGATGGTCCACACAAACACAGCAAGGGGCAACTTTTTGTTTTTGTTTTTTGTACCCACAAACATAAACGAAAATGTTTATATCCATTTGTATTTATTTTTATAAATGTAGATGTATGTTTGTTTATCCATTTTGACAATTTAACTATTATGGCCTCTCTACGTCAATTTGTGCATTTATATTTGTGCCTATGTATATGGAGGCATTGGCATTCTTGTAACCATGACAATAGAGGGTAGTACTTTCTATGAGCATGGCCACATATGCGGTCATGTGTATGAGTGCATGCATACTTTATTTTTTGTATCTACCAACAATCATGAATATGTCTCTATGCATTTGAATATGTTGTATATGCAGGAGGATGCAAACAAATAGATACAAGCACATATATATAGCTACACACACATACATACATCCACACTCATGTAAATGTCTATGTGTAACATGCATCTATGTATGTGTATGGAGGATCATATAAAGAAATAGAATCAATTTGACAAACACATAGACATAACTAGGCATATTCTATAAACCGACAATTCATTTCTAAGATGCAATGGAAGACAATATATTAACTTACTGAATCATCTATACGAGGCTATTGCAAAATGTGTACAAAAATTAGGTTGCTTGACCTAGCAATAACTATTTTGTAAACCACATCAATTGATTTTTGTATCGCAATTGGAAGAATGCAAGCTCTATGGCATAATAAGAAAAAAGATTATTATTTTTTCATTACTTCTACTCGAAAACTATCAACAAGAAGCCATTCACTGAAGCTATAACATAGAACCATAAAACAAAGTAGTAAGGTGGATATCACCATCTCGAGTGCTTCGAAAACATTTTCATTGAACCAAAGAAGACAGTGCTTTCTAAATTGAAAATGTAGAGAAGAAGGGGAAAGTTCACTATAAATGCAAGGAGGAAGAAGCTAAAAAACAATTGTCAAGCTCAATATTGGGGTGACACTGAATTAGGATTTATAATATAATCTAATGCTCCTTTCCAGAGGAGGGTTTAAAAAAATATTCCAACACATAAAAACCTCAATCATGTGTGTGTGTGTGTGTGCATATATATCTACACAGATAAATGTGTATTTGCACACATATATTTAAATATATCTATGCACATACATATACATGTGCACACACACACACACACACACACACACACACACACACACACACACACACACACACACACACACACACACATATATCCAAGGCACATGCAATGACAATCCATTAATTAGAATGTAGACAAGGAAAAACTATATATATATATATATATATAGATAGATAGATAGATAGATATATGCAAGACATAGACAACAAAAAAACCATCAATTAATTAAACGGGACACCGATGTAGATATAGAATGAAAATACAGACAATGAAAACCTTAAAATATATGTATATTTGTACACACAAACACATATACATACATATGTATATATACATATGTATATGTATATATGTATATGTATGTATATGTACATATACATATGTACATATACATATGTACATATATATATGTATATGTATATATATATATATGTATATATATATATACATATGTATATATGTATGATGATATGATGAATCAATAAGGATCGGGTCAACTACTAAGGGGGCGGGTGAATTAGGAGATAGAAAACAAACTAAACTTTCACCAAACTTAAACCAAATCATAAATCAATCACTGAACTAACTGGTTTAGACATTGTACCATAAATTGCAACTGCATTGTCAAGTTTACCGGTTGACTAGATTACCAATATAATAGTGTAACAAATCTGAAACTCACATACCATTTAACCAAAAAATCAAACCACTTTACTAACATTACTAATAGCTCATTTCATATCACTTTCGATCATTGAAACATATCTAAGTGGCTTTACTAGTTAAACATATTAACCATATCAAAACATATAACCACGAAATCATTCACCACTTGACACAATGATTTTTGACGTGGAAATCCAAATGGGAAAAACCACGATGGGGATGAATACCCACAAGTATTTTGAACTCTTCTGAAATTTTCCCTGTTAGGAGCCGAGCCTTGTTAGAAGCTTTACAAAAATGTCCTGTTAGGAACAGATCTGGTTAAGGACCACCTGGTTAAGGGATTGACTACAATACCCTATTAGGAGTAACCTCGATAGAGGATTTCAAATCCAAGATAATGGATCACCTGGTTAGAGGATTTAGAAAGCACCAAGCCTATTAAAGCTTACCCGGTTAAGGTATTTAATTGTTGTAATGGTTAGATAAAAATAGGGTCTTATCTGGTAATAACACTACTTTTCTTAATCAGATCCGCTTATGCTCTTATCTGCCTTCACACATTCTGCAGATGCTCCATCTGGTTCAACAATCAATCTTACTACCACACTTAACCAAATTTCCAACACTATTACAAAACAACTCATCGACCTTATAAGCAATACAATAGGTCGGTAACACAACACAAAGCCTAAGATCTCAAAGAGATTACAAACATATCAGTTTAAACATGATCGTTGGATTACATAGCAATTAGGTGCACATTGTTCAAGACAACTTTGACTGCTCCTGGATCACCATACATTGGATCTTGTAACTCATCACACGTTATTCACTTCATGTTATGCATTTTCTCATTCCCAAGATAAAACAATTATCTTTATGTACCAAAACCACTTTGGAACTCATCACGTGCAGCATGCATATGTGGCATCTCCATCTTCGATCACCATTTGATCATAGATCAACACAACCGATTCACCAAGCTCCATCAGTTAGGGTTTGGCATATCAACAAGTTAGGGTTACCGGTTGATCTCTTTGCTTCAATAGTAATATCAGTTTTCTTCATACTACTGGATGCTATTGACATCAATGACAACACTATACTTCATCAATGCAATCTTCATGCAATGCCAACAATGTATATGTATATATGTATATATGTATGTATATATGTATATATGTATATATATGTGTGTGTGTGTGTGTGTGTGTGTGTGTGTGTGTGTGTTTGTATGTATGTATGTATGTATGTATGTATGTACATAATAATGTAGAGAATGAGGAGATGACCCTTTGGTGAAATGGTGGGGCTTCTTTCCTGTAATGCCTACAACCTAGGTTCAAACCCCCATGGGTTCGTCTCTACCGTGTTAAAAATGGAGTACCCTTACCTTGGGGAAAACCTTGGATAAATAGTAGGGCTTCTTGCTTGTAGTGCTTACATCCTTGGTTCAAACCATTATTTACCTCAAATTTTTTAAGACTCTAATCTATATGGGGGGGAGTGAAATGGCGACACTGGAGGGTAAAAAGAGCGGCGCTGGCAAGAAGAGAAGGGTTACCGATGTGCGGTATTCTGGTGCCCAGTCTACAAAGGTTGGATCTTGGAGCGATGAAACAGACATTTCCTTCCCCATTGAGACAGGAATATTTCATGTTGTCCCGCAACTGGTTAATGCTGGGAAAATAGATAGGTTCCAAGGCTCCTAATATTCCAGTTCGCGGTTAAACTATAGAAATACCTATTCAAGTGGTAACCAGTGTCCTATTGACCCACACAAGTGGAAGGTGAATGGTTTCATTTGGAATTACAATGGCTGGTTCTGCAAGGCTAAGCATCCTGCATCTGAGGGCCCCTGAAACTGGTATCCGCCACCTGAACCTAACACTTTTGATGCGCCACTCGAGAGAGGCATTCCTCATACTAACTCTTTTTTGGTTCCCCCAACTGATCATGGTAACTTCCAAAAAATGGAATGGGTGCTTCAGGCAAGATAACTCAAGGGCGGAACAAGCCAAGTTTTGGAGATCCAACTTCCATCTGAAAAATTGGAACCCTCAACCGTATTTGGAAAGATGCCCTGACTTTCAAAGAGCAGGCTCTCCTCCTCAGTGACCCCATTTTCATAAACTAGTAAAAAAAACCTCAAGACCTACTATCTTTCTAGATGAGAATAAAATTAATCCTGCTAGGTCAAACTTGCTTGAGTCTTGCCTTTTTATCAAGTGAGGTGGTGGAAAGAGGGTTGAGGACAGCTTTGAATCCTAGTGTAGAGTGCAATAGGGAAAGGATATTAACATTAATATTCTCCCAAACGATTTCTATATGATTGAATTTATGAGAAATGAGGAGAAATGGCATGCTAAAAATAAAGGTCCATACATCTTAGATGGCATTGAAGTTCACCTCATTGATTGGCAGCCCAATTTCAATCCCTGGACATGTCCTACCAGACAACAAGGTATGGATAAGATTGTATAATTGTCCCTCGGATTATTGGCACATTGATGTCATCAAGGATGTATGAAAAAACCTTGGTACCTTTGTATCAGAAGATGACATCTTGGAGGATAAACTATGGGGAAGCTTCCTCAGAATTTGTACTAGCATAGATCAAATCAGCAAAATCCCAGACAAAGTCAAAATTAGTGGGGTAGGGAAGATCTGGATTCAAAAGATTGATAGGGAAGATCAGCTGCAAATTTTTCCTAAATTCTTCTCCTTGGACCATATCGGTATTAGCTGTGATGTCTCGGCTATGATACAACAAAATTATTCCTGTATGCAATCTCTTATTGAGGTAAATCTGCAACCGGAACCTCCCACTGTCGTTGACATCGGGGATGCCTTTTGCAACGATACTCTTGATAAGGAGAATGTTACACTAATAGAGGCAACCCCTTTGATAATAGTTCCCCCCTCCTTTGGTCAATGCGAGAGCCAACAAGATCTTCTCACACTTCTGGAGAAGACCAAATCGCTACAGGCAGACATTGAATCCAAGATAGCGGACTCACTTCCACCCTCCCCTTTTGTACCTAGGAATCAACTGGCAATTGAAGATGGCAATCTGTACTCTCAAGGTATGGAGAATGACACTATAGGGGAGATGGGAGGGCAGATTTGACTCTACTCCAAAAGGTTTTGGAAAGTCAGATTTGACTATAGATAAACCAAATTTTAAGCCAAAAGGTGTGCGGGGGCGCAAGTCCAAAAAAGTTATGCTAGTAGTAGATGGTGCTGCCAGTGGTCAAACCAAACTTAATTTAGAGAAGGGAAATGCCCTTCCCCAGGAGCTATGAGACTCCTATCTTGGAACTTCAGGGGCATCAATGCCCCTGAAAATTGGCGCTTGATTAAGCACCAGATTGATGACACCAAAGGCAATATTTGGCTACTACAGGAAACTAAATGGAGCAAGGTTAAGATTGATGCTAAAATGAGAGTTTGGAAACAATGGAATGGACTTTTTAGGCAATCGGATTGAGCCTCTGGTGGCTTGGGTATCACTTGGAACCCCATGAATGTTAAGATCTCACTTGTGGGGGAAGATAAGTATTGGAAACAATGATTGGTTACTATTCTTGGATGAAATGAGAACTTCAATCTCTTCAATGTGTACAGACCATCTTTTGTTGGTGACAAACGGGCTCTCTGGGATCTCCTATCCATCAAGCTTAATAGTATCACCAATGGTAGTTGTGTGGTAGCCGGGGATTTCAATGCGATCCTTTTTGGCATTAAGAAAAGTGGGGGTATTCAGAGGATTGGTACGTCCCAAAAGGACTTCCTGGATTTTGTTGCGAAGAATCACCTCTTAGACATTGTTCTAAAAAATGGAGTTTTCACATGGACGAACCAAAGAGTGAGCTTTACTAACATTGTTGAATGGCTTGACCGATTCTTTGTTTCTGGTGAGTGGTTAGGTCAAAATATTGCCTTAGAATCATCAATTCTATCGCTTACCGAATCAGATCACTACCCGATCTATCTAGAGGTCGCCTTGGCTCAAGTAGAGGGAGGCACCCCATTCTGGTTTGAGAAAATGTGGCTCAGAGTGCTTGAACTATATGATCTTATACGACTTGGTGGAATGAACCGGTTTTTGGAAATCAATCGAGACTTCTCATTCTCAATAAAAAGCTCAAGTATATTAAGGTCAAGATCAAAGAATGGAATAAGAACTGTTTCAAGAATATTCATATGGATAAATTAAGAATCAAGGCTGAATGGGCAGACTTAACCAAGTCTGTTACATCTTCAGGAATGACAGAGGATCTATTTATCAAAGAAAATTCTCTCAAATCTAATCTAAATGAAATTCTTCGATGCGAGGAAATCCACTAGCATCAAAAATCAAGGGAGTTATGGTTAAAGGAAGGTGATAAAAACACCAAGTTCTTCCACTGGTCGGCCATTGCCAATCGAAATAGAAACAGAATATCAGAGATTACGAGACCAAATGGAGTCACTATCAGGAATTATGAGGACATTGCACAGGAAGCGGTAAGATTCTTTGACTCTTTGTTGAATGGTGACCATCAAGTCGACCATGAAGCAAGAGCCAAAATTATGAATCAATCCCATATGTCATTTCCACTAATCAAAACACAACTCTCTGTACTCCTATCTCAATTGATGAAGTAAGGAATATCACCCTCCAGTTGAAACCGGATAAGACTCCTAGCCTGGACGGCTTCCCTGCTGCTTTCTTCCATCATTTCTGGGATATCATTTCTCAAGACTTACACCTTGCAGTAGAAGAATCAAGAAAGAAGATGACTATGTTAGGGGCCATCAATCACACCTTTTTGACTCTAATTCCAAAGAAGCAAAATCCACAACAAATGAGTGACTTTAGGCCTATCGCTCTATGCAATAATGTATATAAGATTTTAATAAAGATCATAGCTAACATATTAAAGCCCCTCCTTAAACACATCATATCAGATGAACAAAGTGGGTTTGCCCCTAGAAGATCCATTGTGGAAGGTATCACAGTTGCTCATGAAACACTTCAGACAGCCAAGAAGACCAAGGACTCCTGTATGATTTTAAAAATGGACATTCTGAAATCTTATGACATGGTGGACAGGGATTTTTTATTTGATATTCTCAATAAATTTGGCTTCTACAAGGAATGGCTCACTTGGGTCACGAGTTGTCTCTCTTCCCCCAAATTCTTTGTTCTGGTTAATGGCTCATCCCACGGTTTCTTCTCTTCAACAAGAGGTATTAGACAAGGTGATCCATTATCACCTTTTTTGTTTATCATAATGGCTGAAGCTTTAGGTTGATCCATAAGATCTCTCCAGCAAGATGGTCGTTGGGTTGGAGTTAATGTGGCAACAGGGATTGAAAAAATGACTCATCTTCAGTTTGCTGATGACACCATTCTATTTGGTTCATCCTGTAGGAGGGAAGCTAGAACAATCAAAACTTGCCTTGATGACTACTATTTGGCTTCTAGTCAAAAAATCAACTGGCACAAATATGAAGTATTTTTTGTCAACACTTCTCTCAACTTGCAAGCTGCATTATCAAGGATTCTCAATCTCAAAGTCGCTATCTTCCCTGGGAAGTTTCTTGGAACCCTTCTCTTCATTGGTAGTAACAGAACTCACTTCTGGAAGCACCTCATTGATAAGTGCAAATCCAAGCTTGCAATGTGGAAAGGCAAGTGGTTATCCTCTACTGGGAAACTCACTATGATAAAGTCGGTCCTTTCAGCGCTACTAGTTTTCTCCATGGCTTGCCTACGATTACCGGTGGCAATTGAAGATGAACTGACTTCTCTAATGAGAAATTTCCTTTGGAATGGGTCCGATGACAAAGGTAAATTTCCCCTAATAGCTTGGAATAAGATCTGCCAACCAAAAATGGCAGGCGGTGCTAGTATTTGCCAAATCTCAATTATGAATTTAGCAATGGGTGCTAAACTGGTTTGGGAAATTTGTAGCGGCAAGAAGAAAAAATGGGCAAGGCTCCTAAAACATAAATATCTGGACTCCCTAGAACCTAAAAGGATACTAACTATCAACAACCCTCCCAAGGGGTCGGCTATCTGGAATTTTATTATGGACATCACAGAAATCATAGGCGATCGGGTTACTTGGGATGTCAGGAATGGCAGGGATACCTCCTTTTGGTTTGATTTTTGGTTTGGTGAAGTTGCCCTTTGTCACAACCCCTCTCTACAACCTATTATGGAAGAAACCTATCACCTCTGGGAGCACAATATCTATGATCATGGTTATCTAATCCAAGAAAATGGTATTGCTATATGGAAATGGAACTCCTTGGATCAACTGGACTTGGATCAACCTCAAAAGGACTTATTTACTGACATTCTCAACAAAAGGATTATTTTCCCTTCCCCTGATAAGGATATTATTAGGTGGTGTGGCTCCTCCGATGGAAAATACAAGGTATGCTTCGGCTACAAGCTAAAAGAAGCTGCTATAGATAAAAAAGACTGGCATGTTAATCTTTTTTGGCATCAACACCTTCTTCCTAAAGCGGGTTCCTTTGCCTGGTTGGCTTGCCAGAGAAAAATATTAACTCAAGAAAGGCTCCATTCAATGGGTATCAAAGGTCCCAGCAGATGTCCTTTATGTCTAGATCAAGAAGAGACTGCAGATCATCTTCTTCTCCATTACAAATTCTCCAGTCACTGTTGGTGACATTTCATGGGAAAACTGAGAATCTTTGGCCCCTTCCCAGCAGGGTTGGATCAGTGGTTTCTGCAATGGCCAAAATTGGTAGGAAAGGCAGTTTTTTTCTAATTTTCTCCTCATTCTCCCATCACTTTTGATTTGGGAAACTTGGAAAGAAAGGAACCATAGAATCTTCCAGTTAAAGAAATGAGTCTTTTGTCTCTTTGTGGGAAAGTTGAGAACCACTTGTCTGAGCTCCTGAATGTGGGGGCCCAATCCAAAACACTTAAGAAAAATTTGTTCATGGATTGGGATGGTAAGATTAAGTTGGTTCTTCCAAACCTACTCATCCCTCTGATCTTTGAATTGGGCTCTCTGATGGATCAGACCAATCCAAGAGTGGGGGTGATTTGGGATGCGCCAGAGGTTGGGAGGAGCAAGGTAAACTTTGATGGTACTTCTGCAGGAAATCCGGGCCAAAGTGGTATTAGTTGCATTATGAGGGACTCTGATGGTCGTTGTATAAAAGAAATCTCTGAAAATATTAGAGCATCTACTAATAATGAAGTGGAATTCAGAGAGGCATTAAGAGGTCTTCAGCTAGGGAAGGAACTAGGGGTGCAAAAAATTCATCTGGAGGGTGACTCATTAAATGTTATTAACACAATTTTTTGCAATAGCATCCCTAGTTGGCACCTTAACCAGTGGCTTCAACCAATCCTAGCGCTGCTAGCTACCTTTTATGAATTTTGGGTTAGCCATATCTACAAAGAAGGTAATGGTGAAGCCAATAGACTTTCTAAATTGGCTATAGTCATTCGTGTTCCCCCTTGACTATCCACAGATGATGATTTATGTTGGGCCGATTGGCATGCTCTCCTCATTCACTGGTTGGGTCCTTTGAACTTTGGCATGCTTCAGTTGGGTCTATTGATAGTTGCGCGCTCTTCGGTTCCTCCTACATCTTCCAGTTGTGGAGCAAATCGATGCTCTGCTCCCCGATAGCCATGATTCCCCCTCTCCACTTTTTGGTCTTGGTTTCTGGTGGATTGATTGACCATCTACCCTGTTAACCTGTTAAGGTCCCCTCCTATCAACATGATGTGACGCACTATCAACACCATTGATTAGTGCCAGTTTTTGGCTCATGGCTATTAAATACAAGTGTACTTTATGAATATCTAGTTACGACTGGATCCTTTCAAGATTTGCTTATGATCACTTGATGCTTAAAGTCGGTCGACATCAAGTTGAGAATCTTTGGAGCAGATGGTTAACTGGATATCGGTAGCTCACGTGTGTGGGTTTTTAATGGATATGTAGTGTTTGCAGGGTGTCATATTTTTTGGATTGATGCCTTGCTATTTAACAATGGTATACCCTTTCTTTCCACCATAATTTCCTTTCCTTTCTTGGCAACTCGTTGTGGAGACCCCAATCCTCCTTGAAGCTACTTGTCGCCAGATGGCTTTCTTTCGCGAAATCTCGGACATACATCTGCAAGAGGTCCTTTTCTCTCGACATCCTCTTATTCTCCACAACGTAAAGAGGATTCTGGGAAAGGAATTTCTCATGGCTTACCATAGGTATAGAGCTAATGCCGATATTCCAACCTTTTTTCTTGCAATGATAATCTATATGGGGACTAGTAAGCAGAAAGCAAAACTGCTAACCCAAATGATGTTCAAGCACTGCCTGTTGAGGGAAATAGATGTTGTATTGGACAATATTGATGCCAACCTTAGAATTTCGCTTCCCCAAAATTATTATATGTCATTTAGCAAAGGAGCGGAGGTGAAGAAGCTTGTGATTGTTAATTCCTTGGATTTCAAATCTCCCCAAGCAACCTGGCCTGTCATCTCCAGGAATATTGATTTCCTTCTGAAAGCGGTTGGTATTCAAAGTGGTTTCACGTTGGAATGGAGGGCAAAATTTCTCAGTGATGAAGATCTAGTAGGGACTGATGACCTCGGGATCTTGGAGAATGGTGATCTGGTGGTTGGAAATGACTAGGGTTTTGGGTTGGGTGAAGAATGGTTTCCAAATGACTAGTAACTCCCTAAGGAGAAGGCAGAATCAGCATCTCATTTGAATTGTGGCACTAAATGTCCCATTGTCCTAGATGCAGCTAATGCGCTTGTGGATGATGCTTCTAAAGATTCTTTGTGACTCTGGTTGTCTTTAGGCCCTCCGATCTCTCGGCTTCTTGAGATTGTTTGTTTTTGTCTTATAACCTCTGCATCCTTAAGAGGTTCGTATATAGATGTACTCATCCAGCCTCAGTGTTGGTTTCTCTTTCTAAGGATTAGAGCTAAGGTAGGGGGTTTTCTTCCTGATTCTTCCCCCCTATCGCTCTTATTGAATCAGACCTTGTATTCTCCTTTTTGTTTAATACAAGGGTGTTGCCCCTCCATAGCTATTTACTTATTAAAAAAAAAATGTACAGAATTAGAATTGTGACAATCCAAACCCTAAATGAACTAATAGAGAAACTAAGACACATGATGACAAGAAAGATAACAGAAACCCTAAAAACAATCAAGCGATATAGCAATGTACATAGAGAATGTAAACACCGACAATGAAAGTCATAAATTTGTTAAGTGCCAGAGTTACTAAAGCTAACCAATAGACAAAGCAACTGAGACATAGAATGAAGAGGGATTAAACAAAAACCCTAAAATTAATTACCCACATGGTAGCAGAGATAGAGCATACAAAAATAGAAAATGAAACCCCTAAATGTATTAAGTGGTTGAGGAACCAATCCACATTTAGAACAATATATGCTAAAAATAGACAATGAAAATCCATCAATTAATTATGACACACACCAATGCAAGCAGAGAAAGGAAATGCAAACAATGAAACCTCTAAATTACCTAACTAACAAATAACGAAGGCATAAAATGAAAATAGAAACAACACAAACCCTAAAATTAATTAAGCCAAATAGTAACATGCAGAAACTATGGAAGCACAAACAATGATTACCCAAAATTTGTTAAGTGGCTTGGAGTAATCAAGGCTTAATAACCCATAGACTAACAAAGACACATAATGAAAATGCACACAATGAAACCCTAAATTGATCAATAGATAGCCCAAAAACCAACTAAAATGACTATGTGTAATACCCTAAAAATGGTCATCTAAACCATAGGCCCCTAATCTTGATTACATCACCAAGGTCCTAACCAAAGGCAAATTAAATCAATCATGAACACCTAATTAATTAATTCTCAGTCATTAATGTCACATGGCAAATAAATCATTCAATATTAATTAAATAATCATTTAATTAATTAATTATTTCAAGTAAATCATTTTAATCAATTATCATATTTAATTAATAAATCAATTTGTCATTATTATGGCTCTGCAAGCGAAATATGGTCGCAATGCCTATGCAACTCCCGACCTGTTGTCAAGACCGTTGTTTGGCAACTATCTGGGCTTTGCAAATCATTTCTTTGTTCTTGCTAACAATCATCTGGCTGATGGCTCCATTGTTGATGCAACAAGAACTCAAGAACAATAGGCCTTCTTTGCGAAAACCAAATATGTGATGAAAAATATGGGAAGGGCTCCCCCTCCTCCCCCTGTCGGTCATGGTCGGAAATGGCAGAAGGCTAGATGTAGACAACCCAAATATCAAGCTAGTGGGGTGAACCGTCAGCCAATATGCCATGTCCAACATCCTCAACATTATCTAGAGGAGGGTTTTTTAAAACCTACCCATATAGACAAAACCATTAATTGGGATATCAATCCCCAACGGAATTTTTTTGCAAAAATTATGAGGGGCAAGGAAACCCTTGTTCGTCATTCTATGCAGAACCATCAGAAGTCTACGGTGGACAATCATTTTAAGGGCAACCTATCGAAGCATCCATTAGCCACTAGGAAAGGATCAGTGATTGAAATCAACAATCAAACCCTAATAAGTATCAAAAGCATTGCAAAGAACTTGTCATCTTTGCTCGATGGGAAGGTATTGGTATTCTGACCGAACAAATTGTTGATTGGTTAACAACATCCTTTCAGGGCTAGGTAAGAATTGACTTCCTCCTTGAAAATTTCCTTGCAATAGAATGTTGCAATCTGGTATTGAGAAATAGGCTTTTGAATGGGGAGATCTTAACATACAAGGGTTTTAGCTTAGAATGCTGGGAATGGCAACCCCTTTTTTATCCATCCCGTTTAAAGCCTTTTATGGTAAATAGAGCAATATCAATTGAGAATTTACCAATAGAACTTCGTAATATAGAAATTTTTAAAATGATAGGCAATAAGATTGAGAAATTTGTATGTGTTAAAAAAACCCCACTTAAATTCTCAAACCATGTTCTCATGGTGAAAATGGATATCAATATCAAAACTTTAGAAAACATAGCATTAAAAATCGATAACCACATTTTAACCCTAGAACTATCCTTTTATGAGGGCCCCATCAGAGTAGATATCCCCAGCAAATCTTCTCTTGTGGTGTCACACCCTAGGATAAATCATAATAATAAGGGTGTCTCACTTAAATTTTTGGAAGGAATTGGGGCTTTTGCTCTAGAGGGCTTTGAATCTATAAAGAAAGATTCCAAGTATCAAGCCTCTGATCTAGAATTGACAGTGGATCGATGCTTTAAGCCCCCTCCCAAGGACTCCCTCATTAAGATAACAAGCTCCTCCTCCCTCCCATCTCTAGAAATTAGCTTAACAACAATAGTTGATCCTGGGATCAAGGATTAGGATTTAGAAGAAGGGGAGATTAGTAAGCCTCCTTTACAGAAGGATCAGCCGTGTATAAAAAATAATGTCATCTTTGGATTAAGCAGAGACCTAGGGATGATGAGCCCTCTGAGGTCTTCAACAAAAGCTAATTTATCCCTCTCTGAGCAATCATTGGTGAAGGAAAGTTGTCACCCTGCTTGGGTTATTGGTTCTAGGCATGATCAATCGTCATCTCAAATTATAGATATGAAAAACAATGGGGGGCAGAGGATTCTTCTCTTCCCCTGAAGAGTGACTCTCTGGCAGATGCAGAGGTAGAGAAAGAACAAGTAGCAAGGGAGATCAATATTATTGCCAACTATATTGGGGAAGAAGTAGTTAATGACCTAATGGAACAATTTGTTGATGAGTTTTGTGATGTCGAAGAACTGGATAGGCAGAGGGAGCTCTACATTAAAAATTTAGTGGATAATGCCAGAGTCAACTTGGAAATAGAAGAACTATTCGTACCCTTAGATAATCTGGAAAATGAAAACCCAAACATTCTTGGAATTCACAACACATAAGAGAGAAAAGACTCTCCTGACTGTGCCAAGTGCATCAAAAGAAGGGGTAGAAGATCCCTTGCTGAATTAAGAGCCAAGGATGGGGAAGCTAGGGGACAGCCAAAAATATCATCTCTATTTAATGTAGGGGAGGGCAAGTTCCTCCCCACAGAACCATGAAAATCATATCGTGGAATGTTAGGGGTATGAATGCCCCTAACAAGCAACGTATCATAAAGTGTTGTATTTCTGAAACAAAGCCAGACATAATTATAATCCAAGAAACTAAAATGAACTCATCCGAGATTGCCCAATTTGAGAAGAAATTAGGTTTTAGAAAATTGAAGTATTCCCCAACCATGGGGGCTTCAGGAAGCTTGGCAATCATCTGGGATCCAAGATACTCCTCATTTTCACCTTTAGAGATAAAACATAGTTGGATAGGCGGACTAGTAGCCTACTATAATAATAAGTTAAGATTTAACTTGATCAATGTTTATGGTCCTATTTAGAATAGGGGCAAAGCTCAAGTCTGGTTGGAACTTGAGGCCTTCCTAAGAAACTATCTGAACGATATTTGTATCATTGGAGGAGATTTAAATGTCATCACTAAGGCAGCAGACAAAAGGGAAGGCTGTATCAAGCTACCCCCCATGACTTTGGACTTCAATGATTGGATCAACAGGAATTCCCTATTGAAAATTCAAACAACAGAGAACGCCTTTACTTGGAACAACAGAAGGAAAGGTTTTAGAAATATTGTGGAAAAGCTTGATAGATTTTTCATACATGGAAGGCTTTCAGAGTTCAATTATACTATGGAAGCGGAGATCCTACCTTTATCTGGTTCTGACCATTACCTACTACAACTTAACATTATGTCAGAACAAGTTCCTAGAAATTTCCCATTCAAATTTGAAAGCATGTGGTTCAAGGATAATAACATCATCAACCTAATTGAACACTGGTGGAGTGATTTAGTTTTCTCAGGCTCAAAGATGTTTATTGTGGCAAACAAGTTGAAGTTAATCAAAAGGAAGCTCTTGGAGTGCAATAGGGAGCACTTCGGTAACATCTTTGACAAGAAACTTTTAATAGAAAAGGATCTCAAGGATGTTAATAAGGAAGTTTTGGATCGGGGGATGAACGAACCTCTTTTCCTTAAAGAAAAATTATTACTATCTGAGTATGAAAAGATTCTATCTAAAGAAGAAATCTTCTAGAGACAAAAATCCAGGGAATCTTGGCTGAAAGATGGAGATCGCAACACTAAGTTATTTCATAATAGTACCAAGCAGAAGAGATGGGTAAATCGAATCTCTAACATTAATAATAGCCATGGAGTCAATCCGGCAGACCCATTAGAGGTGGCATCGAAAGTTGTGAGGTTCTTTGAAGGTGTCCTAAACAACACTGACGACTCCAACCTTTGGGGCCAACGTAATATAATTAGCAATATTCCAAAACTCATTAATGAAGAACACAATAGATGCTTGCTTAAGAAATTTTTTGAGGAGGAGGTCAAATCTGCCCTCATGAAGATGAATCCAGATAAGGCTCCGGGCCCAGATGGCTTCCCTACTAGCTTCTTCCAAAAATGTTGGGGATTTATGGATTCGAAGATTGTTAGAAACTCAGGTAAGCTACTTAAGGAGATCAATAATACCTTCTTAGTACCGATTCCAAAAAAAGAGAAACCAGATAGCTTCAATGATTATAGGCCCATAGCCCTATGTAACACCCTTTATAAACTCCTTACCAAAACTTTAGCAACAAGACTTCAGAAACTACTCCCTATCATCATTAGCGAAGAGCAAACAGGCTTTGTGGCTGATAGATCAATCTATGACGGGGTAATAATAGCCCAGGGAGCTATTCACTCGGTCCATCTTAATCATGCACCAAGCATGTTGGTCAAATTAGACATCAGTAAAGCCTATGACAAAGTAGATTGGAGATTTTTATGCAAATTTTTGGAAGCATTTGGCTTTTCCAAATCTTAGATCAACCTTATTTTTGAATGTATTTCCACTCCTAAATTCTTTGTCATGATCAATGGCTCTCCTGAAGGTTTTTTTATCAGCTCTAGGGGGATAAGGCAGGGAGACCCTATGTCTTCTTTCCTCTTCATCATTATGGTAGAAGCTCTAGGGAGGTCTATCTCAAAGGCCAGAGAGGAGGGTGGGATCCTAGGTATTCCCATCACCAATGGTCTTCCCCCCATTTCCCACCAGCAATTTGTTGATGATACTATGCTTTTTGGGCAAGGCGACATTAGGGAAGCAAGGGCCTTAAAAGGTATCCTCAAATCCTACATGGTAGCATCGGATCAAGAGGTCAATTTGGAGAAGTCAATTGTGTTTATGTTCAACATAGACCCCACATCTGTGGATAAGAATTGTAAAGTCTTGGAGATCAAGCCTGGTCTCCTCCCCTGCAAATATCTAGGCATCCCTCTGGATAAAGGAAGAAGGTCATAGAAGTCTTGGGACCACTTGGTGGAAAAAAATAAGATGAGGATTAATACTTGGAAAGGAAGATGGTTGTCCTCTGCAAGCAGGGCAACCTTGGTTAAATAAGTTTTGGTAGCTATGCCCATTTACCAACTTTCCTTTCAAAATTTACCATCCAAAAATTGGATGAACTTAATAAACACCTTAGGACGTTCTTTTGGAAAGGTGCCAATGAAGACAAGAAATTATCACTCCTATCTTGGGACAAGATTTGTAGAGCAAAAGAAGAAGGAGGTGCCGACATTAAAAAATTTCATGACCAAAGCAAGGCCCTTGGGGAAAAGTTAGTTTGGAGAATGTTCAGACATCCCCATTTGAAGTGGGCAAGGATATTGCACCATAAATACCTTGATGGAGTTAATCCTATCCAAATTTTTAGAGAAAACAATCCGCCTAGACGATCTCGCATATGGAACTTTATGCTGGAGTGTAGAAATATTATTTCAGATAAACTCACTTGGAACCTTGGTTTTGGGGATGAAGCACTATTTTGGTCTGATTTCTGGGGAGGGTATAAGGCTATCGATAGAATCTATGACTTTGGGCCTTCACGAGCACTCCTAGAATCAAATAGAGGTAAATTTTTAAGGAACTACATCTCCCCCTCGAAGGAAGGGGCGGGGTGGCAGTGGATAGACAAAGAAAATGAGGATATCCCTGTAAGGGATAAAAACAAACTCATGGCAATTCTAAGAGAAAGAAACATCTCCTTTGGCCTAGATAAGGATAGGCTTGTATGGGATGGCTCCCTGAATGGGGAATATAACTCTAAGGATGGGTATTCTCACATCACTAAAACCCACCTCAGACCCATGCCAAAGCTGCCTCTGAAACTCTACTGGGATAGGTACTGCCTACCCAAGGTTGGAGTCTTCACATGGCTTGCTCTCTAGAATAAGCTCTTAAGTGCTAATAAATTCAGGAGGATGGGGTATGAGGGACCTAGTAGATGCCCTCTCTGTGAAAAGAATGAAGAGGACACTAACCATCTCCTCCTCAATTGCACCTATGCAAACCAATGTTGGGTCTGGTTCACCAAGAAACTAGGTTGGTCATCTGCCTTTCCCCAAACCATTTTAGGGATTCTCAGAGCTTGGCCTATCCTAAGACAAGGATGCCTTTTGAAGGCTTATGGATCTCTCTCCCATCTTCCATAATTTGGGAACTATGGAAGGAAATAAATAGACGTCTCTTCAAAATTGAAAAACTAGAGGTGAACCAGGTAATCAATAAAATTGAGGCTTCTATTATCGAACTCATAAACAGTCAAATCAACTTAGGTATGATGAAGAATGCCACAGTAACCTATTGGGATGAGAAGATGAAGGGTCTATGGGAGGGACTATCTATCCCACCCTTTGTTGGGGATGGCCTTGAAGGAAATTTAAGGAAAATAGCTGAATGTAGGTGGCATCCTCCAGGCGAGGGTTGGCTAGAGTTAAACTTTGATGGGGCTTCCCGTGGCAATCCAGGTATGGCAGGGATAGGATGCTCTGTCCATAACTGGGAAGGTAAGGAAATAGCCATCCGCGCATTCCTTGTAGGCATCAAATCTAATAACTGGGTGGAATTGGTGGTCCTACTGGTAGGCTTGACTCTTTGTAGAAAATTAGGTGTGAAGAATTTGGATATTGAAGGAGATTCGGCTATTATTATCAGTGCTCTAAGAAAAGGCAGCATGCCCAATTGGAGACTCAACTCCCTGCTAGCTAGGGCTATTGATTTATGTCGGAGGTTTGAGAGGTTATATGTGTGTGTGTGTGTGTACATATATATATATATATATATAGATATATAGATATACATATATATATATATATAGATAGATATACATATATATATATACATATACATATATACATATAGATATACATATATATATATATATGTATATGTATATATATATATGTATATATGTATATCTATATATATGTGTGTGTGTGTGTGTGTGTGTGTACAGATGGGCTTATATCCCTTTTTGATTCATAGTAACGCAAGATATGTAAGTTTTAAGACTAGACTCAACTCCCTGCTATCTAGGGCTATTGATTTATGTCGGAGGTTTGAGAGGTTACATATGTATACATACATACATATATATATATATATATATATATATATATATATATATGTATGTATGTATACATACATACATATATATACATACATATATATATATACATACATACATACATACATATACATATATATATATACATGTATGTATACATATATATACATGTATACACATATATATATATATATATATATATATATACACATACATATATATATATATATAGATGGGCTTATATCCCTTTTTGATTCATAGTAACGCAAGATATGTAAGTTTTAAGACTAGTAGGTGCAATAGGATATAGGAATAGGCATATGTATATAAACATGCATGCATATCTTATCACATCTTAAATATGTAGTCATGGATATATAGGTATTACTATTCACATATACATTGTACTCTATTAGGATTAAAATGTTATCCATCCCTTTAAAGTTCGCCATTTCTTCCTCTCCAAGCCATCTAAGTTGAGTAGGTCTTTTTATCCTTAGCTTTAGCTTTTAAGAGAGACTTGCCTCTCCCTTGTTGGATGTCATGCGTCAGCATCTCCTTCTCGATCAGTACCATTGTGACGACACCCTAGTAATGATGAGGGACACTCCCTCAGTGACTTGAAAGTATAACTACCCTCTGCTTGAAGGTTTAAGGCGGCGGTAATCATTTCTTAGATCTTTGAAGATCGCAACTCTTGCATCGTGACCCTCCAATCTTAATCCCTCACCCACATTTTGCTCTCCTCTACAACTAGACTAGTTGTTCTTCATGAAGCATTAACTCTCCAGCTTTATTTAGCCCGTTTGGTGGGTGTCCTAGTCTATCTCCCATTAGCTTTGATGGATACTCCTCTAAGACTTCTTGGGCCGAAACGACAGATGGCCTTTGTAGGGGAAATCAAAGAGGAAAGAATGAAAGGCATTTTGGCCCACCAGAATCCATTGATTATTGGAGCTATGATGAAAATCCTAGGGAAGGATTGTATCCTAAATGAGGACCAGACTAGAGCTAACCCTAACAACATAGCAATGTTCCTAGCAATCGCCATGCATCTGAAGAAAGATAGAAGTGTAGTGGTGAAGCTGTGCAAAAAGGTCTTCAAAAAGGAATTCTTGGGCGAACTAGAAAGGGTGATGGTCAACATTGATGATGAGCTTACGGCTCCTAAGCCCTGGGACTACGATGTTCTTATTCGAAAGAATAAACCAGTGCCTCAATTCCCTATCTTGGTTATTGAGGATCGCTCGGCCTTTGAAGCTTATAGTCCTATCAGAAGCAGGAATTTTTTCTTCCTCTCGTGGCTCCTGCAGGTTAAAAAGCCTCCGCGGGATAAATGGCTGATGAATTACCTCAAAGCTGAAAACATCACAGTCATCTTGGACAATATGTTATTTCCTCCCTCTCTTGTAGACCCCTCTTCAACAAAACAAGAGAGCTCGGTCTCTAGAAACCCTCACAAGTAGGGAAGGAGAGGATGAGGTGCCTTCCATAGGGAAAGCTCTCTAGCTTTTTGGCTTTCTTCTGGCTATCAGTGTTGCGAAGAATGTTAATATTGGCCCACTCATGGGGGATTTTGTCTCTGGTTTTCCTTCCGACACCTTGAAACTCTCTAAAGTTTTTTCTTTCATACATTTTATACATTCTTAAAAGACTTATGGATGGTCAATATACATATTTACTAGACTTAGTTATGTTTTCGCTCTAATTTTTTGCTTATGGGTTTAGTTGTTTTTCTGATCATTCAATCTTCTATCTTAATTTAGGGCAATGCGACTCCTTTAAGATATATATATATTGTAGTCACATAAATCTGTCCATTTTAATTAAATGAATATTTCGTATTTATTTGGTTAAAAATCCACTAGCCACCAGTTAATTAAATTAATATTTAATTAATTCATCCCCAAACATTCTTCTATTAATTAAATAAATTATTCAATTTATTTTAATTAATTCATTAAAATCAAATTCCAATCAATTAAATAAATAAAATCAATTTATTTAATTAAATCCCCTTTTCCTCTTTTAAATAAATTAAATAAAACATTTATTTAAATCATTATCCCCACCCCACTTGCATTTTCCTACAAATGCAACTTGCACACATTTATTGAAATAAATGAATTTTTATTTTAAATAAAATCCTATTTTCCCTCACCCACCAAATCCACTTGCAAAAATCTAATCCCCTTCTAGATTCTTCTAACCCCTTCCTAATTAGCCTAATCCATCTCCTAAATATTGTCACATTCCTAAGCAAAATGGAGTCACTTCTCAAAGACCCCAAAGTCTTTCATAACCATTAAAGGCTTTCAACCTTCAACCACCAAAATCCTTAAAGTCTTTGAAAACCATTGAAGGCTTCCAACTTTCAACCACTTAATCCCCCAAAGTCTCCAATAACCATTAATGGTTAATTCAACTCTCCTACATGGTTAAAACATTTGTTTTGACTCAACCTCTACCCAACCCAAGGGTCTCATCAAGCCTTTAATGCTTTGACCATGATTATCTCTTAATCATTTGCACAAAGGTTTATCCTTGGATTAGATCCTAATTCAGTGGGTAAACCTAACTTAGGCTTGACCCTTAGCCTTTAGATAACCATGAGGTCTTCTCAGGCCTTTAATGTCTCCAACCTCTTCTTTCAACCCAATCTTATGTTGACATTTGTCACCATTTCATTGGTGCAAATTGTGCACATGGATCCCCAACTTTCAAGCTTGACCCTTGATTAAACCTTTTAATCCTGGCCATCCATTGCTCCATTTTTCCTATAAATAGAGCCCATTCCTTCATAATCCAGATCCTGAAAACTTATAAGCATTTAGACTATAGCCATTTTAGAGAGCATTTAGCATAGCATAACTAAATCTTGTCTTTTTCGTAAAATCAATCATTTTAGCATTAAAAATAGCTTTTCATTTCATGTTTGGAGCTATTCTACAAATCTCAATCCTCCATAAGCATCCATAGTGCAAAAAGCTACTGAGAGCTACACTATTTTGGAACTTGGAGAGGAGAGGAACAAGGGAGAAGGAACTAATATCATGCTAAGAGATAGTTGGAGATATCTCATTGTCTTTACTTCTTTAGTTAGATTCATTAGCATGTTTTTAGTATCTCTCTTGGAATGCCTTCATATGTTTTAGTTTTTGATTGACTAACTCTAACGTCTTGTGTGTTTGGTGTTCTTTGATCTTAAACTAACCTTGTGCCATTTAGGAGGGCATCATTTGGTGAACCCGACGTGAATCGAACACGCAACCTTCTGATCATTTTTTTTAAATTAACATTTTGCTTGTTGAAATTGCCACACAGGTCGCGCTTCGACGCTATTGAACACGTTTTAGCGCTGTTGCAACAATTTCTTTTAGCGCTATTGATCCTAAGATAGCGCTATTGAAAAGGTTTCAGCGCTATTGGCAACATTCTAGCGCTTTTGACACAGTTCTGGCGCTATTGACACACTTCCAGCGCTTTTGTCTTCTTGGATTTTTCTCTTCTTTCAGCGCTACGGTGCAAATTAGTGCTTCTGCGACCGTAGACTAGCGCTATTGTATTAATCAGCGCTTCTGTAAAAAAAACAGACTAGCGCTATTGTGACAGAATGTTGTCCGATTCACTTTGTAACCAAAAAATCAGAACTTAGGCTTGTGGAAGCCCCCCCCTTGAGCATTGGTTTTTATTAACTTGTTTCTTTTCTTTGTGCAGGTTAACAACCCAAAAATCCCAAAATTTTCATTTAAGTGCTTAAAAAGAACTTAAAAACACAACAAAAACAGTTTTTCATTGTTTTCTAGTTAGGCCTCATTTTCTTTTTGGTGCTTAAAATTGACAACACAGAATTTGATTTCATTGCATCAATTGGGACCTAAAATTTACAATCCACATTTCAAAAATTTGGTGCAAATAAAACTGACAAACCACTTGTTTTTGATTTATTTTTTTGCAAACAAATTTTCCTTCAAAGCAAAACGTGTTTTTCATTAAGTTGACCAGGATTTCCCAAATTCTAGATTACAAAACACATTGCCTTTAAAGTTAAAAAGAACACCATGACTGTTGGAGCAACATCTCCAAATAGTTAGATCATCTTTGCAAATGTTGGATTAAAAAAAACAAGTGAATTTCGTGTTTGGCACGCTTGTGCACAAAAGTCAGTCGAGTGGTCCTACCTCTAACACACACTATCCTCTCCCTTGGCTTTCGTGGTCCTAGGTGCAAGAGAAAAGTGTTAGTAACACTCAAAATTTTATCTTTTTAAGAGAGGCCTGCCAAGGGATCGATACTCTTGGGAATGACCTCGAGCGGTAAATCCTTCGAGCCGCTATAGAAATCAGGTGAGAGCGAAAGCTGTAGCCTTGGGTATAGCTGTTCCTACAGTGTAACTGGCCGAAAGGACAAATGGGCCCCACCACCAGTTACAAGGCTCTTAAGTGAGTCACTGCAGAATGAACTTATGTCCAAAGCCATCGAACATGACTAAACACCTTTAAGTAGTAGCCCACCTGTTCTATTGATTGAGGATATTTGAGATATAATTTAGTGCAAGAGCATAGAAGGTTTTGCTCCCAAGATACTCACCATACATATTTCCTTGAGTAGAAACATAGCTTTTTGAAAAGTCACTTGTGGCTTGATAAAAGTGGTGACTCCCCCATCATAGGGATCATCTATTTGTTATGCTCGTGCAAGACTTAGTATATCACATCCTTACCTACCACGGCGGGATTCATAAGGTATGTAGTACCAAAGTCGAAGAAATATCAAGATGTGGGCTAAATTTATCACAACTGGCCATTTGACCATAGGGATAAAAAGTGTTTGAAGTGTGTTCGTTTTACAGAACTAGTGCAAATTGAGCCGACTTCAGGCTTTGGAACTACACCTTAAAATAAATCTAAAGGAAGGGTCAAAAACAAGTCCAAGGATTGGGTTGATCTAGACCCATACTCATTTGTGCCTTTGAGGCAACATTCTTGTGTTTGTGTGCTTGCTTTGTTTTCTTGTCAAAGAAAAATCAGAAAATCAATCCCAAAAATAAAGTATTCATCCAACATTTCTCAAAAACAAACAAAAATACCAAAAACAAAGTGCAAACAACAAAGAGACAAATTTTATGACCATTCTTCACATCTTGCGAAAGAAGAAGTGTCATCAGAATATCACCTTGAAAAGAAGACCATTAAGCTCAAAGGCTTTGATCAAAAGAAGAAAGTTCTTCTATCTAAATAGACAAATCTTTGTCTCACATAGAATCTTTCTACATCGCATGCGTCTATACCTTCAAGGAAAAATAAACGAGTTTGATTCAGAATCATTAAACCGCAGAGCTTTTATGCAATATAGAGCTCTAATTTATCACAAAAATCAAGGAGGAAAGATTAATCCCAATTTCTTCCCAAACATCTGTATCACCTACAACACAGCTCGAGAAGTGCCACCAACACCTGAAAGGGAAGAAGTAGAGTTTGTTCCATTTGTAACACAAAGTTTTTATTGAAGTTGAAAACAAAACATCCATCATCTCATTCATACATTATTATTCCATCATCAATCCATCCCAAAACTCTCAAAACATTCAGAGGTTCTTTTCCCAAGATCCCTTTTTAGATATTGCTTGAAATCAAACACATCACATCACTTTTAGATTGTTTCTACATCTAGGATAAGCTCATCCTAAGAGACACATCTACGTAGGTTAAAACTAGTTCATGAGTGAATCCTCTCATTGCTAGGTAGTTAAAATCTGTAACACATCTCAGATTTCTCTACACCTTATCACATCCAAACTTATCAATACAAACAAGCAATTCAAAGAAGGAATCCTAGTTACATCTACCTTTAGAGTGCTAGAGATCTACATACCATACAATCCACTAATCATCAATCTTGCATCAACAACTCATCATCATCTTCAACCAACTTCAAAACAAACTTGCAAACAAAATGGCTCAAACCCGATCGCGATCAAGGCAACGAGAAATAGAAATTGAGGAAGAAGAGGACAACCTCAATGAATTTCAAGAAGCACTTGGAGGAAATGTAAATAATGAAAACCCAAGTACTCCCACTCCTTCAACAATCGAAAGAGTTCAGCATAACCCTCACTTTAACAGATTGTTTGATGAAATTCTCAGGAGCCATGCAGATGCTCACTTCTTAAAACTCGCTCAAGAAGGAGCCAAACTCCCCTCTGACTTTGATCTTGCCCAATTAAGACAAGCATCAGAAAGACAAAGTCGCCATGAGGAGGAAAGGGGTATAAATCAAATCAGATATAACATTCCTCGAGGTAACCCACCACCTCCTCCTCCAAATGAAATGGAGATGTTGCGGCAACAAGTCAAGAATCTCGCCCAACAACTTCATAGTGGTGTTAAGACCAATCAATTTTCACTTAATGACATCTGTCCCTATCCTTTTGATAGGAATCTTTATATGCCACCCTTTCCACGCGGGTTTGAAACACCCAAATTTGAAAAAGATAGAGGAAAGGGGGATCCCCGTGATCATGTCCGAGAATTTCATTCCGCTTGTCTTGAAGTGGCTTATGAGGACACATACCTAATGCGTCTTTTTCCCCAAAGCTTGGGAGGAACAACCACATCATGGTTTTCCCGACTTCCAGGTGGCATTAGAACATTTGAGGAACTCATCCAGAAGTTTCTATCTCATTACTCTTATAACATTGAACGCGACATCACCATGGCTGATCTGTGCAATACCAAACAAAAACTAGGTGAACTATTCTCAGTATTCCTGCAATGATGGCGCCAAATGTCTAGCAGACGTTCTCTTCAGTTACCTGAACGGGAACTAGTGGAAATTTTCATTTCCAACTTAAATGAAGAAATGGAATTTCACCTGGATGTCAAGGACACAGACTCTTTTAACGATATGATCACCAAAGGTATAAAATGTGAAAGGGCACTCATCAAGAAAGGACTCATCAAAATCTTTAATGAACCCAAAGATGGTCCTCGCCCGCGCTTCAATAGTGATAAACCAAACTTCTGGAACAAGAATAAGAATATCGTCAACGATGGGGTTGTGGATGCTCGAACAATCCAAAATGCACAACCTGTGGTGCGATTTGCAGGACAAAATCCTCCACCTCAAAATAACACAAATAGTCCTCCTAATCAAGGTCGCATCACATCTCATGATGAACCAAGACCTCGTCCACAAAAACAAAAATGCACATACACTCCCTTAGGGGAACCCATTGAAACAGTAATGCGGCAACTCATTTCTCAGAATTTGATCACTCTATCTAAACTATCCAACTATGAACCTCAAGTTAAACCGGCATGGTGGAGAGATACTGAACACTGTGAGTTCCATCAAGGAAGAGGACACAAGACAAGTAATTGTCACCGATTGAAAGATCTCATTCAAGATCTTATTGATCGAGGAGAAATTGAGATTGAAGGACATGACCCAAAAACGACAAATAATGATCATCAGATGTTCAAGAATCCACTTCCATCACAAGATCAAAGGGGTCCTTCCACTTCCCGGCGAGGCACTGATACCACTGATTATACGCAGGCTGCGTATAACTACACTGTAAATCACCTGTATGATGTCAGTGAACAAATTGTAACTATAACCTTCAAAAATCCCACCCCCAATTGCAATGTTGTTACGCGTCGCGGCAAAGTCACTATCAAGGCAGCTCCACAAGGCACCACCTCCATCCCAAAGCAATACAATCTTGTGGAACAATTAGATAAAACACCTACGCTTATATCCATTTTAGAACTATTACGCCTATCACCATCTCATAAAACAATTTTGGATCAAGCACTCCAAGAGGCGTCAGTCCCTGCAAACCTTAATACGGACCAGTTTCAAGCTATGGTTGGAAATCTAAAGTCATCACCTTGTCTCACTTTTTCCGAAAGTGACAACTCCTCCTTCCAACAACCGCATAATGCTTCCCTACACATTGAAGGCTTTATCAACCAACACAGGATCAAGCGAGTCTTGATAGATAATGGAGCAGGCCTAAACATTTGTACACTACAGTTGGTCAAAGCATTGGGATATGCAATAGAATCAGTGGATCCTCACAAGAAGATCACCATCAAGGCCTATGATGATGCAGAGCGTTCATCCAAAGGAGCTGTGGTACTACCAATCCGGGTTGGCCCTGTGATAAAGCACATCATTTGTCAGGTTCTGGACCTTCCTCTGCCATATAATCTATTGTTAGGAAGACCTTGGATACATGCCATGCAAGCTGTTCCATCTACCTACCATCAATGTATCAAGTTCCCACATAATGGTACAGAGATCACAATCCTGGGCGATGCAAATCCCTTTGCTTTTTGCCATCATATCAGCCATCAACCAGAGATTACTGTTCCTAATAATAGGGAAGCCATTTCCTTCACATCATATGTAAATCCCGCTTCTCTTGCCAGTTCAAACACCCCTATACCCAAGCAAGAAAAGCTTAAAATGAAAGTCGCAGAGGAAGGTCTCGGGGAATATAACTTGAGTTAGCTCTTTTGTGTGGGACAAATGCCTACTTCTCCTAGAACGCATGGTAAACCACAGCAGTTACTCCAAAAACCCATAGTCACACCCGCATGTGCTTTGACGCCTTTCATCCTTGGAAAGAGTCAAGAGGAAGAAACACAAGATGAGGACCTAGCGGAATGGATCTATAAAGATCCCATCACCATTGATAAACCGCAAGTTACACTTCCTACGGACCAGTATGGTAAAGGTCTCCTCATTATGCAAAGAATGGGGTATGATGGTCAGAGTGCTTTGGGATCCTGCAAACAAGGACGACATGAACCGCTACTGCCAGAGTTCAAACCCAAAGGTAATACAGGCCTAGGCTTTGAAAAAGAAGTCCTTCCTAAACTCAGATTCAAAGGCAAACCCAGCAAACCATTTTGCCCACCTACGACAAAGAGGACACCTTTCATAATCAAAGCACCAGCAAGCCATATCCCCACTGCCCCATCAAGGCTCACAACTCCACCGCAACCATCACCAATGCCAAACATCCCACCAATCGAACCAGTAATCCCATCCGCGGCAGCCATCACATCAATAAAATCATTTGCAGCCACAACTGTATCAGAACCCGCAGCAGCATCTATGGCACCAGCCATTCCAATAGAAACCACTAAATCAACACTGCCGATACTTCCAGTGACAAATCCTTTAATCCCCATCACGGTTCCTGCAGCACCGATCACCCAAAAGGTACATAAACCAATCACGCCTGCAGTATTCAACTCCAGCGACATCCCAGTATGGTATAGCAATCGGATGCTAGAAAGTGATTCAGAGACTGACTCACATGAGTGGGAATTTGATTCTGTACAACTTAACACTTCAGATGAGGAAGACACATCACCACCTCCACCACGCAAAGACATCCCTGTTTACGGAGAAGCACAGATAAAGACCACTTGGGTACCTGAGCTGGAAACATCTTCCACAGACCCTACATCTCATCCTACGCCTAATTCTGACAGGGAGAGTACCATCAACAACCTTCACCACACTGTCTTAACCCTCACGGATACATCTCCTGCACTTAACCTAATCGATGAAGTAATGCCCATTATCCACCCTGAACTCATCGAATGGAACCAATCAAATCCTCCATGTCTTGACCTCTTCCAAAACGATGAGGCTATCATTGACTTTTTGGAATTAAGGGATAATCTACCAAGCGGGGATCACAAAGCTAGATTCGCCATTCAACTTAATAGCGCAGCATACTTCGAGGCGGATGCCAAACCCTTCAGCTACAAAAATATAACATTAAAACATGGATCTTCTAGTGAAAACCACATTGTGGCACTGTTTGATCCAACAAAAGTAAAAAGAAAGAGCGTATGCAACGGTGAAAACCTCTCTGAGGCGCCTGAGGATGAAGGGTTTGACATTCTCCCTGCTAGTACACAACAGGAACAATCAACGATCCTCATTGAGGAGACCAAAGAATACAATGTGGGGACTCCTGAAAACCCTCATATCATACATTTGGCATCTCTTCTCACTCTAGAGGAACAGCCTCAATTTATAGAGTTCTTCCAGCAGCGTCAGATCAACTTTGCATGGTCATATGCAGACATGCCTGGGCTGGATCCTGATTTAGTCATGCATCATCTCACAGTAGCAAAAGGAGCCAAACCTATCTAGCAGAAGCTTCGTAAGATGCATCCTCAGATTGCCATACTAGTCAAAATAGAACTTAAGAAACTCCTGGATGTTGGTTTCATTAGACCAATTGATTATGCAGAATGGATCTCCAACATTGTGCCAGTTGGCAAACTAAAAGGGGGCATCCGCATTTGTACTGACTTCAGAGATCTGAATAAGGCATGTCCTAAGGATGACTTCCCTCTACCAAATATCGACATCATAGTAGATTTGACAGCAGGACATGTCATGCTTTCACTCATGGATGGTTTTTCAGGATACAATCAAATAAAGATCGCACCAGAAGACCAACATAAGACAGCCTTCACATGTCCATGGGGCACATACTGCTGGAATGTAATGCCTTTCGGTCTAAAGAATGCAAGAGCGACCTATCAACGAGCAATGACCACCATCTTCCATGACATGATGCATACTATGATGGAAGATTATGTGGATGACTTACTAGCAAAATCACTCACTAGAGATGGGCATCTCCACATCTTAGATAAAATCTTTGATAGACTGGAACAATACCATGTTCGACTCAACCCAAAGAAATGTGTCTTTGGAGTGACCTCCGGGAAGCTTCTAGGATACATTGTCTCAAACAAAGGCATTGAGGTCCATCCAGCAAAGGTTAAGGCAATCATGGACATGCCACCACCAAAGAATATCAGTCAGCTAAGGACATTACAAGGACGACTTCAATCCATCTGAAGATTCATTGCACAATTGGCTGATAAGTGTCACCCATTCACACACCTGCTACACAAGAACATCCGCTTTCAGTGGGATGACAAATGCCAACAAGCATTTCAGGTGCTTAAAGACTATCTCATGAATCCACCATTGTTGATGCCACCAGATCCAAGTAGACCATTGTTACTTTATATCTCAGCGACAAGTACAGCACTGGGTGTACTACTGGCACAACATAATGCAGAAGGCAAAGAGTGTGCTGTATACTACATCTCTCGTACACTGGTTGGCCATGAACTCAATTACACACCTATTGAGCGAGCTTGCCTAGCAGTAATCCTGGCAGCCACTAAATTGCGGCACTATCTGTTGACACACAAGGTACAACTCATCGCAAAGATTGATCCACTCAAGTACTTACTTAGCAAAGCAGCATTGACAGGTCGCTTGGCCAAATGGGTGATGATTCTAAGTGAATTTGACATTGAGTATGTGGACCGTAAGGCTATCAAAGGGCAGGTTATTGCAGATCAGTTGGCCAATGCACCACTCACAGGCAATCATCCCCTCATTTCCACTTTTCCAGATGAAGAGATATTCATGATCACAGAAGCACAGCCATGGAAACTATATTTTGATGGTTCATACACTAGGCACGGCTCAGGGGCAGGCATTCTATTTATCACACCTCAAGGTGATAGCATCCCAAAGTCTTACAGGCTCACATTTCCATGCACAAACAACATAGCAGAGTATGAGGCCTTGATCACAGGACTCAGGTTAGCCGTACAATGGAAATTACAAGAATTACAAGTATATGGCGATTCCCAACTAGTCATTCGACAAGCAACAGATGAATATCAGACCAAAGATGATAAACTCATGCCATATAAGCAAATGGTGGACACTCTAAAGACATCATTTACAACTATCACTTTTGAGCAGATATCAAGAGATCAGAATCGAGCTGCTGACGCCATGGCTACCATTGCATCTCTCTTAGATCTTCCACAGAATTCAACATGCTACGAGTTCTTGGTAGAACAGCTTTGGATTCCCGCTTATGATATCCCTGAATCCGAAATGATATGTCGCCTTGTTGGTTCTGAATCCCCATGTTATGGTGAGTTCTACACCTATCTCCGCAATCACACCCTTCCTCCCGACCAATCAAATAACCAACAAAAAACCTTCATTCGCCAAACTGCCCGATATACCATTATTGCTGAAACCCTATACCGACGCAGTCTTGATGGTACTCTCCTTCGATGTCTGGAACAAGGTGAGATAACAAAGGTTTTGGAAGAGGTACATGAAGGAATTTGCGGGACTCACTCAAGTGGTCCATCACTAGCCAAGAAGATCATGCGAGCTGGATACTATTGGCCATCTATGGAAAAGGATTCCTACTACTTTGTCAGGAAGTGCAAAAAATGTCAAGTTCATGGCGACCTAATACATGCACCAGCTCAAGAACTGCAACCAATCACAACACCGTGGCCTTTTTGTCAATGGGGTCTTGATCTTGTGGGTAAAATCCATCCATCTTCATCCAATGGCCATAAATTCATTATTACCGCCACCGAATATTTCACCAAGTGGATTGAAGTTGTTCCACTTACCTAAGTCACCAGCAAGCAGATCACCTCATTCATCCTCAACTACATCATCTGTCGGTATGGTGTGCCCATGTCCATTGTCACAGATAACGGTCTTCCTTTCAAAAATCAGGATGTCCGTGAGCTTTGTGAGAAATTTCATATACAACACCGCTTTTCCACTCCCTATTACCCACAAGGCAATGGTCAGGCCGAAGCATCCAATAAAAACATATTGAGGATCCTAAAGAAGACAGTCAATGATGTCGGCCGTGATTGGCATGTTCAATTAAATCCAGCATTATGGGCATATCGAACTAGCATTCGGACCCCTACAGGTGCAACTCCTTACTCATTGGTCTATGGTGCAGAAGCTATCTTACCTATTGAGGTAGAGATACCATCCTTACGAGTTTCATTGCACAATCTCATTGATGATGAAGCATACAAAGTATCCCGTCTTAGAGTTACTAGATGAGAAGCGACAAGCTGCATATAATCACCTCAAAGCCTATCAGCAGCGCATGAGCAGAAGCTACAATCACCGAGTTAGATCTCGTACATTTGAGGTAGGTTATCTTGTTCTTCGAGAAAATCCTCGCAACCAACCAAACAGAGAACATCAAGGCAAGTTTGAAACAAATTGGCTGGGCCCATATGTTGTTACTACTGTGTTCGGGTTCGGGGCATATCAGTTGGCTACTTCAGAAGGAGAACCGCTTGCAGATCCAATCAATAGCATGCACCTCAAAAGGTTTTATACCTAAGCTGAACAGAGCATCAGGCTCCCCTACATATCAGAAAATACCAAAAACATTCAGAAAATGTCCTGAAGAAAATACAAAAACATTCAAAAAAGTAAAGAAAACTCATACATCCAAACGGTGAACAACCACTCCGGTGGCACCTTGGGTAAGTGCGATGGTGAAAACCTGGCAAACAGGCGCCACTCATCAAGGCAATAGCTCCAGTATCTTTCAGGCTCGTTGCGATCACATTCATGCACACATCCGTCCATCCAAAGCCATGGCTTGTTATTTAATCTGCAATTAAGAAAGTACTCCATGCATCTCGCATCCCACCCCTTTTCATAGTCAGGTTTACAAACTGGGGGCAATACCCTTAACCTATTGATGGAAGTGGATTCTACATTGTCTTATGTGTCATTACGCTCTTCATTCAAGCAATCATCAAAAATATCAAAAAAATTCAAAAATGTCTCGCAAAATATCAAAAACATTCAAAAATGTCTCGCAAAATATCAAAAACATTCAAAAATGATTCACAAAATCCAAAAACATTGACAAAACCCATCAAAAATCACACAAAAACATGGCAACACCTTGTACATAGTTATCCGATCAGATACCAAATAAACATTGACAACTACTCACACACGGACCATTTACCAATCAAACCCAAAACAATCAACTTCAACAATTCGAACCTGTCTTTAAACAAGGATGCATCCTTCCTTACCAAAACAAAGACAAGATAACATTTTCTTTGACAAGAAAATTCTATTAGGCTATCAAATACTTGGTTGATTTGTGAGTACAATCATTTGTTTATCTGTATTAGGATCTTTCAGCATTGTTTTGTATCGTTTATGCATCATTTCCGATGAAGTTCTGGGGCATGTACTAATGGTGTCTACGTGGGAAGTTCACTAAGCTACGTGATCTTATGCCAAAAGCAGTCATAAATCACTACGGCTTGCTGACTACAGCGTATACCTCGACCATATGGACACGAACCATTACCAAGGATCCTTATTCTTTATTCTTTATGTATATATGCTATTTGATTGCAGGTACAATGCTCATTCTTTGATTCCTTTTCCTCCAAATTGGATAAAGGTTTTATTTTCTTAGTACGGTATGTACTTGTCTCAAGATCTGATCAAGCCTAAGATCAAGGAGGATGATCCAAGTCATGCACGAAAGGAGATAATCCTTGTCTGTTCCGCAAGCAATACTCTGGTCGACTTGACCCTTATATCAAGTCGTTTGTATTTACTTGCTATATTAAAATCCATGAAAGAAATACTCAGGTCATCTTGAATCATTGTGTCAAGATGCTTGTATTCTCTTCCAACATTTTAAGGCTCAATGATGAAAATAGAGCACTATGGATCGTCATTTCACCTCATCTGTTTATATCTTGCATTCTGTTGCATATCACCCATCCATCCATTCATTCATATGTAGGCTTTTACATGCAAAAATGATTAATAAAAGCTGGTCTTGGATACAATCACGATCGAGTACTCTGATACATCATCAATGCATCATGTCAAGTCTTAAAAACCTTGCATTCTTCATGATCATATCATCATTACATTTAGGTGCATCTTGCATTCCCTCCATTCATGTCATTTTACAAACTTAAACATTACGTATAGTTCATTGTTGACATTAGCTTTCATTAAAATCATTGGCATCATTGCATCAATCATAAATAATTAGATCCATTCATGGGATTTAATTGTCTTTGATTGTATTAAAATCATTTAATAAGCATTCATTTCATATCAATTATCCATTATCATTTTATTAAACTTTTCATCATTTATCATTTGCATTCATTTCTTTATAGTTAAAAGATGCATTCATTCATTACTAAGTATCTTATAAATGTTCATTTTTAGGATTCATTTCACATCGCATTCATTATCCTCTTTTTAATTGTATTAAGGTACAATTATTACAAATGTTAGTTATCATATCATCCCACTTTCATATTTAAAGCATTTTAGATTCATAAGACCATTTGTTTACACAACCTTGGTTCATACCATCTCATATATTCATTTTACATATGCATTCATTTAACATATCCTCATATAAACATTTGTACTTTACATTTGTTTATCCGTATGCATTCATTTAACATATCATCATATAAACATTTGTACTTTACATTTGTTTATCTGTATGCATTCATTTAACATATCATCATATAAACACTTGTACTTTACATTTGTTTATCCGTATGCATCCATTCTACACATTATCATATAAACATTTGTACTTTACATTTGTTTATCCATCTGCATTCATTTAGACATTATCATATAAACATTTGTACTTTACATTTTGTTTATCTATATTACATTCATCTAAAAACACATCTCGATGCATACTTATACATAAATATCATTCATTTGACCATTGCATTAACATTATCTCATCATTGCATCCCAATAGGAAACACCATAAAATCTTGTTCATCCATCAAAACATAAGCATATATCATCCTAGCATTCCATACATATAGCATTACATCACAAATCATAAACATCATAAACCTGCATTCATCTATCAGTATCTCACATCATAACTCATCATAAAAACATACATCATAAACATCTCAACCTGCATTCATATGTCAGTATCTCACATCATAAATCATCATAAAAACATGCATAAAAGAAACATCTCATCAAATGCATACATGTCCACATCTACATCTAAGCAATAAATCATAAACATGCATAAACGATCATACATAATCACATGCATATCATCACAATATGGGATCTCCTCATATATACCATCTCATATATCAGAGTACAATGAAGTCTACAAAATCGGCTACCAAGAGCCATCCAAGATACAGTCCAAAAATAGACAAAGATACAATACATAGATGCAAAGGTGCTCTCTCAAATGCCGCTCTGGCCAGATGTTGTACCTACACCACCCCTACCTACTCCACCGCTGGTACCGGCCCCACCTGATCCATCTCTCCGTGGAGGCCTCATCGAACCCCCACTCCCTCCTGCATCTCCTGATCTATCTCGCCTCAAAGGACCCATCACTCCCCCACTACTCTGCATCCTCTGTGATCGCTCGGATCTCGACTGCCGCATCTAGGTATAACTAAGAGCTCGCTGACTGAGTGGCACCACCTGCTCATATAAACCTCGCCAGTACTCTATCTCAGCCTGCGCTCGCCCAAACTGCCTCATAGTCTCCCCTGAAGGACCCTATGCTCCTACTCCTGCTCGGACTCTCTCCTGTAGCTCCGCCAATCTCTCCACCGCCGTATCTCTCTCCCGCAACACCACTGTCAGCTCTGCCTCATGTGTAAATAGCTGCACATCCCTAGCTGCTACCTCTGCCTCTAATCTCTCCACCCGAGTCTGCAAATAACCTATCATGTGATCCCGCAGATCCCCAGTAGCTCCCTCCCCCATATCCATGGCTCCTGCACCTGTCTCACCCCCTCCACTAGGTCCCTCCCCTGCACCCCCCTCTCCTGCACCTGTATCCATCGGGATCTCTCTCTCCATCCCCCTCCCACTCAACTACACTCCTCCCTGCATCAAAGGACCCTGTGATATCTGAAGAGGTAATCCACCTCTCCCTCTCCGCTGTCTCGGCATCCCTAAACCTCCTCCACCACCTCCTCCACCTCCAGAACCTCCTCCACCACCTCCTCCACCACCTCCTCCTCCTCCTCCTCCACCTCCTCCTCCATCTCCTCCTCCCCCAACTCCACCTCCTCGGCCTCCTACTCTCCGTCCTCGTCCCCTCTCATCCTCAAACGCTGGGATCGGCTCAGCTGGATCTGATATCCGTAGAATCGGGTGCGCCGCCCGATACTGTGTATACTCATCTGTAACCCTTGCATCCACGACCCTCAGTCGTAAGTCCCATGGCCTCGCCTGCAGTGTCTGGAACTCTGCCAGTGCCTGATCATACGGTAGCACTGGACCCCATGCATACCGCTCTCGGATCACTCGTGCATACTCCCCTGATCCGGTAGGCAGTCCCTGCTGCCGTCCAAACTGTCTCATCACCCGTCTCGACACCTGTCTCTCTACATGATGTGAGGTCCTCCCAATGAAGAATTGGGTCATAAAGCAATAAGGTAGTGCCTCCGCATCATCCTCCCACGGCTCACACTCCAAGTATGGCCGCCAGATCACTGCATCTAGGTCATCCAATGCTCGCCGCCACCACTCTAACTTCCCCAAGTGGGGCTGACTCATCATGCCACTATACATAAACATATAGGGCTAGTCCATGGCTCGGAATCTGAGACTCACTGGTCGAGTCACTGGTAAGTGCTCCCATGCCCACACATGCAGCAGCGTCATGCCCACTGCAAGAGACCCTCTCCCCCGGTACACTACCTCGTGAAGCTCCTGATACATGTGCACTAACACGCACGGCCCCCAGGCAAATCGGGTCCCCTCCATCACCATCATCTCTATCACCTGTCCCCATCCCACCGCCAATCCATGTGACTGCATGTCTGGACACAGAAGTCCTCCCACGATCCCTGACAAAACAACTGGAAGGGGCTCATATAGTGCCGCTATATCCTCCCATGTGATCGAGCCATCATCGATGTATACGTCCTCATCAAATATCCTCTGGCAAGACACTGTCCCCCAGGATCAATCATATGTGACAAGCTCTCCCCGAATCGGAATCCGAAGGATACGCCACACGTCCTCTAAAGTCACTGTCATCTCTCCCTGAGCTAGATGGAACGTGCACGTCTCACTATGCCATCGCTCTGCCAATGCTGTGATCAGGCCGTGATTCATCTAAATCAAGGGCATATGCATCACCTCGTAGAGCCCAGTAGCCGCAATACAGTCTATCTCTATCTGTGTCAACCGATCTCGTAATCCCTATGTCGCGGGGTGGCACTCACGTAACTGCAACACGCGCAGATCCTCCTGCACATAGACATTCATCCAACCACCATCAGTTGTTTTGTTATCAAACTTTCTTAAGTTTAAACTTATACTATCATCAGATACTTTGATCAAGTATCTTCGGGTCTCAACAGGTAAGCAATCATGGCCGCCTAGACTTCAACAGGCATTTATCCTAACAAATGACCTAAGTCTCATCGGGCTGCTATGGTTCAAAACAACTCCCACTTCACCTCGCCATCCATCAATCGTTAGGCATCAGGAGATTTATTTTGTCCAACACTGGGGCATCTCGTTATCCTAAGGCAAAAGCGCTATTTCATCTACAATAACGCTAGTTCTGAACAATAGCGCTACAAAAAACTCAATAGCGCTCAAAAAGCTATACAATAGCGCTACAACACCAAAAGCACTAAAAACGCTATACAATAGCACTATTACCCATCAATAGCGCTTAATTAACCCTACGATAGCGCTACTTAAACACAAGCGCTAAAACTTGCATACACTAGCGCTAATGCATACAAACGCGCTCAAACTAGCCTACAAAAGCGCTATTGCGGCACAATAGCGCTAATTGATGGAGCAAAAGCGCTAAAACCATAGTTCCAGCGCTCTTGCTCCGACTTGACTTGGACTCAGCTAAAAACCTATCAAAAATGCATAAAAAGTAAGTTTTCGAATTTGCGTACCGCTGGTCCGTAGTCGGCTGGGCACTGAAATCGTCGCATTCGCTCAAATCGGTGCTCGGTAATTGGAAACGGCATCTTCGCTCTTCTTTGCTCCTCCAAATGTCACTGTCAAAGCTCTAGTTTTCAACTGGTCGCGGTCACAAATGATCCTATTTTCACCCCTTTCACCCCATTTATACCCCCCGCCGTCACCGTAACTTCGCCCCGCTCATCGCCGTGGTCCCCGTGAACTTCCCGAACCCCCCATTTCTCCATGTTTCCCCCGATTTCTTCTATTTTTCACCAATATATCTAACTTCTTTTCTTCTATCACCTTGCTAATTTTCATTCTTTTTCGAGAGATCTCCCGATTTTTCGAAATTTTTCGGCCCATCTCTCGAGGGGGCATACCACCCATTAAATTTACATTTTATGGGGCATTTCTTCACACCAGTTTTTCTTTCTTTGAAACGATGCGATAAACTGCACCGTCTCAAAGAGGGGCAAATGTAGTCACATAAATCTGTCCATTTTAATTAAATGAATATTTCGTATTTATTTGGTTAAAAATCCACTAGCCACCAGTTAATTAAATTAATATTTAATTAATTCATCCCCAAACATTCTTCTATTAATTAAATAAATTATTCAATTTATTTTAATTAATTCATTAAAATCAAATTCCAATCAATTAAATAAATAAAATCAATTTATTTAATTAAATCCCCTTTTCCTCTTTTAAATAAATTAAATAAAATATTTATTTAAATCATTATCCCCACCCCACTTGCATTTTCCTACAAATGCAACTTGCACACATTTATTGAAATAAATGAATTTTTATTTTAAATAAAATCCTATTTTCCCTCACCCACCAAATCCACTTGCAAAAATCTAATCCCCTTCTAGATTCTTCTAACCCCTTCCTAATTAGCCTAATCCATCTCCTAAATATTGTCACATTCCTAAGCAAAATGGAGTCACTTCTCAAAGACCCCAAAGTCTTTCATAACCATTAAAGGCTTTCAACCTTCAACCACCAAAATTCTTAAAGTCTTTGAAAACCATTGAAGGCTTCCAACTTTCAACCACTTAATCCCCCAAAGTCTCCAATAACCATTAATGGTTAATTCAACTCTCTTACATGGTTAAAACATTTGTTTTGACTCAACCTCTACCCAACCCAAGGGTCTCATCAAGCTTTTAATGCTTTGACCATGATTATCTCTTAATCATTTGCACAAAGGTTTATCCTTGGATTAGATCCTAATTCAGTGGGTAAACCTAACTTAGGCTTGACCCTTAGCCTTTAGATAACCATGAGGTCTTCTCAGGCCTTTAATGTCTCCAACCTCTTCTTTCAACCCAATCTTATGTTGACATTTGTCACCATTTCATTGGTGCAAATTGTGCACATGGATCCCCAACTTTCAAGCTTGACCCTTGATTAAACCTTTTAATCCTGGCCATCCATTGCTCCATTTTTCCTATAAATAGAGTTCATTCCTTCATAACCCAGATCCTGAAAACTTGTAAGCATTTAGACTATAGCCATTTTAGAGAGCATTTAGCATAGCATAACTAAATCTTGTCTTTTTCGTAAAATCAATCATTTTAGCATTAAAAATAGCTTTTCATTTCATGTTTGGAGCTATTCTACAAATCTCAATCCTCCATAAGCATCCATAGTGCAAAAAGCTGCTGAGAGCTACACTATTTTGGAACTTGGAGAGGAGAGGAACAAGGGAGAAGGAACTAATATCATGCTAAGAGATAGTTGGAGATATCTCATTGTCTTTACTTCTTTAGTTAGATTTATTAGCATGTTTTTAGTATCTCTCTTGGAATGCCTTCATATGTTTTAGTTTTTGATTGACTAACTCTAACGTCTTGTGTGTTTGGTGTTCTTTGATCTTAAACTAACCTTGTGCCATTTAGGAGGGCATCATATATATATATATATATATATATATATATATATATATATATATATATACATACATACATATACACACACACACACATATATATATATATATTTGTATTTATATATGTATATATGTATATATATATACATATATACATATATAAATACAAATATATATATATATATACACATTTATACATATAGCTATATGTCTGTATCTGTTCATCTATTTGCAGAATTTTGCCCTTTAGCATTTATGCTATTGTGCCCAACTGAAAGATTCAAATCCCTTGAGCATTCTCATGAAAGAGTTCATCTTACGCCCATGTAAAGAGCTCTGCTGTCAGCTTTAACTTTTAATACTAATGTATTCATATACATATATATATTTATGTGTATATATATGTACATATATGCATACATACTCACATAGATATATGCTTATATAGCATACATTTATGAAGAGAGTCATTCATATATATATATATATACATGTGTGTGTGTGTGTGTATGTGTGGTCATTTCCATGTAAATTGAACTCCTATCGGTTGAAAGGTACAAGCAAGGTAGTCATGAGCCTTATGTTAGGAAGGTCTTTTCAACTGATATTGGATGTTTGATATTTTTAAATCGGTGATGGCTGGCAGGTTTCCCTATTCTAATTAGAGTTGGCTTCGAGAGGGTTGTTTGGATATTATCATTTGAATAGTCTCCTAAATAGGTAGTCTCTATTTTTTCATCTCTTAAAATCTTCTCAGCGGCGGATTGTGGTATGAGTTGAGCATTATGGATAAGGGATATTTGTGTTGGCTAACTATTTCTGTGGTATTATGATGGTATGACAGGTTGGAAAGTTCTGGCAGGTATTCCCCAGACAGTCCATGGTGTGGAGACCTGCTAAGAAAATTTCCTAGTTAGATATGTCCCAAGCTATTATATCTTTTGAGTTTGAAATTATTGTATTTACTCTAACATTGAGTTGGTTGAAAGGTGTAATGAGGTTCTTGTGCAGAATAGGGGATTGGTCAAATCCATACTAGGCACTCAAGAATTCAGGTAAAGATTTGAACTACCATTTTCGATCAAGGTCATCATTATCAGAGCAGGGGCGACTCGCAGCACTAAGGAAACTGCGGATGTTTCTAATGTATTCTCTTGTAGATCCTCCTAGATGCATTTTCCAAAGATTTGTGTATCATTTCCCTTATTTTAAGCTATCTCTAGCATCAGTTCTTTGATCCATTAATGGTTCTAAGCTAGACCAGAGGTTTTCTTCCCTCCATTCTTTCTTACCGGTGCCCACACTGAATGGAGTTGTAATTATCTTTTATTAATAAAATCTCTTTGGCCTCGGCCTTTTATCGATCAAAAAAATATATCAATTTGTCATTAAATCATTAAAAAAGAATCAAATTGAACAAAAAATTAAAATTGAGAAAAGAAATCAAAATGGAATTAAATTGAAAAAATTTTAGAAAAGCAATTAAATCTGTAGTCACACAAATCTATCTAGCTTAATTAAATAAATATTCGCTATTTATTTGATTAAAAATCTACTAGCCATCAGTTAATTAAATTAATATTTAATTAATTCATCCCCAAACATTCTTCTATTAATCAAATAAATTATTCAATTTATTTTAATTAATTCATTAAACCAAATACAAATCAATTAAATAAATAAAATCTATTTATTTAATTAAAATCCCCCTATTCCTCTCTTAAATAAATTAAATAAAACATTTATTTAAATCATTATCCCCACCCCACTTGCATTTTCCTACAAATGCAACTTGCACACATTTATTGAAATAAATGAATTTTTATTTTAATAAAATCTTATTTTCCCTCACCCACCAAATCCACTTGCAAAATCTAATCCCCTTCTAGATTCTTCTAACCCCTTCCTAATTAGCCTAATCCATCCCCTAATTATTGTCGCATTCCTAAGCAAAATGGAGTCACTTCTCAAACCTCAAAAGTCTTGGATAACCATTAAAGGTTTTTAACATTCAACCACTTAAATCCTCAAAGTCTTTGATAGCCATTAAAGGCTTCCAACTTTCAACCACTTAATCCACAAAGTCTCCAATAACCATTAATGGTTAACCCAAACCCTCCTACATGATTAAAACATTTGTTTTGACTCAACCTCTACCCAACCCAAGAGTCTCATCAAGCCTTTAATGCTTTGACCATGATTATCTCTTAATCATTTGCACAAAGGTTTGTACTTGGATTAACTCTTAATCCAGTGGGTAATCCTAATTTAGACTTGACCCTTACCTTCTAGATAACCATGAAGTCTTCTCAAGCATTCAATGCCTCCAACCCCTTCTCTCAACCCAACCCTATGTTGACACTTGTCACCATTTTATTGGTGCAAATTGTGCACATGGATCCCCAACTTTCAAGCTTGGCCCTTGATTAAACCTTTCAATCCTGGCCATCCATTGCTCCATTTTTCCTATAAATAGAGCCCATTCCTTCATAATCCAGATCTTGAAAACTTGTATGCATTTAAGCTATAGGCATTTTAAGAGAGCATTTAGCATAGCATAACTAAAATCTTGTCTTTTTGATAAAATCAATCATTTTAGCATCAATAGCATAGTATTAGCTTTTCATTTCATATTTGAAGCACAATACTACAATCTCAATCCTCCATAAGCATCCATAGTGCAAAAAGCTGCTAAGAGCTACACTATTTTGGAACTTGGAGAGGAGAGGAACAAGGGAGAAGAAACTAAGAGCATGTTAGGAGGTATTTGGAGATGCCTCATCATGTTTGCTTTGATAGTTAAATATGCTTGCATGTTTTTAGTGTCTCTCTTGGTATGTCTTTTTAGATTAGTTTTTGATTGACTAACACTAACGGTTTTGTGTCTTTTGTGTTATTTTATCATTGACTAACCTTGTGCCATTTAGGAGGGCATCATTTGGTGAATCTGACGTGAATCCAAGCACCAAAAACATATCATTTTTTTTAGCTAACATGTCTGATTGTTGAATTTGTCACACAGGTCGCGCTTCGGCGCTATTGAACACGTTTTAGCGCTACCGACACTTTTTCTTTTAGCGCTATTGTTCTTACAATAGCGCTATTGTAAAAGTTTCAGCGCTTTTGACCCTATTTTAGTGCTTTGGTCCTTCTTCTAGCGCTATTGAATATCTTTTAGCGCTTTTGCCTCTCTGGTTTTACCCTTCTTTCAGCGCTTCTGTGTAAAATAGCGCTTCTATTTAAACGCAGATTAGCGCTATTGCAACAGAATATTGTACAACTCACCTTGTAACCGAAAAAATTGACAATCTTAGGCTTGTGGAAGCCCCCCCTTGGACATAGATTTTACTAACGAATTGTGGTTTTTGCAGGTTCAAACTAACCCCTAAAAATCACAAAATTTTCCTTTTGGTGCATTAAAAACTTGAAACAAAGAAATTTGTCATGCTTTCTAGTTAGGATCATTTGTCCTTTTGGTGCTTAAAATCAACAAACAAATTTTCTTTCTTGCATCAAACTTAAAAATCACAATCCACACTTCAATTTTTGGGCAAGTAAAAAGAACAATCCACTTGTTTTTTATTTTTGCAAACAAATTTTACTTCAAGCAAAACGTGTTTTTCATTAAGTTGACCAGGATTTCCAAATTCTAGATTACAAAACACATTGCCTTTGAAGTTAAAAAGAACACCATGGTTGTTGGAGCAACATCTCCAAATAGTTAGACCACATTTTGAAATAATGGATTAAAAAGAACAAGTGTCTTTCGTGCTTGGCACACTTGTGCAAAAAGTCCGTCGAGTGGTCCTACTTCTAACGCACACTATCCTCTCCCTTGGCTTTCGTGGTCCTAGGTGCAAGAGAAAAGTGTTAGTAACACTCAAATTTTATCTTTTTAAGAGAGGCCTGCCAAGGGATCGATACTCTTGGGAACGACCTCGAGCAGTAAATCCTTCGAGCCGCTATAGAAATCAGGTGAGAGCGAAAGCTGTAGCCTTGGGTATAGCTGTTCCTACAGTGTAACTGGCCGAAAGGACAAATGGGCCCCACCAACAGTTACAAGGCTCTTGAGTGAGTCACTGCAGAATGAACTTATGTCCAAAAACATCGAACATGACTAAACACCTTTAAGTAGTAGCCCACCTATTCTATTGATTGAGGATATTTGAGATATAATTTAGTGCAAGAGCATAGATGGTTTTCCTCCCAAGATACTCACCATACATATTTCCTTGAGTAGAAACATAGCTTTTTAAAAAGTCACTTGTGGCTTGATAAAAGTGGTGACTCCCCCATCATAGGGATCATCTATTTGTTATGCTCGTGTAAGACTTAGTATATCACATCCTTACCTGCCACGACGGGATTCATAAGGTATGTAGTACCAAAGTCGAAGGAATATCAAGATGTGGGCTAAATTTATCACAACTGGCCATTTGACCTTAGGGATAAAAAGTGTTTGAAGCGTGTTCGTTTTATAGACCTAGTGCAAATTGAGCCGACTTCAGGCTTTGGAAATACATCTTAAAATACATCTAAAGGAAGGGTCATATACAAGTCCAAAGGATTGGGTTGATCTAGACCCATACTCATTTGTGCCTTTTAGGCAACATTCTTGTGTTTGTGTGCTTGCTTTGTTTTCTTGTCAAAGAAAAATCAAAAAATCAATCCCAAAAACAAAGTATTCATCCAACATTTCTCAAAAATAACCAAAAATACCAAAAAAACAAAGTACAAACAACAAAAAGTCAAATTTTATGACCATTCTTCACATCTTGCGAAAGAAGAAGCGTCATCAGAATATCAACTTGAAAAGAAGACCATTGAGCTCAAAGGCTTTGATCAAAAGGAGGAAGTTCTTCTATATAAATAGACAAATCTTTGTCTCACATAGTCTTTCTATGTCACATGCATCTTTACCTTCAAGGCAAAACAAATGAATTTAATTCTGAATCATTGAACCATAGAGCTTTTATGCAATATAGGGCTCTGAGTTATCACAAAAATCAAGGAGGAAAGATTAATCCCAATTTCTTCCCAAACATCTGTATCACATACAACACAACTTGAGAAATACCACCAACACCTGAAAGGGAAGAGGTAGAGTTTGTCCCATTTGTGACACAAAGTTTTTATTGAAATTGAAAACATTTTCATCCATCATCTTACTCATACATCATCACTTCATCATCATCAATCCGTCCCAACTCTCAAAACATTAAGAGGTTCTTGTCCCAAGATTCCTTTTTAGATATTGCTTGAATCAAAAACATCACATCACTTTTAGATTGTTTCTACATCTAGGATAAGCTCATCCTAAGAGACACATCTACGCAGGTTAAAACTAGTTCATGAGTGAATCCTCTCATTGCTAGGTAGTCAAAATCTGTAACACATCTCAGATTTCTCTACACCTTATCACATCCAAACTTATCAAACAAGCAAGCAATTCAAAGAAGGAATTTTCGGTTACATCTACTTTAGAGTGCTAGAGATCTACATACCACACAATCCACTAATCATCAATCTTTCATCAAACAACTCATCATCATCTTCAATCAACTTCAACACAAACTTGCAAACAAAATGGCTCAAACCGGATCCCAATCAAGGCAACGTGAAATAGAAAGAGAAGCAGAAGAAGAGGACAATCTCAATGAATTTCAAGAAGCACTTGGAGGAAATGCAGATGACGAAAACCCAAGTACTCCCACTCCTACAACAATTGAAAGGGCTCAGCATAACCCTCTCTTTAACAGATTGTTTGATGAAATACTCAGGAGCAATGTGGATGCTCACTTCTTAAGACTCGCTCAAGAAGGAGCAAAACTCCCCTCTGACTTTGATCTTGCCCAATTAAGACAAGCATCAGACAGACAAAGTCGCCATGAAGAGGAAAGAGGTAGAGATTCCATCAGATATAACATTCCTCGAGGTAACCCACCACCTCCTCCAAATGAAATGGAGATGTTGCGGCAACAAGTCGAGAATCTCGCCCAACAACTTCATAGTGGTGTTAAGACCAATCAATTCTCATTTAAGGACATTTGTCCCTATCCTTTTGATAGGAATCTTTACATGCCACCCTTTCCACGCGGGTTCGAAACACCCAAATTTGAAAAAGATAGAGGAAAGGGGGATCCCCGTGATCATGTCAGAGAATTTCATTCCGCTTGTCTTGAAGTGGCATATGAAGACACCTACCTAATGCGCCTTTTTCCCCAAAGCTTGGGAGGAACAACTACATCATGGTTTTCCCGACTACCAGGTGGCATAAGAACATTTGAGGAACTCATCTAGAAGTTCCTAGCTCATTACTCTCATAACATTGAATGCGACATCACCATGGCTGATCTGTGCAATACCAAACAAAAACTAGGTGAACTATTCTCAGTATTCCTGCAACGATGGTGCCAAATGTCTAGTAGACGTTCTCTTCAGTTACCTGAATGAGAACTAGTGGAAATATTCATTTCCAACTTAAACGAAGAAATGGAATTTCACCTGGATGTCAAAGGCACAGACTCTTTTAACGATATGATCACCAAGGGTTTGAAGTGTGAACGGGCACTCATCAAGAAAGGACTCATCAAAATATTTAATGAACCAAAAGATGGTCCTCGCCCGCGCTTCAATAGTGATAAACCAAACTTCTGGAACAAGAACAAGAATATCATCAACGATGGAGTTGTGGATGCCCGGACTGTCCAAAATGCACAACCTGTGGTTCGGTTTACAGGACAAAATCCTCCACCTCAGAATAACACAAATGTTCCTTCCAATCAAGGTCGCATCACATCTCATGATGAACCTAGACCTCGTCAGCAAAAATAAAAACGCACATACACTCCCTTAGGGGAACCCATTGAAACAGTATTGCGACAACTCATTTCTCAAAATTTGGTCACTCTACCTAAGCTATCCAACTATGAGCCTCAAGTCAAACTAGCATGGTGGAGAGATACTGAACACTATGAATTCCATCAAGGAAGAGGACACAAGACAAGTAATTGTCACCAATTGAAAGATCTTATTCAGGATCTTATTGACCAAGGAGAAATTGAAGTTGAAGGACATGACCCAAAAACAACAAATAATGATCATCTGATGTTCAAAAATCCACTTCCATCACAAGATCAAAGGGGTCCTTCCACTTCCAGGCAAGGCACTGATACCATAGATTATACACAGGCTGCGTATAACTACACTATAAATCATCTGTATGACGCCAGTGAACAAGTTGCAACTATAACGTTCAAAAATCCCAACTCAAATTGCAATGTTTTTACGCGTCGTGGCAAGGTCACCATCAAGGCAGCTCCACAAGGCACCACCTCCATTCCCAAGCAATACAATCTTGTGGAACAATTAGACAAAACCCCTGCGCTTATATCCATTTTAGAGCTATTGCGCCTATCGCCATCTCATAAAACTATCTTAGATCAAGCACTCCAAGAGGCGTCAGTCCCTGCAAATCTGAATACAGACCAATTTCAAGCCATGGTTGGAAGTCTCAAGTCATCACCTTGTCTCACTTTTTCCGAAAGTGACAACTCTTCCTTCCAGCAACCTCATAACACCTCACTCCACATCGAAGGATTTATCAACCAGCATAGGATCAAACGAGTCTTGATCGATAATGGCGCAGGCCTGAATATTTGCACACTACAGTTGGTCACAGCATTGGGATATGCAATAGAATCAGTGGATCCTCGCAAGAAGATCACAATCAAATCCTATGACGATGCAAAATGTTCATCCAAAGGAGCTGTGGTACTTCCAATCCGAGTGGGCCCTATGGTAAAACACATCATTTGTCAGGTTCTGGACCTTCCTCTGCCATATAATATATTGTTAGGAAGACCTTGGATACATGCCATGCAAGTCGTTCCATCTACTTACCATCAATGTATCAAGTTCCCATATAACGGTACAGAGATCACAATCCTGGGCGATGCAAATCCTTTTACGTATTGCCATAATATCAACCATCAACCAGAGATTACTGTCCCTAATAATAGAGAAGTCATTTCCTCCACATCATATATAAGTCCAACCTCTCTTGCTAGTTCAAACACCACTATATCCAAGCAAGAAAAGCTTAAGATGAAAGTCGCAGAGGAAAGTCTCGAGGAATACAACTTAAGTCAACTCTTTTGTGTGGGACAAATGCCCCTTTCTCCTAGAACACATGGTAAACCACAATAGTTACTCCAGCAACCACTGATCACGCCAGCATGTGCTTTGACGCCTTTCATCCTTGGAAAGAGTCAAGAAGAAGAAACCCAAGATGAGGACTTGGCGGAATGGATCTATAAAGATCCCATCACCACTGATATACCGCAAGTTAAACTTCCTACGGATCAGTATGGCAAAGGTCTCCTCATTATGCAAAGAATGGGATATGATGGTCAAAGTGCTTTGGGATGTTGCAAACAAGGACGACATGAACCTCTGCTGCCAGAATTTAAGCCCAAAGGCAATACAGGCCTAGGCTTTGAAAAAGAAATATTTCCTAAACTCAAATTCAAAGGACAACCCAGCAAACCACTATGTCAACCTACGGAAAAAAGGACACCTTTCATCATTAAAGCAGCATCAAGCACCATCCCAACTGCCCCATCGAGGCTCACAAACCCAACACCACCATCTACAATGCCAATCATCCCACCAAGCAAATCAGTAATCCCATCAATAATACCATTAGCAGCAACAATTGTATCAGAACCCGCAGCAACATCTATGGCACCAGTAGTTCTAGCAGAAGCCACTGAGTCACCACTGCTGATCCTTCCCATATCAGATTCTTTAATCCCTATCAAACTTCCTGCAGCACTGATCACTACAAAGGTACATAAACCAATCACACCTGTAGTGTTTAACTCAAAAGACATCCCAGTATGGTATAGTAATCGGATGCTAGAAAGTGACTCAGAGACCGACTCACATGAGTGGGAATTTGATTCTGTACAGCTTAACACTTCAGATGAGGAAGACACATCACTACCTCCACCACGCAAAGACATCCCTGTTTACGGAGAAGCACAGATAAAGACCACTTGGGTTCCTGAACTAGAAACATCTTCCACAGACCCTACGTCTCATCCTACGCCTGATTCTAACAGGGAGAGTACCATTAACGACCTTCACCACACTGTCTTAACCCTCACTGATACATCTAACGCACTTAACCTAATCGATGAAGTAATGCCCATTATCCATCCTGAACTCATTGAATGGAACCAACCAAATCCCCCATGTCTTGACTTCTTCCAAAACGATGAGGCTATCATTGACTTTTTGGAATTAAGGGATAATCTACCAAGCGGGGATCACAAAGTTGGATTCGCCATTAAACTTAATAGCGCAACATACTTCGGGGTGGATGTCAAACCTTTCAGCTGCAAAAATATAACAATACAACATGGATCTTCCAGTGACAACCACACTGTGGCGTTGTTTGATCCAACAAAAGTAAAAAGAAAGAGCATATCCAATGGTGAAAACCTCTCTGAGGCGCCTGAGGATGAAGGGTTTGACATTCTCCCTACAAGCACACAACAGGAACGATCAACGATTCTCATCAAGGAAACCAAAGAATACAATGTGGGGACTCCTGAAAATCCTCATCTCATACATCTGGCATCTCTTCTCACTCTAGAGGAACAACCTAAATTTATAGAGTTCTTCCAGAAGCGTCAGATCAACTTTGCATGAACATATGCAGACATGCCTGGGCTTGATCCTGATTTAGTCATGCATCACCTCGTCGTAGCAGAAGGAGCCAAACCTGTCAAGCAGAAGCTTTGTAAGATGCATCCCCAGATTGCAGTGCTAGTCAAAATAGAACTCCAGAAACTCCTAGATGTTGGTTTCATTAGGCCAATTGATTATGCAGAATGGATCTCTAACATCGTGCCAGTCGGCAAACCAAAAGGGGGCATCCACATTTGTACTAACTTCAGAGATCTGAATAAGGCATGTCCTAAGGATGATTTCCCCCTACCAAATATCGACATCATAGTGGATCTGACAGCAGGACATGCCATGCTTTCACTCATGGATGGCTTTTCAAGATACAATCAAATCAAGATCGCACCAAAAGATCAAAATAAGACAGCCTTCACATGTCCATGGGGCACATATTGCTAGAATGTAATGCGCTTCGGTCTAAAGAATGCAGGAGCGACCTATCAAAGAGCAATGACCACCATCTTCCATGACATGATGCATACTATGATGGAAGATTATGTAGATGACTTACTAGCAAAATCACTCAATAGAGAAGGACATCTCCACATCTTAGATAAAATCTTTGATAGACTGGAACAATACCATGTTCGACTCAACCCAAAGAAATGTGTCTTTGGAGTGACCTCCAAGAAGCTTCTAGGCTACATTGTCTCAAGCAAAGGTATTGAGGTTGACCCAGCAAAGGTAAAGGCAATCATGGACATGCCACCTCCAAAGAATATTAGTCAGCTCAGGACATTACAAGGACGACTTCAATCCATCCAAATATTCATTGCACAATTGGCTAATAAGTGTCACCCCTTCACACACCTGCTACATAAGAACATCCACTTTCAGTGGGATGCCAAATGCCAACAAGCATTTCAGACGCTTAAAGACTATCTCATGAATCCACCATTGCTGATGCCACCAGATCCAAGTAGACCATTGTTACTTTATATCTCAGCGACAAGTACAACATTGGGTGTACTACTGGCACAACATAATACAGAAGGCAAAGAGTGTGTTGTTTACTACACCTCTCGCACACTGGTGGGCTATGAACTCAATTACACGCCTATTGAGCGAGCTTGCCTAGCAGTAATCTTAGCAGCCACTAAACTAAGGCACTATCTGTTAACACACAAGGTACAACTCATTGCAAAGATTGATCCACTCAAGTACTTACTCAGTAAAGCAGCATTGACAGGTCGCTTGGCCAAATGGGTCATGATTCTAAGTGAATTTGACATCGAGTATGTGGACTGTAAAGCTATCAAAGGTCAAGTTATTGCAGATCAGTTGGCCGATGCACCCCTCACAGGCGATCATCCCCTCATTTCCAATTTTCCAGATGAAGAGATATTCATGATCACAGAGGCACCGCCATGGAAACTATATTTTGATGGTTCATACACTGGGCACGGCTCGGGGGCAGGCATTCTATTTATCACACCTCAAGGTGACAGCATCCCAAAGTCTTACAGGCTCACATTTCCATGCACCAACAACATAGCAGAGTATGAGGCTTTGATCACAGGACTCAGGTTAGCCGTACAATGGAAATTACAAGAACTGCAAGTATATGGCGATTCCCAACTGGTCATTCGACAAGCAACAAATGAGTATTAGACCAAAGATGATAAACTCATGCCATATAAGCAAATGGTGGACAATCTAAAGACATCATTTATTACTATCACTTTTGAGCAGATACCAAGAGATCAGAATCGAGTTGTTGATGCTATGGCTACTATCGCATCTCTCCTAGATCTTCCACAGAATTCAACACGCTACGAGTTCTTGGTAGAATAGCTTTGGATTCCCGCTTATGATATCCCCGAATTCGAAATGATATGTCGCCTTGTCGGTTCTAAATCCCCATGGTACGGTGAGTTCTACACCTATCTCCGCAATCACACCTTTCCTCCCAACCAATCGAATAACCAACGTAAAGCCTTCATTCGCCAAACTGCTCGATATACCATTATTGCTAAAACCTTATACCGCCACAGTCTTGATGGTACTCTCCTTCGATGTCTGGAACAAGGTGAGATAACAAAGGCTTTGGAAGAAGTCCATGAAGGAATTTGTGGAACTCATGCAAGTGGTCCTTCACTAGCCAAGAAGATCATGCGAGCTGGATACTATTGGCCATCTATGGAAAAGGATTCCTACTACTTTGTCAGAAAATGCAAGAAATGTCAAGTTCACGGCGACCTGATACATGCACCAGCACAGGAACTGCAACCAATCACAACACCATGGCCTTTTTGTCAATGGGGCCTTGACCTTGTGGGTAAGATTCACCCATCTTCATCTAACGGCCACAAATTCATTATTACCGCCACCAAATATTTCACAAAGTGGATCGAAGCTGTTCCACTTACCCAAGTCACCGGCAAGCAGATCGCCTCATTCATCCTCAACTACATCATCTGCCGGTATGGTGTGCCCATGTCCATCATCATAGATAACGGTCTTCCTTTCAAAAATCAGGATGTCCGTGAACTTTGTGAGAAATTTCATATCCAACATCGCTTTTCCACCCCCTATTACCCACAAGGCAATGGTCAGGCTAAAGCATCCAATAAAAACATATTGAGGATCCTAAAGAAGACAGTCAATGATGCTGGTCGTGATTGGCATGTTCAATTGAATCCAGCGTTATGGGCATATCGAACTAGCATTCGAACCCCTACAGGTGCAACTCCTTATTCATTGGTCTATGGTGCAGAAGCTATCTTACCTATTGAGGTTGAGATACCATCACTACAGGTTTCCTTGCATAAACTCATCGATGATGAAGCCTACAGAGTATCCCATCTTCAGGACTTAGAGCTACTTGATGAGAAGCGACAAGTTGCATACAACCATCTCAAAGCCTATCAGCAGCGCATGAGTAGAAGCTACAATCACCGAGTCAGATCTTGTACATTTGAGGTAGGTGATCTTGTTCTTTGAGAGAATCCTCGCAACCAACCAAACAGAGAACATCAGGGCAAGTTTGAATCAAACTGGCTGGGCCCATATGTTGTCACTGCTGTATTCAGGTCTGGGGCATATCAGTTGGCTACTTCAGAAGGAGAACCGCTCGCAGATCCAATCAACAGCATGCACCTCAAACGATTTTATACCTAAGTTGTACAGAGCATCAGGCTCCCCTACATATCAGAAAATACCAAAAACATTCAGAAAATGTCCTGAAGAAAATACAAAAACATTCCAAAAATTCAAGAAAAATCATACATCCAAACGGTGAACAACCACTCCGGTGGCACCTTGGGTAAGTGCGATGGTGAAAACCTGGCACACAGGCACCACTCGTAAAGACTATGGCTCCAATATCTTTTAGGCTTGTTGCAATCCCATTCATACGTCTACACATCCATCCATCCATCTAATCATGGCTTGCTATTTGATCTACAACAAAGAGAAAGTACTTTATGCGCCTTGCATCCCGCTCTATCATAGTCATGTCTACACTTGGGGGCAATACCCTTAAAATCTAGATGATGGAAGTGGATTCTACATTACTAGTGATTCAGTGGCAAAAACATTCGAAAATGTCTCACAAAATCTAAAAACATTCGAAAATGCCTCTCAAAATACCAAAAACATTCAAAAAACTGTTCCACAAAAGTCCAAAAACATTGAAAAACCATCAAAAATCACACAAAAACATGGCAACACCTTGTACACATTCATCCGCGCAGACATAAAACAAACATTGACACAATACTCACACGGTGACCACTTATCAATCAACCAAAACAAACGACATCAACAATCCAAAAATGTCCTAAACAAGGATGCATCCTTCCTTACCAAAACAAAGACAAAAGTGACGTTTTCTTTGACAAGAAAATTATGTTAAGTTATCAAATGCTTGGTTGATTCGTGAGTAATTCATTTGTTTATCTGTATCGGGATCTTTTAGCATTGTGTTGTATCATTTGCGCATTATTTCCAATGAAGTTCCGGGGCATGTACTAAAGGTGTCTACGTGGGAAGTTCACTAAGCTATGTGATCATAGGCAAAATGTCGCCATAGATCACTACGGCTTGCTGACTACAGCATATACCTCGACCATATGGACATGAACCATTACCAAGGATCCTTATTCTTTATGTATATACTATTTGTTTGCAGGTACAATGCTCATTCTTTTGTTCCTCCTCATCCAAACTGGATAAAGGTTTTATTTCTTAGTATGGTATGCACTTGTCTCAGGATATGATCAGCCTAAGATCAAGGAGGACGATCCAAGTCATGCATGAACGGAGATAATCCTTGTCTATTCCGCAAGCAATACTCTAGTCGACTTGACCCTTATATCAAGTCGTTTGTATTAACTTGTTATATAAAAACCATGAAAGGAATACTCAGGTCATCTTGAATCATTATGTCAAGATGCTTGTATTCTCTTCCAACATTTTAAAGCTCAATGATGAAAATAGAGCACTATGGATCGTCATTCCATCTCATCTGTTTATATCTTGCATTCTGTTGCATATCACCCATCCATTCATTCATTCATATGTAGGGTTTACATGCAAAAAGTGACCAATAAAGCTGGTCTTGGATACAATCATGACCGAGTACTCTGATACATCGTCAATGCATCATGCAAAGTCTCAAAAACCTTGCATTCCTCATAGTCATATCATCATTGCATTTAGGTGCATCTTGCATTAAGTCCATTCCTGTCATTTCCAACTTAATATTGCATATAATTCATGTGTGATATTAGTTTTTATTTAATCATTTGCATCATTGCATCCATCATAAATAATTAGATTCATTCGTGGGATCGAATTGTCTTTGATTACTTTTAAACATTTATTAGGCATTCCTTTAGGGTCAATTATCCATCATCATTTCATTCTCCTTTATCATTTATCATTGCATACATTCATTTATAAAATTAAAAAAAATTGCATTCATTCATCCAGTTATTAAAGTACTTTATTATGCTCATTTTAGGATTCATTTCACATCGCATTCGTTATCCTCTTTTTAATTACATTAAGGTGTAGTTATTAAACAAACCATAAGGTATAGTATCATCACATTATCATTCTTACTTAAAACATATTTAAGCATTTAGAATCATCAAGTCCATTTGTTTACAAACCATTGGTTCATACCATTTCATGTATATCCATTTTACATACGCATTCATTTAGGCATTATCATATAAGCATTTGTACTTTACCTTTTGTTTATCCATATTACATTCATCTAAACACATCTAGATGCATATCCATACATAAAATCATTCATCTAACCAGTGCATTAACATCATCACATAAATCATCGCATCATTATATTACAATAGGAAACACCAAAAATCCTGTTCATAAATCATCATAAGCATATATCATCATCATGGCATCACATACATAAAACATTACATCAAAAATCAAATATATCATACATATATAAACCTGCATTCATATGTTAGTATCCAACATCATAAATCATCATAAAAACATGCATAAAAGAAACATATCATCAAAATGCATACATATACACACATCCATACATAATCAAATGCATATCACCACAATATGGGATCTCCTCATATATCTCATCTCATATATCAGAGTACAATGAAGTCTACAAAATCGGCTACCAAGAGCCATCCAGGATACAGTCCAAAAAATAAGCAATGATACAAATACATATATGCATAAATGGTCTCTCAAATGCCACTCTGGCTCGATGTTGTCCCAACACCTCTACCTGCTCCACCACTGGTGCCTGCACCACCTGATCCATCTCTCCGTGGAGGCCTCATCGAACCCCCACTCCCTCCTGCATCCCCTGATCTCTCCTGCCATAGAGGCCCCATCACACCCCCACTACTCTGTGCCCTCTATGATCGCTCTGATCTGGCCTGCCGCATCTGTGAATAGCTAAGAGCTCGCTGGCTAACTGGCACAACCTGCTCATATAAACCCCGCCAGTAGTCTATCTCCTCCTATGCTCGTCACATCTCCCTCATCACCTCCCCTGTAGGCCCCTATGCTCCTACTCCAACCCGCACTCTCTCCTGCAGCTCAACCAATCTCTCCACCGTAGTATCTCTCTCCCGTAGCACCACCGTCAGCTCTGACTCTCATGCAAATAGCTACACATCCCTAGCTGCTACCTCCTCCTCTAAACTCTCTATCCGGGTCTGCAAATGAGCTATCATGTGATCCCGCAGATCTCCAGTGGCCCCCTCCTCGGTCTCCATCGCTGCTTCCCCTGCACCACCCTCTCTAGTCGTCCCCGCTCCTTGGTCCATCAGGATCTCCCTCTCCATCCCCCTCCCACTCAGCTGCACTCCTCCTTGCATCAAAGGTCCCTGTGATATCTGTAGAGGTAGTCCACCTCTCCCTCTCCGCTGCCTCTGTAACTCCAACCCTCCACCTCCTCCACCTCCTCCATTTCCACCTCCACCTCCTCTCCCTCCTCCATCTCCACCTCAACCTCCTCTCCCTCCTACTCCTCCTCGACCTCCTGCCCTCCTCCGGCCCCGTCCCCTCTCATCCTCAAACACTAGGATCGGCTCTGCTGGATCTGATATCCGTGGGATCGGGTGTGCTACCCGGTACTGCGTATACTTATCTATCACCCCTACATTAATGACCCTCGGTCGTAGGTCCCATGGCCTCACCTGCAATGTCCAAATCTCTGCCAGTGCCTGATCATACGGTAGCACTGGACCCCATGCATACCGCTCCCGAATAACTCGAGCATACTCTCCAGATCCACTAGGCAGTCCCTGCTGTCGTCCGAACTGCCTCATCACTCATCCAGGCACCTGTCTCTCCACATGGTATGAGGTCCTCCCAATGAGGAATCGAGTCATGAAGACATACGGTAGTGCCTCTGCATCATCATCCCATGACTCACACTCCAAGTATGGCCACCATATCACTGCATCCAGGTCATCCAATGCCTGCCACCACCACTCTAACTTCCCCAAGTGGGGCTGACTCATCATGCTACTGTACATAAACATGTATGGCTGATCCACCACACGGAATCTAAGGCTCACCGGTCGGGTCACTGGTAGGTGCTCCCACGCCCAAATATGTAGCAACGTCATACCCACTGCTAAGGAACCCCTCCCTCGGTACACTACCTCATGCAGCTCATGATACATGTGCGCCAGCACGCACGGCCCCCATGCAAATCGGGTCCCCTCAATCATCATCATCTCAATAACCTATCCCCATCCCACCACCAAACCATGTGACCGCCTGTCTGGACACAAAAGACCTCCCACAATCCCTGACAAAACTGTTGGAAGAGGCTCATATAGTGCCGCTATATCCTCCCACGCGATCGAGTCATCGTCAATATACACGTCCTCATCAAAAATCCTCTGACATGAAAGAGTCCCCCAGGATCTGTCATATGTGACCAGCTCCCCTTGAATCGGAATCCGAAGGATGCGCCACACGTCCTCCAAGGTCACGGTCATCTCCCCTTGTGCCAAATAAAAGGTGCACGTCACACTGTGCCACCGCTCTGCCAATGCTGTGATCAATCCGTGATTCATATGAATCACGGACATGTGCATCACCTCATAAAGCCCAGTCGCTGCACTACAATCTATCTCCGCCTGAGTCAATCGGTCCCGCAACCCCTGTGTCGCCGGATGACGCTCGCGTAACTGTAACACGCGCAGATCCTCCTGCACATAGACATTCATCAATCACCATTAGTTGTTTTGTTTTCAAACTTTCTTAAGTTTAAACCTAGACTATCATCAGATACTTTGATCAAGTATCTTCGGGTCTCAATAGGTAAGCAATCATGGCCACCTAGACTTCAACGGGCATTTATCATAGCAAATGACCTAAGTCTCATCAGGCTGCTATGGTTCAAAACAACTCCCACTTCACCTCGCCATCCATCAATCATTGGCATCAGGAGATTTTTTTCTTCATCCAAACTGGAGTATCTCTTTATCCTACGGTAAAAGCGTTATTTTACCAACAACAGCGCTAGTTTCAACACAATAGTGCTACAACCATAACAACAGCGCTCAATAAGCTATACCATAGCGCTACAACTACAAAAGCGCTAAACAAACTACCCAATAGCGCTACTTAACAACAATAGCGCTCAATTAACCCCATAATAGCGCTACTTAGTTAATAGCGCTAAAACTTGCATACAGTAGCGCTAATTCAAAGCAACAACACTCAAACAAGGGCACAATAGCGCTAGTTTATGGAGCAAAAGCGCCAAAACCAGAGTTCCAGCGCTCTTGCTCCGACTTGACTTGGACTTAGCTAAAAACCTATCAAAAATGCATGAAAATTAAGTTTTTGAATTTGCGTACCGCTAGTTTGTAGTCCTCTAGGCGCTGGAACCGTCGCACTCGCTCGAATCTATGCTCGGTGATCGGAATCGGCATCGTAGCTACTCTCTGCTCCTCTAAATGTCACTATCAGAGCTCTGGTTTTCCAATGGTCGCGGTCACAAATGATCATGTTTTCACCCCTTTCACTCTATTTATACCTTTCACCGTCATCATAACTTCTCCCCGCTCATCGTCGTGGTCCTCGTGAACTTCCCGAGCCCCCATTTCTCCATTTTTTCTCCGATTTCTTCTATTTTTCACCCGTATGCCTAACTTCTTCTCTTCTAACACCCTACCAATTTTCATTCTTTTTCGAGAGATCACCCGGTTTTTCGAAATTTTTCGGCCCATCTCTCAAGGGGGCATCCCACCCATTAAATTTACATTTTATGGGGCATTTTTCTTCACATCAATTTTTCTTTCTTTGAAACAACGTGATAAACCCCACCATCTCAAAGAGGGGCAAATGTAGTCACACAAATCTATCTAGCTTAATTAAATAAATATTCGCTATTTATTTGATTAAAAATATACTAGCCATCAGTTAATTAAATTAATATTTAATTAATTCATCCCCAAACATTCTTCTATTAATTAAATAAATTATTCAATTTATTTTAATTAATTCATTAAACCAAATACAAATCAATTAAATAAATAAAATCTATTTATTTAATTAAAATCCCCCTATTCCTCTCTTAAATAAATTAAATAAAACATTTATTTAAATCATTATCCCCACCCCACTTGCATTTTTCTACAAATGCAACTTGCACACATTTATTGAAATAAATGAATTTTTATTTTAATAAAATCTTATTTTCCCTCACCCACCAAATCCACTTGCAAAATCTAATCCCCTTCTAGATTCTTCTAACCCCTTCCTAATTAGCCTAATCCATCCCCTAATTATTGTCACATTCCTAAGCAAAATGGAGTCACTTCTCAAACCTCAAAAGTCTTGGATAACCATTAAAGGTTTTTAACATTCAACCACTTAAATCCTCAAAGTCTTTGATAGCCATTAAAGGCTTCCAACTTTCAACCACTTAATCCACAAAGTCTCCAATAACCATTAATGGTTAACCCAAACCCTCCTACATAGTTAAAACATTTGTTTTGACTCAACCTCTACCCAACCCAAGGGTCTCATCAAGCCTTTAATGCTTTGACTATGATTATCTCTTAATCATTTGCACAAAGGTTTATCCTTGGATTAACTCTTAATCTAGTGGGTAATCCTAATTTAGACTTGACTCTTACCTTCTAGATAACCATGAAGTCTTCTCAGGCATTCAATGTCTCCAACCCCTTCTCTCAACCCAACCCTATGTTGACACTTGTCACCATTTTATTGGTGCAAATTGTGCACATGGATCCCCAACTTTCAAGCTTGGCCCTTGATTAAACCTTTCAATCCTGGCCATCCATTGCTCCATTTTTCCTATAAATAGAGCTCATTCCTTCATAATCCAGATCCTGAAAACTTGTATGCATTTAAGCTATAGGCATTTTAAGAGAGCATTTAGCATAGCATAACTAAAATCTTGTCTTTTTGATAAAATCAATCATTTTAGCATCAATAGCATAGTATTAGCTTTTCATTTCATATTTGAAGCACAATACTACAATCTCAATCCTCTATAAGCATCCATAGTGCAAAAAGCTGCTAAGAGCTACACTATTTTGAAACTTGGAGAGGAGAGGAACAAGGGAGAAGAAACTAAGAGCATGTGAGGAGGTATTTGGAGATGTCTCATCATGTTTGCTTTGATAGTTAAATATGCTTGCATGTTTTTAGTGTCTCTCTTGGTATGCCTTTTTAAATTAGTTTTTGATTGACTAACACTAACGGTTTTGTGTATTTTGTGTTATTTTATCATTGACTAACCTTGTGCCATTTAGGAGGGCATCAAAATTAATTAAATATCAAAATTGAATGTCAAAATATAAAATATGAAATAAATCAGTTTTTCTGATTTTATCTTAAAGTTAGTTCAATTTCCTTTAAAGTTGATAAAAGAAGCCAATTACATCAATTCATCTGGATTGTGCTTCCTCTTGGAGAATCTTTGTCACTTATCGTTGATCGATCTTGACCGTTGGTCTCTCTCTGGATTTTCTATAAATTTGGGCCCTCATATCTAATAAAAGGAGAACCTAGAGATTATTTTTATTATGTTGTTTTTGCTCTAGGCTTATTGAGATTTGTGCATTGATATATTACGTATTAATTATTGCATATTTGTTAAATTATCTAGCTTAATGTTCATTCATATTGCTTAAAATCATGTTAGATTAATCATGCATATCTAGCTTAATCTTGCATCTATTTAGCTCAATTTCATACTCATATAGATTAAATCCTCCGTTTAGGTGTCGTCTAGTCATTGGTATTGCATATGGAAATCTGAGAGCAAAACTAAACTCACATCTACTAGAAGGCAATAGGTCGCTTTGTAATGGTTTATTGTTCATTTTTTATTATCGATTTACTAACCATGCATCTAATGACTTAATTGAAGTGTTGTGTATTCAGATATAGATATAGATACAGATACAAATCCACTTTTTACACACACATTTTTTATGTCCACTGTGGGGCTAGAGAATTTCATTTTCAGCCTTGCAAAATCCTTATTTTATTTTTAGGTTTTTGTCCATACGGGCTCTGCAAAAGGTCGTATGAGTTTTTGTGCATTACAGGACGAGTTCTGGGAATACTCGTTCGGCTCTGTGGGAATCATCGTACAAGTTCCTACTTTGTCATCTTCTTTTAGGGTTTACTTGTTCGGCTCAGTGAGAATACTCATTCTACTCTGTGAAATTTGTCGTACGAATTTCTAAGTCACTCATTCTATAAACTAGCTTTTTAGGGTTTTCTTGACTTGGCTTTGAATTTCACTAACGCTAACCCTAAATTGTCTTATGTCTACCTAAGATTTTCACAACCTAACTCATTTTCTGTAGAACACTTCTCAAATAATTTGTCAAATCAAACTCACACATGTCAAAGAATCGAAAACAACATGACTACTGATGCGTTGGTTTTGCAGGTTGCCTAAAGAGAATCAACCAAATATTGTGTATTCTTTAGTTTGTTTGTTTTTAAGCACTTAAATTGCTATTTGGTTAATGACCAAATCTATCTTTTGGATTTGAAGAAAAATCTAAGAGGTAGGAAAGTATGCTCTTGTCTGCACAGACAATCAGAAATCCAGACCCTTGAAGCTTTTTCTAAGTTTGAGATTTGTGTACCTTTTAGCAAGCCTATCACGGTGAGAAAAAGTAATCACCCTATGAGAACAACCCAAGTGAGTACAACTAAACCCAAGCATTCCAACTCACTATAATAAATAGGCCTTTCAAGATTAAAATCTCAGGGGACGAGATTATTTGAGATCTCTCATATCAGGCATTTTGTAGGGCCTTGCAGTCTCAATCATGCTTATGTGACTACAACTTGTTTCGGTACCTTGTCGAGCTATAAGCTTTAATTGTGCTTGCATGACTTCAAGGGGTAATTTTAAACGGAAATCCTTACTATGAACTTTAAAATAGAAGCTACCTGGTTCACCTCCAAAAGGGGGATAATCTTTGTGCAAGAGAGATAGCAACTCTCCCAAGATACTTGCCATTTTGTGCCCCCATTAGCATTTCGAGTCGACTAATACGACGTTGAGAATCCATTACAGGAGATTCAGCGGTTGTATTCTGATTAGCTATTGGGTGTGTACTTGAGTCTGCAAGCAAAGGTTTTCTCTCTCAGCCAATTTCCTTAGAATTAGCAAGTTGTGTTTGATGTCACTTTGGATCTCACGTGTTTGATGTGTTTTTTTATCCAAAACTGAAAATTGAAACTCTAAAAACTAGAAAAACTCAAAAACACCAAAAAAATAAATCAAAATTCAGTGGTCAAAAACTCAATCTCCTTGTCAAAAATTGGTCTCTGAGCATAATTGTCGTATGAGTCTACTGTTTTGTCGTCTGGCTATATACCTATTGTCGTATGAGTCTAAATGCCTTAGGGCCATCCTATCAGTTTGTCATTAAGTCTTGCGAGAATTGTCATCCTAGTCCTTAAGAATTATCGTTTGACCTTAGACATATTGTCGTATGAGTAATAATTATCCTTGTCAGATTGTCGTCTACGAAACCTTAAACTGTCATGCGAGTACAGGCAACAACTCGTACGAGAAACTGTTTGTGTCATCTGGAACCTGTCAAATTATCATCTAAGTCAAAATCCTTTGTCGTATGAATCTCTAATTTTATCAATCCAGAACTTGTCTGTTTGCGTACTCTTCAAGGATTGTCAGACTTGCCTAATCAGTTCGCAGTGAGCGTAAATCTGGTCATCGTAATCTTGAGCATAAATAGCCTCGATAGTGCACCCCTGCCATTATGCTGCACGACTTTGTCGATTATCTCCTAGCTAGTTCAAATCAATTGATTATCAAACTTATCAAATCACTTATCAAACTTAATCAACCTAAGTTGCTTAGATCACATCTTACACAGGATAGATCATTCTTGAAACCAGATCGAGTCTTAGTCACCTTTCTTAATCACTCCATTAAAACATGTAACTAGCTTTGATTTAATCTTGAAATTTGCATCACATCTGACTCTCGGTCATGTCGGTTGTAAATGCCTATTCAAACCAGGAGCTCTTCTAAGAACAAGAACAAGAAAAAGGAAGAGACAGTAACATTGCAAACCAATCCTTTTTACCAAGAGCAACAAATTTTTGATGAATCTTTTGAACAACAAAACTCCAATAAACCTTCGTCTTCAAACAAACCATTTTTGGATCAATCCTTATCTTCCAATATTTCTGAAGGAAGACAAGAAAAAGAGACTAATAAACATAAAGTTCATGATGACCTTAGTGTCCAGGCTAATGATAGTGATTCCTCTTTTAGTGATTCTGAAGTTTCTGAACCCAGAGAAGAAACAGTAGCAAAATGTCAAAAAGACAAAAATTCAAACATGGCCCAAGAAAAAGAAGAGCACTTTCTAGAATTGGCCAAACAAGGAGCTAAACTCCCCCCTGATTACAATGTTGAAAGTCTTATCACTAAAGAAGATGATACTCCACTAGCATTGGTGACAAAACAACTACAAGAACTACAAATTGAGATTAAGGAAATGAAAGACAAAGATAAATCTCCTATGAAATATTCCTTGGATACAATTTGTCTTTTCCATTCGACAAGAGTCTTTGCATGCCTTCGTTTCCTTCCAGAACAAAAACTCCTAAGTTTGATAAATATGATGGCAACTCGGATCCCCGGGACCATGTCCGAGAATTTTGTGCCCTATGTAAGGAGTTCATGCACAAACAAACTTATCTCATGCGCCTCTTTCCAAGAAGTTTATGAGGACAAGCTATGGAATGGTTTTCAAGCCTACCTATAGGAATTAAATCTTTTGAATAACTGGTTGAATTGTTTTTACAACAATACTCCTATAACATTCGTTATCTGGTCACAATGATTGAAATTTGTAATACTAAACAAAAGACAGGAGAACCTTTTCTTACTTTCCTTCAACGTTGGAGAAAGAGGTTCTCTAGATATTCACAACCCATTCCTGATTCTGAGAAAATGGACATCTTTGTCAATAATTTGATTCCTGAGTTGAAATATAATATCCAAATGCAAGTATACCCTTCATTCAAAAAAATGGTAGATAGTGCTCTCAAGATGGAAGATGTGCTTGTAAGGAAAGGGGATATATCACTTTATAAAGAAACACATCAAGACTCTAGTTCTGAAGAAAAGAACAAATATTGGAAGTACGACAAAGATAATAATAGAAATTTTGTTAATGACGAAGTGGTTGATAATGTTAAACCAAAATCAAAACTTGTAGTATTCAACCTGACTAGCGGAACACAAGCCCTCAAAGCAACTGGAAGTGCTACAAAAAAAACCCACCTAAGAAATTAAAAGAGTGGTTTAAAGAGAAACCTTGGGTTTCAAAACCTAAGCGTGAATTTACTCCTCTGGGTGAATCCTATGAGTCAGATTTTAAAACTCTATTAGCAAATGAACTAATCACATTTCCAGATAACTCTAAGCCATTTGATCCTAAGCTCAAACCTAAATGGTGAGGGGAAACAAGTACCGTGAATATCATCGAAACAAGGGTCATACAACAAATAACTGCATGAAACTCAAACACGAGATTCAAGACCTCATCAATGCTAGTAAAATTGTTGTTGGAAACCATACGACTCATGTTGATCACAAAGCCTTCAAAGATCCTTTACTTGCTTATGAACAGGGTGATTCCTCAAAATCCAAGGGAGGTGCCAAAGTCAATTACACCTATGCCAACAATTACAATGTGATCAACATGATTTAATCTTCCCAATTTGAATATTGTAATGTGATCATAGTTAAAGATAAGCAAAATAAAATGTAAACTATAAATGTCGTAACTTGCGCTCAAAAGAAGGTTACTCTCAAAGGAGCTAGCTCTTCCTCTCCTGGTCAAACATCATCAAATCCATTGAAAATGTCAAACTTACCGACTACTTCAAACAAATAGCCAAATACGATCATGACTAAATCCAAACAATTGGCTTCATCATCTTCTTATGGTTATAGCATTGTTGAACAATTAAAGCAAACCACCACTCAAATCTCCATTCTTGAACTACTTAAAATCTCTTCTTCTTATAAAGAGATTCTAAACAAAGCTTTTCTCACTACTAACATCCCTAAAGACTTTGATGTGGGTCGGTTTCAATCTATGGTGGGTCACCTAACTTTACCTCACTACATGTCTTTTTCTGAAGAAGATGACAATTCACTGAATCATCCACATAACCAGCCATTTCATATTGAAGCTATGATCCATAAGCACTGAGTCAAGCGTGTTTTGATAGATGGAGGCATTGGGTTGAATATTTGTACCTACAATTTACTAATACAGTTGGGATTTTCTGATAATGTCATTGATCCAACGAAGAAAACAACAATCAAAGCTTATGATGAAGAAGAAAGAACATCTAAGGGTCTGCTACTATTGTTGATTAGGGCGGGACCTATAGAATGAGATGTTATTTGTCGAGTGCTTGATCTTCCTCTCTCTTATAACACCTTGGTGGGTAGACTATGGATTCATGAGATGCAAGCAGTGTCGTCTACTTATCATCAATGTTTGAAATTTCCCTACAATGGGGTTGAAGTCAATGTTCCTGCGGATACAACCTACACCTATAAAGATTTAAAGAAATGTGTTGATACCTTTGTTCCTCATAATAGAGCAGTCTCTGTAGCTAAAAGTTCAAAAACTTTGAAGAAAGACTTAGATCAAAAATTGAAAATCACAGGTATTGGTATGGATGGATACAAGATCGAACCTGTACTCTCATTAATATCTCTTCCAGCATCACCAAGACAGTCTGGAAAACCGTCAGAGGCCATGAAGGCACAAGCTTCAAATACAAACGCCATCTATGATTATATTTTTGTACAGTCCTCTACTTCCCTTGCAAATGAAATAGAAGAGGCATCAGTTCTCAAATGGCTTTTCAAATAAGAGAGTTAAAATAGAGAAGGGCAACATAGTGATATTTCCCCTGCCCAATATGGTCCAAGATATAAGATAATTAAATGTATGGGATATTCAGGTACCAGTCCTTTGAGAAAGCACCAAGAAGGAATCATTGAACCTATCAAGTTACAAACTAAGTCTACAAATGATAAAACTGGACTTGGCTACCATCTAGAAGAGTCATCAAATAAAATGCATACATCTCATCAAGAGCCTAAGTGGAGGAAAAAGATACTACCTCCAACATCACAAGGAGTAAATACTCAGCAAATTCAAGACGAGTATGAAAAAGAGCAAGAAGAACTGGCAATCAAGAGAGAAGAAGCAACTTGTAATTAAGTTCCAACTGTATCAACAATAACACTACAAGAAGTAAATGTTCAAGAAGAAATGAGAGAAGAAGTGGAAGAAATAAAAAACTTGTTTGCACCACTAAATATTCATGTCACATATACAGGAAGAATGCAAGTAGAGGATTCAGAAACAAACTCGAATGAGTATGAATGGGGTCCAGAGCCTCTCTCAGATACATCTAATAAAGAAACTCCTAAAGAACCTAATGATGTCATAGATGAATCACAAGAGATAATACGCTTAAAGCTACAAAAGGAAATAGAAGAAATTAGACTAAAAAGACAAGAAGATTATGAACAACAGCTGAAAGAAGGAAAAATACAAGAAAATTCTTCACCTACTATATCTCCCTCTAATGAGATAGAGAAAATCGGGTAGGGGACTACAAATGAAGAATTGGAGGCTACAGAAACAGGGTCAGTCATTAGTCCAGAGGAAGTTGAATGCGAAAGATGACAAAGACTAACAGAGTCATCAAGGTTATGTCAACATGTATGTCAACTACAAGTGATCATTGAACCAAATCATGAAGGAACTTGCAACATCAAAGATGTAGATATTGATACTATACATGCTTTCACTAAGCCACTTGAAGAGGAGTCAGAGACTTCATCTTCTAACTTTGATCACTCTGAAATAAGATCTATTTATGACATTACCTATTAGACACCAAACTATGACTACTTCGTCATGAATGTCGAAACTCTATCTGAAAATCCTGTTATTATTGAACCACAATATGTAGTCCAGTCCGAAGTAGAGGACGGTGCTAGTGGTAGGTCTATTGGGTTAGGTCCCCTAAATACTAATGTAAACTTCAATAATCATGTTCTAACTCTTCCTGGTCTCGAGATGCTTATGCAAGGTAGTCTTCTAGAACTCAACTTGTATGTCCGAGGTTGTGATGACAATACCGTGAATTCCCTTGAACCTGTTAAATCTTTATCCCTGGTACATCCTGAGCTTATTGACTGTACTCTTTGAGATCAACCTTTGAATATCCCTACCTTTGACAACAACTATACATTAGCCTATTATCCTAATGCAATTGAACAAATGGGCTCTTCCACCAGTAAACAAAGTGAGAACATTACAATGGCAAATGTCAAGTATCTTAGTCTCAAAAAAAAAATTTTAAATGAGTGTTCTGATGGCAAAAACCTCACTGTGGCGGTGTTAGAATAAAAAAATAGTAAAAATAAAGGACATGCCTATTGGTGAAAACCTCTTTGAGGCACCTGAAGGTGAGATACTTGATATTTTGCCTAATCACTTTCAAGAGCGATCATCAGTGTTGATTGAACCTACACAACTAGTGAACATTGGAATAGAAGAAACTCAACATATCATACATGTAGCTCAATCCTTATCAGTAGAAGAACTGAAAGAATATTTTGATTTCTTCACAAAGAAAAAGGTTAATTTTTCATGGACATATGCTGATATGTCAGGTATGGATTCTGACCTCATAATGCATCATCTTTCTATCACTCTCGAAGTTAAACCTGTTAAGCAAAAACTCTGAAAAATGCATCTTCATGTTGCATTACTTGTTAAGGCTTATTTAGAAAAATTAGTAAAATTTGGATTCATTAGAGCAATTGATTATGCCAAGTGGATATCTAATAGTGTACCTATTTCCAAACTTGACAAATCAATATGTGTTTGCACAGATTTTAGAGATTTAAACAAAGCTTTCCAAAAGATGATTTTCCACTACCCAACATAGACATGATAGTGGACATAACTATTGGTTATGAAATGTACTCTTTGATGGATGGTTTTTTCAGATACAATCAGATCAAAATTGCACTTGAGGATCAAGAGAAAACAATGTTCACCTGTGCATGGGGAACTTTCTGTTGGAATGTAATGCCCTTCGGCTTAAAGAATGTAGGTGCCACTTATCAAAGAGATGTAACAACAATTTTTCATGATCTGATGCACAAAAACATGGAGGACTATGTCGATGATACTCTACTCAAATCTATGAAAAGATCAACACATCTATCAGAACTAGGTCCAATCTTAAACACAATGGAAAAATTTAAACTCAAATTAAATCCCAAGAAATGTGCATTTGGACTCACATCTGGCAAGCTCCTAGGATACATTGTTTTAGTGAAAGGAATTGAAGTAGACCCAGAAAAATTTAAGGCTATCATGGACATGCCACCTTTGAAGAATGTCAATCAAATGAGGACTCTACAAGGGCGGCTCCAATCCATAAGATGTTTCATCTCTCAGCTCGAAGATAAAGTTCAACCATTCACAAAAGCTTTACAGAAAGGAGTTACCTACAACTGGGATGAAGACTGTGAACAACATCTAAAGCAAATCAAGGAATATCTTTCTAATCCACCTATCTTAATGCCATTGATTCAAAACAAACCCTTGATACTCTACACATCAGCTACTGATACATCACTGGGGGCACTTTTGGCTCAACAAGATGAGAATAAAAAGGAAAGAGCTATATATTATATCAGTCAAACATTGATGTTCTATGAGATGAACTATACCATTATGGAGAAAGCTTGTCTGACATTGGTCTTCACATCACAAAAGTTAAGACATTACATGCTAGCACATTCTATCAAACTGGTGGCTAAGATAGATCTGCTCAAATATCTTCTCAGCAAAGCAATGCTTACAGGAAGATTGGCTAAGTGGGTTATGATTCTTACATAATTTAACATTGAATATATAGAACACAAAGATATCAAATGACAGGTCATTGCAGATCAACTTGTTGATGCTCTGCTTGAAGACAATCAACCTTTGTACATAGAGTTTCTGGATGAATCCATCATGCACCTTACTCAGCGATCCTGGAAAATGTTCTTTGATGGATCTTTTACTCAACAAGGTTTTGGTGCTGGAATTCTTTTCATCGCTCCTCAAATATATTCAATCTCAACGGCTTACAAGATCCTATTTCCTTGCACAAACAATATTGGAGAATATGAAGCTTTGGTAAATGGAATCAAGCTAGCTATTGAATGGAAGGTTGTTGAGTTACACATCTATGGTGAATCTTAGCTAATAATCAACCAGACCAATAATATATATCGAACTCGGGATGAAAAATTGATTCCCTACAAAAGAATGGTTGATAACTTTAAGAAATACTTAACTTTTGTATCATTTCAACAGATTCCTAGATCAGCAAATAGAGCAACAAATGGCATGGCTACATTGGCATCTATACCACAACTACAAGAGTTTGAGTATTGTTATGAATTCCTGGCGGAAGAGATTCATTATCCTGCTTATGATTATCCTGGGTGCCAGATGGTCTGTTCTATTATTGGACATGACTCATCTCGCTATAGTCATATCTACTCTTACTTACGTGACCAAAGTATTCCTGATAACCTTACCCGTAATGAGAAAAGAAACCTAATCTGAAACACTTCACGATACGTCATCATAGATAACGATTTGTATAGGTGAGGTTTGGATAGTACTTTGCTTAGGTGTCTAGAACTTGAAGAGTCCCAACATGCATTATCTAAAGTCCATGAAGATATTTATGGATCTCACTCAAGCGGTCTAACTTTAGCTCAAAAATTGTTAAGGGTTGGCTACTATTGGCCAGATATGGATAAAGATGCTATAAAATTTGCTAAAACTTGTGAGAAATGTCAAAGCTACATGGGCATCTCATATATGCTCTAGCTAGAGAGCTAATACCTTTTATTACACATTGGCCTTTTCAGCAATGGGCATTTGATCTCATCGGCCAAATCTATCCTTCATCCTCTAATGGACACAAGTTTATCATAACTACTACTAAATAATTCACCAAGTAGGTTGAAGTGGTTCCATTAATCAAAGTAACCGAAAAACAAGTAGCTATGTTTATCCTTAACTATATCATTTGCAGGTAGGCATACCTTCTTCGATTGTAACTAACAATGGAGGACGGTTCAAAAACAAAGATCTAGATGAGCTCTGTGAAAAGTTCAAAATCAAATAACATTGGTCTTCTATATATTACCCTCAAGGTGATGACTAGGTTGAAGCATCTAATAAGATTTTGTTGACTATCTTACACAAAACATTTAACAAATATGGCAAGGATTGCAATTTGCAGCTCAATCCAGCACTGTGAGCTTATTGAACAAGTATTAGAACACCTACAAGAGCTACACCTTTTGCTTTGGTATATGGAGCTGAAGCAGTCTTGCTTATAGAGATGGAAATCCCTTCTTTGAGAGTTTCTCTGCAAGGTCTTGTCACTGATGAAGATCACATAATATCTAGATTGCAAGAACTCTAATTGCTAGATGAATGTCAGCAAGTGGCATTTGATCATCTACAAGCTTATCAAAAGAGAATGTCTAGAGGTTATAACAAGAAAGTTCAACACAAATAATTTCAGGTTGGAGACCTTGTTTTAAGAGAGAATCCTAAAAATCAACAATTTCAAGAACAAAAGGGGAAGTTTGAACCCAACTAGCTGGGTCCCTACATCATTACTATAGCCTTTGGCTCTGGTGCTTATCAAATCTCAACATTGGAAGGAGAAAAACTCTGTGAACTGATCAACACCATCCACTTGAAGAAATTCTACACCTAGAATTCTTTGCTCCAACAATCTGTACAACAAAAAAGTCCTGAAGAAATTCTAAAAATCAGAAAAAGTCCTAAAGAAACGAAAAATAAATAAATAAATAAATAAATGAAAAATAAAATTAAAATATGAAAGAACAATGTTTGGTGAAAACCTGGTAAACAGGCACCTTGGTAGTAAAAAAAAAGAAAGAATCTTTGCCAAGTAGGTGAAAACCAAGTAAACAGGCACCTCTTGTACTCAAGCGCTCCATCTATCAATGCAAATTTGGCATTTCTTGCTTTATTTCCTGCTTTTCAATATCTTTTCTTTAGCTTGTATATATCCTTCAGTCGCTTTTGTGACACCTTGGTTCTTCTTGGAACCCTCATGGCTTGAAACCGATCAATGTCCTAGTCATAGGGTACTCAACTAGTCAATTTAAATGTCCTAAGCAGTTCAACCAGGTCATCTTTCTATCAGTAATACCAGGTCATCCAATTTGAGTCCATCACATGTCTCCTATCCACTACTGAGTTTTACCACTAAATAAACACACAAAGCAAGAACACTGAAAACAATTACTGAAAACTGTTTAAGCTCTGATTGAACTTTTTTTTGAATGATATATTTTAACTTGGTTTTCGGTTATTATTCCCTCTGAGTAACTCGAGGAAATCTATCTTGACTAAGAGGAGCAAGGATTAGGGGCATAATACTTTTCTTTGTTTTCTACTTGTAGGAATAATTCTGATGATCTGAAAACATCTCATAAGTTGGGTGTCTGTGATAAGTGCTTTCACGTCAAGGTGAAATCGCCACACATACCTCGACTCCATTTATTTGTATGCTACAGGGAGGTTGGAATCATTTCCTTGTCTATTTCGATTAAATTCCTTTATTATGCAATCTGGGTACATGCTTAATCTGTCCTAGGCTATGAACGATACAAGGGTCATAGCAGACACGATAATCAATATTGCATATAACAAGGAAGGAACTTTGCTTTGTCTGGTGTGTTTGCACACAGGTAACATTCAGGTCATCCTGGCTCTTTATGCCTTGATGCTTATGTTGGCTTGCTATATTAAAAATGACGTGACATTTATGTCATCCTGACTCTTCGTGCCTTGATGCTTATGTTTATTTCCGACATTGTAAAATGCTCAGTGATGATAAAAAGCAAATTAAAATCCAGTGACTCGGTTCTAGTTTGCATACGCATTCATTTGCATTCATATTATTGCAGAAAAACAAAAAAATATATAATTTACATCCTTAGCTCATCATTGTTATCATTTATTGCATATGAAAAAGAAACAAATACATTCATATTCATCTACATTACATACATATATACTAAAATAAAATGCATCCATATAGAACAAAAGCATATAGAAAGACATCTCACAAAACATCTCATGTAACTCAACACAAGAACAATAAGATCGAATCATGAGCTCATATATATCTCTCATAAAAAATATCAATGTCAAAGGGTGCAAATGACATTAGTTGTCATATACAATGTCTATCAGAGAAAGAAATACATCAAGTACAAAAAATAGGGTGTACAAAATAACACAAAACATCAAAGTCTAACCATGACCCTCTCCCTCATCGCCTGGTGGTGGAGGAGGTGCCTGCTAAGGATAAACATGTTTGGGTGCCTATGCTCCCTCAAATCAAGCCATGTATTGGGAATATGGTACCACATGTTTGTCTATTGGCACTGTTGCACTGTATGTTGCGACATAATATGTTGCGCAACTAGTCTAATGAAGGACCTCACACTGAGAAGCAGCTAGCTCTGCTCTCAATCTCTGAATCTCCTGGTCCCACTTTGCTCTCAATCTCTACATCTCCTAGTCCTACTATGTCCTCAGGCTCTACAGTTGTCGCTCACGCTCTACGATCTATGCTTGTACCACTTCCACCTATGTCTGCAAACCACACACCTTCCCCCTCAAGGTACAGATAATATCTCCAGGTGTTTTTCCTCCTGCTCCAGCCTCCTCATCTATACCCCCTGCTCCTCTTTCCTCCATAGTACATTCCTAGAATCATCATCTCCAAAAAAATAATAAAATAGTGACACTTCTTTTCCAAAAAAATTTCAGACTTGCACTCAAAATCAAAGGAAAAACAATCATTGTGAACAGTGTTAGAGTGGAGAATAGACTCGAAGGCGCATCCAACTTCGTCTCATGGAGAATTCAAATAACAACAATTCTTCAAGAACTTGAACTAGATGCATACATAGAAGAAGATACTAAGATGCCCGAAGACGAGCCAGAGAAAACAACCTGGAAAAGACACAACAACAAGGCTAAGAAAATCATAATTGACGTTGTTAAAGATCACATTCTCCCAACCATCTGAAAACTAACTACAGCTTATGATATGTTCAAGACAATTCAAAACTCATATGAAATAAATAATGCAAGCAGATTGCTCACTTTAAAACAACAATTAATGCATATCTACATGAACAAAGGAGAAACAATCACATCCTATTTCATGAGGATTTCAGAATTAAAAGACCAATTGTCAACTATTGGGAATAATATAGATGATATGGAGCTATCTCTAATAGCAATTAAGGGATTACCATCCAGTTGGGAATCCTTTATTAAAAGCATTAGTGCTCGTCCGACACTACCAAAATTCGATCAACTCAAGAACGATTGTACTCAAGAATAATCTCGACTAATCACAAGAGGATGTCGTCCAAACAAAGGGGGAGAAATTCAAGCACTACATGCTAACACAAGCAACAAAGGGAAGAAAAGGAAGTTCAAAAGGAAGAGAGGAAATAATCACAAAAGCAAAGACTTCTCCAAGATTCAATGCTACAAGTGTGATAAATTTGGACACACTCACAGGTTCTGCCCAGAAAGAAAGAAAGCTCAAGCAACCATAGCTGAAGTCAAGGAAGTAGAGAATCCTCTATTTTTCTTAGCCTTATCAAGTGAACTAAACTCAAACAAACATATGTGGATAATCGATAGTGGAGTATCTCGACACATAACCAGTTTTAGAGATCAATTTGAAACCTTTGAAGGCCACTCAATTAAAGAAGTTACAATAGGAAACAATTTTACCTATCCAGTGAAAGGAATTGGGACCTACTCAATTCAATTAAGAACATGAGTTACATTACAATTGAAAGATGTTATCTTCGTACCAGGTATCAAAAGGAATTTGGTCTCTATTTCAGGACTAGCTGATTAAGGATACCGTGTCACCTTCCATGAAGATAAAGTTCTACTCTGGCCTAAAAACTCTAACATAAAGAATGATATTCCTATAGGATCTAGAGATGGTAGTTTATACAAATTATGTAATACTAAAAAACAAGCACTAAATCATGAAGTATCAAACTCTAATGAAATTTGGCATAGAAGATTAGGACATCTTCGATTTAGTGTCCTACCTTCTATAGGAAAAATTACCACATGATTACCCAATCTAAAATCTGATCATGTTGGAACTTGTAAAAGATGTGCTCTAGGGAAGCACTCAAAAGGGTCCTTTCCCTCAAGTGAACACAAATAAAAAGTTGTACTAGAACTTGTCCACAGTGATTTTTGTGGTCCAATGTCATCACCATCACTAGGGGGATTCTTGTATTACGTGATATTTGTTGATGATTACTCTAGGAAAACTTGGATCTATTTCATAAAACTCAAAGAATCAAATGAAGTGTTATTGAAATTTAAAGAATTCAAGGCCCTAGTGGAAAATCAAAATGGGAAGAAAATAAAGACTCTAAGATCAGATAATGGGGGTGAATATATCTCTGAAAATTTTAAAGAATTCTACATTTCTGTTGGGATTAAGAGGGAGTGTACTGTACCTTATAATCCTCAACAAAATGGAGTTGCAGAAAGAAAAAACATAACCATCATCGAAGCTGCTAAAGACATGATGCATGATCAAAATCTACATATCTCATTTTGGGCTGAAGCCTCAAATACAGTTGTGTATAATCAAAACCAATGCCCTCATTCAATCCTAGAGAATATAACACCTGAAGAAGCCTTTACAGGAAATAAACCAGATTTAAGTCATCTAAGAATCTTTGGTTGCCACGTGTATATTCACGTTCCTAAAGAAAAGAGAACCAAACGAGAACCCTCTGGGAAGAAAGGCATATTTGTTGGCTACAGTGAAACCACTAAAGGATACATAGTTTATATTCGAGGAAGAAGATCCATTGAAATCTAGTAGAGATGTCAAATTTGAAGAAGATGCTGCTTATAAATTGTCTCTAAGTGTAGAAGATGATCTAACCGCAGAATCAGATGAAAATCCTACAATTGAAAATCAGGGGGAGAATAGCATAGAAAATCATGAACTTCAATCACTTAATTTCGAGAATGTTGAAAATCCTAACGACAAGAAAAGACCACTATGGGCAAGAAAGATGATTGAAGAAAATAATGTGGAACCCGATGAAATCTTCGAAGAGAATAAGAAAACAAGAAGTCAATCATGATGTGTTGCCCTCATGACCGAACTTACAAAATCTGAACCATCAAATGTTGAAGAGGCTTCAACATGTCAAGCTAATGATTGAGGAATACCAATCTATCTTCAAAAATGATGTCTGGGATATTGTACCTAGACCAAAAGACAAATCAGTTGTCTCATCAAAGTGGTTATTCAAAATCAAATATGCACCAGATGGTAGTATTGAAAAACACAAAGCCAGATTCATTGCCAGGGGGTTCTCTCAAAAGGCTAGAATTGATTACGAAGAGACATTTGCTCCAGTTGCCCGATATACTTCTGTAAGAACCATCATTGCCATTGCAACTTCCAAAGGGTGGAAGATACACCAAATGGACGTGAAGACCGCATTTTTGAATGGTGTTATTGAGGAAGAAGTATATATAGAACAACCTGAAGGCTTTGTTACACATGATAGAAATCTCTATGTGTGTAGACTAAAAAAATCTCTCTACGACCTTAAGCAAGCTCCCAGGGCAGGGTACGGAAGGATAGATAGATATCTCTCCAAACTAGGATATTCCAAAAATGAAGCAGACTCTAACATATACTTCAAAATATCAGATGGTGACATGTTAATAGTTTTTCTCTATGTTAATGACTTGTTGATAACAGGAGAAGATCACCTCATTGCAAAATGCAAACAAGATCTTGTGGTTGAATTTGATATGAAGGATCTAGGTCTACTGCACTATTTTCTAGGCCTAGAAGTATGGAAAAAAGAGAATTATATTTTCCTAAATCAAGGAAAATACGCCACTAATATCCTGACCAGATTTGGTATGATAGATTGTAAGCCTCTATCCATTCCAATGGAAACAAATCTTCATAAGCTTAAAAGTGAAGTAGTAGATTCAGAACCTACAGATCCTACATACTATAGACAAATTATTGGATCTCTTATGTACCTGGTAAACACTCGCCATGATATTTGTTACACTACCAATGTGTTAAGTCATTTCATGTGCAAACCTAAGAAGATTCACCTAATGGCTACTAAGCATATTCTGAGATACTTGTGTGGCACTATTGGACTTGGCCTAAAGTATAAAAATTTTGAGATACAACTCCAAGGGTATTCTAATTCCAATTGGACAGGAAGTTCCATTGATCATAAAAGTACAATGAGGTGTTGCTTTAGTCTTGGATCAGCTATGATAACCTAGTTTAGCAAAAAACAGTCAGCAGTTGCTCAGAGTTCCGCTGAAGCCAAATATATGGCTGCCTTCATGGGAGCGAGGCAGTATGGTTAAGGAAATTGCCAGTTAGACTATTTGGGAAGCCCCTAAACCCCACTGTGATTCACTATGATAATCAAAGTTGCATCAAACTTTTTGTAAATCCAAATTTTCATAATCGATCCAAGCATATAGAAATCCCATACCATTACATAAGAGATATGGTAGACATAGATGTCATCAAATTGACCTACATCAGCACTGAAGAGCAAAGTGCCGACATATTCATCAAACCTCTTGCAAAGTTGAAAGTGGATTACTTTAGAGGTAAACTTGGTATGACTAAATTATAATGAAAATTTCTGATATTAATCTTAATCATATGTAATTGATATATTCATGAATATCTTGAATGCAATATTGCATGTATGTGTTATGCCATGGAAGGTGACGATCTTTCATGTGATGTAAGTGTAAGATCGCTATTGTAAGGTGATAAATTTCACAATAGCCCGATCTGTTATCAAGATTGACTACATTAAGTTGTTGTCCCAGAATGTGCTAGAAATCTTGATACTAAATTTGCTATGATGAGTTATTGAATTGTTATCATTAAATGATTGTTTCGAAATATGTCAGAAATTATGATAACAATCATATCATGATTGACTACATTAAATTGTTGTCTCGGAATGTGCCAGATATCATGATACTAAAATTATTTCACCTGTGATAATGACAATGTTACAATTGTCACTAGAATCAAGGTTCTAATCTGATAAGACTTCAAGTAGTTGTTGTCCCAGAGTGATGGATATCAAATAATCTATATCTCTCTAAGATATGAAGTATTTCACTAGTAAGTGTTACTAAGTGAATGATCATGTCAAATAAATGTGTATATCTAGAATGTTGTTCCTTAAAACTTAATTATGAAATTCAATCCTCTTTTGCTAAGAGGGAGTGTTAAGGATATAGCTTCATTCAGATTGAAGCAAGAAATATATAACAAAATTGAATGAAGGGTCATGTTCCCGTAGGGTCATGACTCTACGTGGCATAAGCCACGTAGAAGTCATGCCCCTACATGGACATGAATCTTCATCCTTTTATTTATAGGCGTCGACACTTTCTGTGAACTGAAACCAATCAACCAATGTAGTCAATAAACCGTGATTCACATGGATATCGGGCATCTCTAACAAGTATCCAAATCCGCACAACCTAATGTGACCTCTTTGTGCATCTAATAAGTCACACACTAATCTCATAATAGGTGGATATATAAATCTGAATTGAATATCAGGCAACTGAACCTGTAAAATCGAACAAACAAATCATCACTACGTGATCAAATTTGGGCTAATGATGTGTCAAAAGTGCTAATGAATCCAAATTTACAAAAATGACAATCAAAATTTGATGTTTTGATCCTTAAAAATAAACACTGTTTTCCATACGAGTCAATACAATCAAGCAGAAACTCATACGAAAAAACATTACGAGCCGCATGAGTAAACACTCCCATACGACAATTAGTAACATGCAAAACAATTAAAATGGTCTATGAAGAACATCCTCATATGATATAAGGGTAGACACCATACGATAACCCATACATGACCATACGACAAAACACAAATTGCCAGATACTCGTACGAAAAAACTATTGAACTGAACGATAAAATGACACAAGAGAACCTAACACGAAATTAAAAAAGATAAATTCAACAAAAATTCAAACAATAAGAAATGCAACAGGCTTGAGATCGATCACTTACTGCTGGGGATAGTTCTGAGGTTGATTATGTCATCTCTAGCGCTCAAATCGATGATCTTGAATAGGAATTGCCATTTTTCTTTGCAGGAGGTTTTTCAAATTTTGAACTTTGAGAGGTAAAAATGAATTGACAAAGACACATTGAACCCCTTATATAGCCCAAACCCTAATTTTCAAACTTGCTCCGATGGACATAAAATTTGTACTCTAAGCTAAATCGACTATCTTGAGTCCATTTTCAAAATCAAAATCGAAATCTGACGTCAATTTTCTTGTTGAAATTTCACAATGTTGACCCCTTAGTACTTTCATCCTTAAGTCAATTTTTTGAATTATTTTGTGCTCAATTTAACTCTAATCCCAAATTCATTCTTACATCAATCTTTGTGCTCAAATTATCATCAATAAAACATTTTTTTTACAAACTTGCCTATAATCACTGTGCTCTCGCTATCTTTCGATTTCGCTCCCAAGGGGGCATATTCATTACATCTTTTCGTTACCAGTGATTATCATTATCAAAAAGTCAAGATTTTTCTTTCAAATCTTCATCTAAGTCGAGCATAAAATATTTTTAATCAAAGATCAATCAAACAAAAGCTTATTGTTCTTCAAAATCGAATCAATCTCTAGGGGCATATCAGTTTCATCGCACCAAATCAAGCTGATATTATCTTCATTTGAATTAGTCTCTTAACAGTAATCAGTTTCATCGCATCTCATCAAGCGGGTTATTCGTTTAAACTTAATCAAGGGTTTAAAGAGTCTTTTTGACAGTGATCACACACTCAATCCAAATAGGTGTTTAGTTTCATCACATCAAATCAAGCTGGACATTTTCTCTATTCGGTTCTTGTTCAATCAGTTTCGTCTCTTCACTCAATCTAGTTCAATCAAGTTCAAGATCGATATCTCACTCTTTGTCGGTCCTAGTTCAATCAAGTTCAAGATCAGTGTTACTTTATACAACCTGTTCAACTTCTTTGCTTCAAAGCAAGTTGAACATCTCACTCTTCATCGGCTTGCGATCCATCAAGTTCAGAATTGATAATCTATTTGACATTAAATTTTCTTTGAATCAATGTGTTGCTCGCACATCAATTCAAAGAGGGGCAAATGTAATACTCTGAAAATGCACACAATGAAACCCTAAATTGATCAACAAATAGCCCAAAAAAACAACTAAAACAATGACTATGAAAACCTAAACACAATTTAAATGATAAATTTATTAAGTGTCAAAGTAATGGAGAAACATTAGAAAAATGCAGACAATCAAAACCAATTAATAGATTCTCTCATTTTTCATAACCCTGATGTTTAGAATACAAACCAAACAAACATGCAGAGTTGGCACAACCAAAAGAAAATCATTACTTGAGATGTCGAGTTTAAAGACAAAAGATACAATTACCTCACTTCTCCAACAATGCCACTTGAGCCAAATGCAAAGAAGCCTACAACAAGCCAAGAACCACAATGGATATAAAGACAATGAAAACCCATAAAGGAAGTGGAGAAGCTGAAAGGATATCAAGCCAATGAAAACCCAAAATTAATTGTGAACTTCATTTGGCGATGATGGAAGTGACAGACACACTAGCCAAGGACATGAAACATGCTTTAGAGCAGCCAAATCTTTAACCGCATTAAATGTAGGCTCTTCACGTTACCGTTGAAAGCAACCATAGAGGATGTGGTAGGTGGTATGTCACTTCATTGCCACATCACACTCCAACGCCTCAATAGAGGATCGTTGCTGGAGAGTTGCTCGAAAACAGATGATCGTCGGAGGGCTAACACTTTGGCAAGCAAAAGCCCACACAAATAGCCTATTGACTAATATTTATTATTTGAAAATATTTATGCCGAATGCATGCCCTATATGAAGTTTTTAACTTACTTATTGAAATCAATGATTCAAAATTGACTAGAAGGATGCAAGACGATTGAATTGATCTCAATCGTATGTTTACATTAATATTAACTTTTTTTAAATGATAAAAAATTTAAAAAAAACATATTTTAATTTGATTAATTAGAAAAAGAATTAATTTTTAAAAATGATAAAAAACTCAAAAACATTTTTAATATGATTAATTAGAAAAAGAATGTGCACAAAAGAAAAATCTACTATTTTATGCTTTTAATAAAACATCTTTTAATGGTATCTTCTTTTATTTGAATATTCCATTTTTTTTAAAGTTTTAAAGTGGAAAAGACAAAATTATTTAAAAAAAAAAGAATTAGCTATTTTTTCTATTTTTTAAATGATTATTTTTTCATTGAGTGAAAATCTTATTTTAATTTTTTTATGTTTTTTAATGAAATTACAAATAATAATTCAAATGATTAGAATTCATTTAATTTATAGTATTTTGTCTTATTAAAATCTTGATTATTGTATAATACTTATCTTTTGAATTAAAAATCTATCTTTTATTTATATCTTCTTTTGATAAGAATATATTTTAATTTAATCTCCTTTTATTAGGATATTCTATCTTATTTTTTATTAAATTATTCTAATCATCATCGTCTTCTTTTTAGGTTTAATTTACATTAAGTTAAAATTTAATTTTAATTATTTTTGTCTTATGAAGTTACAAATAATAATTTTAAAAAATAGGATTAATTTTTATACATTTGTCTTATTAAATTTTAATTTATTGTAGAATAATTATCCTTGAATTTTTATTTTTATATAACTCTCTACTTATTCTCTCTCTCTAACTCATAAATACACACTCCTTGTTTCTCCCTCCCTCTCTATATCTTTATCTCTCTTTGCATCCCTCTTCATTTCATTCTCTCTCTCTCTCTCTCTCTCTCTCTCTCTCTCTCTCTCTCTCTCTCTCCCTTCTTGTATGTATCTTTCACTCCTCTTCCAATATATGTCTATCTCTTCCTCCATCTCCTCATATTTCTCTCCCTCTCCCTTCATATCTATTTGTTTATATATAGTTTTCTCTATATATCTATATGTCAATCTTTGTATGTCTCTCTATCTCTCCCTCTCTCTATGCCTCCTTATATCTCTATATCTTTATCACTTTATCTCACCATCTATATATCTCTTTATTTCTCCATATTAGTCTATAGACCTCTCTCTCTCTCTCTCTCTCTCTCTCTCTCTCTCTCTCTCTCTCTCTCTCTCTCTCTCACACACACACACACACACACATCTATTTTCCTCTTTATATCCATCTTTCCATATTTCTTCTTTTCATGCACTCCTCTCTCTCTCTCTCTCTCTCTCTCTAGCTTCAACATCTATCCAATCCTATTTCTTCTCTCTTTTTTCCCTCCACATCTCTCTCCTTTTCTCCATCTTTCTCTCCTCTTTTTTGATATTCATATTCATCTCATCTTTCTCTCTTGCTTTTCACCCCTCTATCTCTATCAACCTTTCACAGGATTGCAAACATAACATGAGCCTATTGGTTATGGAACTTGATTATCTTCCTAATTGAAAAGTCTTGTTTTAGTTATAATTGGAACCTTGTGAGACGATACAAAAGTGGATTTGAAACTATCACTTTTCCATTGAGACCTTTGTTGCTTAAGCAACATTAGTTTCTAAATTTGGTCCACCAATTGATCTCATGTACTAAATAAATTTATTCAAAAAATAGACCAAATTTTGCCTTAATTGACCTTCCACACCTCTTCAACATACCCATTGCACACTAAGGTGCAATTGCTATTGCTACTCTTTAATTTAAAGAAGTGATATGATCGTTTTTGTTCTGTTTATTTTTTATTTATTGCACTGTCTGATTACGCACGATTCAAACCCTACCCTATTCTTAATTTCCTTAGCATACAACTGAACTTGGTGGAAACCCTACCCTATTCTTCTGTTGTTGCCTCAGCTTCCATGGTGAATACCACGTTATGCCGTAACCTATTTGTTGGTGTAGCCTCTCCCATGAATTCCATGATGAACACCATGTTACACAACAAACCGTTTGTAGTTGTAACAACCTCCAGGAACTCCATTTTATGCTGCAAACTGTTTTCTATTCACCCATTCTATTTTCGCAATGTTTTCACAACTGAAATTCACTCACAGAGCAATTTTTCACAGTTTATCTCCTCCCAACTTAACATGTCTGAGGCCGACATTACTCGGATCCTCAAGTTGGCCCCCCAATTCCAGAATCCTCGAACTTTCCACAACGTAGAGCAGGTAATTCATTCGTTGAAGAAGCGAGGCTTCACTGAAGTCCAAATTGCCAGAATAATGAGGATGAAACCCCAACTTTTCGGATATGCAGAAAGAACATTTCAACCTAAGCTCAAACTACTGGAGGATTTCGGTTTAGTGGATCAAAATTTGGCCAAACTTTTGACGATCAATCCATCCATTTTGGGCTATAACCTCAAGAAAAGTCTCCCTCCCAAGATGGAGTTTCTTAAGGAAGTATTTCAGTCACAAGATGTGCTTGTTAAAGCCCTGTTAAAATCACCAAGACTTCTCAGTTTTAGCTTAGAGAAGAACCTGAAACCCTCGTTCACTTTTTGGCAAGGATGGGGTTTTTCTGGGACGGGGCTCTCTGACTTCCTAGCGGTAAATCCGGACGTTCTCTCACGCACTTCTTTAACGCCTGCACAATTGGATCTCATTCAGGAGATTGTCAAGATTGGCATTGAAAAGGAAAGCAAAATGTTCAAATATATTGTAAGTATAGTGGCTGTTAGCCGCGTGGAAACGTTAAATTCCAAGATAGAGAATCTCAAACTCTGCGGGCTCTCTGCTGAAGAAATCTGGCAACTATTTGGAGCTTCCCCTCTAATCGTTAGTCTCTCCAAGGAAAATGTTAGGGAAAAAATGAACTTTCTAGTTAATACTGCGGAACTCCCTGCAAATTATGTAGTGAAGCGCCCTAGGATATTAACAGTCAGTTTGGAAAAGACTATGAGGCCCAGGTTTCTAGTTTGGCAGAAAATCAAATCCATCAGTGACTTCAACCTTGCTCTTTTGACGGTATTGTTGATGACAGAGGCAATGTTTGTTAGCAAGATTATAAAGGGACATCCTGAATCTCAAACACTCTGGACAATTTATGATAATGCCATCTCTAATGGCTCTAACCGCATATTGCACACAAAGAGCTTAACAAAACTATAATTTTGGATGAAGAAAGTGAGCATCAGGACTCAAAAAGCACAACACATTAACTGATCGAGTCTTTGGCAGAAGGCAGGCAAGCCCTTCCCATCTAGTTGCTCTTCAAGCAAGGTATGCATTGTAATAATCAATTTTTTTTTAAGTGAGCTGATTGCTTGCCCTGCAGCCATTAAGTGTGATGTAATTGGTGAATATTAAATATGTTGTGCAAACAAGTTTTCCGGAACCCACATGTTTGGAGAAGTTGTAATTATGGGTTTGGTGTAGTAGCATTTAAACACCAGAGTCGGTTCTTCAAGAATACATGAAATCAGTCGACCTAAAACATTAGGCTTTTCCATTTATAGTGGAAGTTCATCAGTAATAACATCAGAAAACATTATTAGTTGGAAGTTGGTTAAGAAATGGTTTAAAGCATAGTTTTGGGACTAAGCCTGACCAAGTCAAGTTCAAGCCCTGGCACAACCAATTGAAAAAAATGCATTCCTAGAGAAATTAGAGTTGAATTTTGAGTTTTGTAAATATTTTCTATTTTAATGGAAACTTATCTTTTGTAATCTCCTTGCTGTTTCTAAGTGCTATTAACTGTTCTCCATTATTCCTTGCTTATACTTGTATCTGTCTGCTATTATACAGTGGATGCTCTTCAATTTCTCTCTGCTTGTATTTTGAAAGGTTTGTGGATGTTTTAAGTGCTCCATCAGTTTGGTATCAAAAGCAAAAAGAAGATTTTATGACAGATATTCACTGAGTTTTGTTCTCAATCATTCTGTGGCAGCAGAGATGTTGTGAATACAATGTGAAGCTGAATTAAAGAGAAAAGCGAGACCAGTTGGTGTGAAGATCAGAAGAAGAGGAGGGCAACGCCAAAGAAGACGATAAGTGGTGTGAAGTTACATATGATCAAGACGAAGACCAATATGAGTCTGCATTTAACTAGGTTTTCCTGGCAGCGTGAGTGAATGCCATTACTGCTGTAATTAGGATCTTGTATGTGCTGGGAGCGACATCCAAATTTTCTAGCATCAATTGCAAGCTAGAAATATTTTGGTGTGGGGAAGTCTGAAGGCTGCTGAGTCACAAGAGGTGAGAAATCTATTGATATAGTAGATTGTTGTTAGTTCTGAGTTAAGGTTGTTGAATAAGCATTCAACATGAAAGGAGACACAAATTTGATAGTGTTGTGGGCCTTCAAAGGATCAGATATGGAGCTCACCATAGTATGATGTGTTGCAACCATAACCCAACCTTTTTGAACCTTCACATCTTCCTTTAGAAAGAAAGTGACATTGTAATGATAGCAGTTCAAGTGAAATATCTGCATTTTCAAGTGAACTTGAAGAAGAATGAAGTAGGAGAAAGCATAGGAAGAGGGGATTCGAAAGCAAGAAGGGGAAGAGCAAATTTTGTTATGTGCAGAGACTTTACCTTTTATCTGTAAATATATGATGTTACTGTTTTTTTACTTGATATATTGTGGGGGCTTATTTCCTTGTTGATCTGCCTTATTAATTGGTGGTCATGGTTGATGATTCCCTTCCTTCCATAACTGCTGTAGTTGTCAAAAGCCTATTGAATATCCCTGTGTTGATATTTTGGATAGGGAGATTGTGGTCATGTTTGTTGAGCTAACAAGAAGTAGTGAAACAGTATATTTGGTTTTTGGCTGTGCATGCAATTATGGAATAGTATCTTGATGTGAAAAAGAGGATAATTAAGTTGGAAGAAAGGGTAAGACAAAGGTAGAGGAAGAAGCTAACAAAGGATCAACAGAATGAATTGCAAAAAGTTAGAGACTGTGCTGGAAGAGTTATGATGCCTGTGGGAGGAATGCGAGTTATGCAACAATAAGCAAGTAAAGAACAAGAAATTTACAGCAAAGGTGTTGAAAAGTTGTGAGAAGGTGGAAAAGAATGGTGAGCGTAAATATTCACCTTGTGAGCAATTGCCATTCTCGGAGAGGAAAGCCATCAAGTCAAGGATTAGACAAGATATGGAATTGTTAGAACAGGGAAAGATAAAATTCCTTGAAGTGTTGGGAGAAATATTAGTGGATAAAAGACGTTTGAATGAGATGTTTTTAGAGTTATAGAGAGCAGAGGTAGATAAATGGGATGATGATAAAGAGGATAAATGGAATGGAATTGTTGATTGCTGTTACCCTAAAGAAGAGGAAAGCAATGAAGAGTACAATGCAAAAAGGGAAGAGTTGGAAGATTGCAACAAAGAGGAATGTAGCCTATCACAAAAGGATGCCCAATATGTTGTATCAATGGAAGCAATTCACATTAGAGAAGTAGCTGCAATAAAGATGGTGATCTTTGGGATCCCCATATGTGATGAAGATTTATTTTTTTTAGAAAACACAACTTGCTAGAAGCAGCTAGAGGAATGTCTAGAGAATCACATTAGTGAGGGAAAAAGGAGTAGAAGTTCATCACTTTCCTAAGGAAGGAATGAGGGTGACTGAGAGGAAGTAGAAGCACAGATATTTATTCTGCAACAAAGGAGGATATGAAAAGGAGTGGATTTGTGAACATCATCATGTGGATTCAAGAAACAAAGACCTTGTAAAAGAACTTGAAAGCATGCCTAAATGGCATAACATGGAGGAGGAAGCACAGATATTTATTCTGCAACAAAGGAGGATATGAAAAGGAGTGGATTTGTGAACATCATCATGTGGATTCAAGAAACAAAGACCTTGTAAAAGAACTTGAAAGCATTCCTAAATGGCATAACATGGAGGAGGAAGCACTTATGGGAAATTTTTATTCCCTTAACTTTGTTTCTGTTTTTAATGATTTATGTGCTGGTGTGATAGGAGCCGGTATGAGTGATGCAAAGAGCAATGATGATTTTCAATGAGAAGGACTACTAAGCCTTCAAGGATCTGGGAATAAAGGAAGAAAACCAATTGGCAGAGGAGGAGGATACTTACTCCAACAAGAGGCTGTAAGTGAAAGAAGAAAAAAATTGATAATTTGTGGAGATATCTAATGTGGTGGAAATGAACTCCATCGTTTGATTCTTTAAGTCAGAAGGATGGTTCTATCATCTATTCCAAATTCTTTCTTGGATGTTTGATGCGACAACATCCTGAGATAAAAAAAAATCTTGCATCACAAAAAATGAAAATGTAATAGCTAGGTTGTTAAGATTCTTAGTGTTTTAATTTGTTGAAGTTTGTTTCATATAAATAAGCTTTGAACTAGGAGGTTCAAAAATTTTAAAAGAAGGGGAGAATGTTGCTAACTGACTCCTATGAATCAGGAGGCACAATCAGAACGATTCCTCAGAATTAGGGGTTAGTCTTAACTGTATTTGCTATGTTTATAAGTAGTTAATAATGGCTCAAACTGGTGGGAAACAACTATTACATCATTACTAAGAATAGAGAGTTAGTGTTCTGTTAGGAGGAGGTGGCTTTATTAGCAAAGGAAGGATATGTTAAACTGAAGATTTGTAATGATAGTAAGTGGGATAGGTAGGGGAGCTGAACTTTAAGTTTTGTAAATATTTTCTCTGTTAATGGAAATGTATCTTCTGTATTCTCTTTGCTGTTTCTAAGTGCTATTAACTGTGCTCCATGCTTATAATTGTATCATTCTGCTATTATACAATGGATGCTCTTTAATTTCCGTGTGCATGTATTTTGAAAGGTCTGTGAACGTTTCAAGTGCTGCATCACTTGGTCTCTCAAATTATGCTGTTAACAGTGCTCCTCTGAGTTTTGGAGGTGAATATTTTTTTCCAGACTTTGTGGACGGTAGGAAAAATAAAATAGACAAATGAAAAATCAATATCTGAAACACAAAGTGCAAAAATGAGTAAAAGAAGAGCCAACTTATCATTCATGTATGTGATACGAGTAAAAGAAGCTGAAATCTATACAAAGTTGTACTGCTGTACATTATTCTGTCTAAGAGACAGCAAATCTTACTATGTATTCAACCCCGTCTTCAGCATCTTGAATGAAAATTGCAGCATTAACCAAGATGTTTCATATCGCCACATCACAGATGACATCTTTTAAAGCATGCTACAATTTCATAGTTAATGCCTCTATTAATATAGTGATCATAGAATCTATTGCCTCTTTTTATGTCGTGGTGGGATTCTGCCAACTCTCCTCTGGCCTGTATACAAAGTATTTAATGCAGTCCCATGTGCATCTAACAGTGAAAGCCATTTCCTTTTTCTGTGATCAAATAGTTTGTTACATTTGGCAAACATATCCTAATCACAGTTATTTTTTATTACTTCTTGTTTATGTCTTACCATAACCAAGAAGTGTAGATACATTCAATTCATCAACACACAACAAAAAAATATAAACAGGTATAGTTGAAAATGGACATATTCATGCAAAACAAATAGAAACATGCAAAATGTTTTGATGACAGCACCCAACAACAAACTTTGTAGTAGCTTACTGCAACTGTTGAACATGAAATTTTATGCATGTTGTCAACAAAGATTTGGAAGATATCTTTCTACGAAAGCAATTGATCTAAAATTTAGTCACTAAGGAAATTCCTACATTAGAATGAACCTGTAAACATGCTTAACCATCCCAAGTTTCCAAAAATAAATTTGAAGCGTCTGTGGCTTTCTGCAAGCTTATAAATATGGAGGAGTTGTTATACCATAACAAAATATTGGGAAATGTATTGGTGTTAAAAGTTAAAGGACTTCATTCGAGAAGATGTTTGCAATGGCTCCCACCCATGAGGCATTTTCAAAAACTGCCGACCATGCTTGCAACGGCTCCTCCCTGCAGGCGTTTCCTTCTGCTGCGGCCATTCCTGCCGTGGACCCCCTTCTTAGTGGTGATGCCACTGCTGTGTGTGGCGTGCGTGCCCCCTCCTTTGCTGTTAACAATGTCATGGGTATTGGCACAGGTTTGTGCCGTCCTCCACCCGTGGTTCCTCTTCTGGATGAAATTGCTAGTGTTGATGCTGATGGTGTCCTCCCTTCTGCTCGGTTTGCCGGGGTCCCTGGCTTTTCTGCTGAGTGTGTTGTCAAGGGTATTGGAGCTGTTCTGTCTGGTACCGCTGCTGCTGCCAATGTTGCGGGTTCTAAGGTTTCCAGACCTTCTGCTGGTGGGCGTAGCTTTGCTCATGTGGCTAGATCTACGGCTGACCCTGCCAAGGGGATCTGCCCTTTTTCTTGTGCCAAGACCTCTCCTATGGTGGTCTGTGGTTTGGAAGTTGCTGAGAATATTGATTACTACCAACGCACAATGTCGGTATGTAGATTTACGGGTTTCTGGCCTTCTCTCCTGGATCTCCATGGTTGGGTGAGTGTTTCCTAGAAACCTTTGGTTGCTTGTAGCATTGAGCTTTATCCTTGTGCTAAAGGCTTTTTCATTGCTGCTTTTGCTTCTTCCCATGATCGTGATTTGGTGTTGGGCAATCTATGGGCTTGGGGAGATCACTCTCTCTCTCCCAAACCTTGGACAACTTCCTTTAAACCCCTCACCGAACCACTCAATGTGCATCCGGTTTGGGTTCACCTACCTAATCTTCCTCTTCATTTTTGGGAACAGTCTTGTTATAAGGCCATGGGTAACTCTAATGATCAATTCTTGAAGGTTGATGATGCCACGTCTTCCATGGGTCATTCTACCTTTACCTGCATTTTAATCGATATTGACATTTCCAAGCCTCTCCCTGGGGATGTGGTTCTTATGGGTGGGGACAGGCCTTGGATTCAATCATTGGACTATGAGGGCCTTCCATTTTGCTGCCGAAGGTGCTTCTCTACAGGTCACTTGGCTTTAGACTGTTCTCTCTCTCGACACAAAGGCTCTGCTACTTGGTGGAAGGACGCTACTGCTGATCATTTGACAGTCAATGCTGCTAATACAAATGCCTCCTCTCAAGCAGATGATGACTCCTCTTGGGATGAGGTAGTGCCTCTCACTGCTGTTGAAGCTCTTGTTGAACCTCTCGGTGCTATTGACTTGGCCTCCTCTAGCCCTATGGCTGGTGCTCCTATTCTACATCATCGATCCACTCCTGCCGAATCTGCTTCTGATGTTATTCTGTTGCAGCAGCCTGCTGCCATTCTATTGCTGCAGCAGCCTGCTGTAGCGGACTGTAACTCAATGGGCCCCTCCCTGCCCAATCCTTCTTTTGATGAACTCAATGGTAGTATTGTCTAGACCGTGGTTCGTCGCAAGCGGAAGGGAAAACTTCCCCTCTCCCCCAAATTTGCCTTGGCTTGAATGATTCTCCCCATCTTTGAGCTAGGTTTTGGGTTGTTGCGGGTTTGATAGGTTTTTTCACCTATCACCCTTGTTTTGTGGTTTCCTTTACTGCCTTTGGGCTGTGTTTTTTAAGGGTCATCACCTTTGTTTGTTGTTTTTGTAATGTTGATAGTCTTGACTATGTTAAGGGTCAACGCCCTAGTTAACACTGCTTTAATAATCAAAAACAAAATATTGGGAAATCAACGCCTCAATGAATAATCTCGGAGATTTGGAGAGAGGAAGTCATGTATCCCTCTAACATTAATGGAATCCACACATTTTTTTAGATGCTGGTTCTGTTAAGATTCCTTTCTGCAGATGTCTTCCATGCAATTTACAATGTAGGGAAGTCTTCTACTGCCTGATGTATAACCATAATTTTGGTTTACACGGACTTCAATTATAAAATTATAATGCAATAATATCAGAAAGAATTATACATATTGAGTCATGTTTCTAATGATAGTCAAGATTTAAGCTCCATTGGACATTGTAATGTATGAGACAACCATTCAATTATGTTGTCATGGTATGTTTAAACCTTATTTTCTTAATGATATTAAACACATGAAATCATGATTTTTAATTTGGATGAATATGTGATTTTTAATTTTCAAATCATGATAATCAAATAACACAATCAATTAATTGCTAATGTGAGCAACCATTATGAGTGAATTGAATTTGAAGTTATATTACTGACAAATATATTAATATGTACACATCAATGCATGTGAATTTCACATGTGAAATTAATAAATAAGATAGAAAGGAAAATAATATGCCAGAGAAAGAAGTCCAAATGAAAATAAATTCCCATAATTCTATAGATTTATAATTGGGTCCTAAATTTGATATGAAAATTTTCATCTGTATCTTCTTTGGATATTGAGAAGTATGCAAGACACATGAAGCAGTAAATTGCTGTTGAGTAGGCAGGAGACATGAAGCAGTAAATTGTTGTTGAGTAGGCAGGATACATGAAGCGGTAAATTGTTGTTTAGGAGTAGGCAGGAGATGTAAAGCAGTGAAGTATGCTGCACAATATGATAAGTTAATCAGTTGAGTTGATTATATATAGCATTGACATATCAGCAATTATCAAAAGCAACAATGGCCAAAACAAAATCCCACTTTCTTTTCTTTTTTGCTGCCCTCTTTTGTACAAGGGTCAGGGCCTTTTCGAAATCCCTGCTTACCTCAACAAATCCAATGGCCAAAACAAAAGAATTTCAGTGTGCAGGTTGGAGTTATAAAGGTTGGTCATATTGCTTTCTTTTATAATATTTTATATCATACATTTAATTTTTATTTTTTTTTAAATTATGTTATGTCTGAAAAACGGGCATGCAGGTCAATAAGACTATTAATACAGGTTGAATGCCCTGATAAAAGAGTAAAGAATTGTCACGCATTACAAAAGCTGCAAAACATTTTAAATAACTAGCTAAAAGTGTACACTTGAACATTGATCATTCACCAATAATATTAGAAGAATCACTTGTTACCTAATTTAAGTATCTGCATAAGACAATCTAAAACTATCACACGAAGAATGTGTATGAAACTAATAATGTCATAGTGAGAATAATCTGCACTTGGGATAAAGTAAATTTTGTTAAGAATATTACACCTTCAATTGACTCAACATCAATTCAGTATTATAATGTCTAATACTATGCAAAAGTGAAGAACGGTCTTCTTTCTTGTTTGCATGATCAACATTAATAGATCCTGCGAAATGTATAGTTGCTCAACTTGCAGTGATGTTTGGAGCCCTATCTGCAACCGAACCTATTTTGGCATTTAGGTTGATTTTAAAGGTTTTTTCAAGTCAACTGAAATCTCTACAATTTGAAAGGAAGTCTCTGAGTTTATAGATTTCAAATAACTATACATTTAGCAGTTAAATAAAGAAGATTACATCAATTTGTGCATCTCAAGTGACATTGTTTCGGGTTATATCAATTTAGTGGGAAAGAGGATGTTTGCAGTAAGTGTTTGAAATTTCTATTAATGTTGGGAAAGGGAAATTCTGAGTGGTATATTTCTAGGTGTTGAATTTATTGCAAAAATATTTTCACAATTTCCTAATTCAAGTTCAAGTCTTTATTCAAAATTACCTTACCAAGTTTGAGCTGAATATAAATGTTGTATTGTATATCCAAAATGAATAGGTAAGGAATTTTATGAAACTTGTTGGTGTAATTAAGGTGTTGTACCTATAATTTTTCAATCGAAGACGGGTCACTCTGCTATCTAGAATTCACACCCCAAGACCTACGGGCCAGGCTCACGCACGTGGGTTTGTGTGCGATGGCAGCAGAGCAGGGCAGATGCCAGACAAGGAAATAGAATTGCCACTGGGGCAAATGCAGTCCCACTTGGCAGAAGATTCTCTTCGGAAAATAATTTCTGGGAAGCAATCCAGCAGAAGAGTCGGAATGGATGGGTAAGGAAAGATGTTCAAGGCGTGCTCAAGGATAAATCTACTGGGAAAGCCCCTGGTAAGATCTGGAGGAAGAACTAGCAACAAAACAAAAATCAGAACCAAGGTAGAAACCAAGCAAACCAATCATGGAAGCAGAAGAAAGATTGGCAAGAAACAATTACATACTCTCCCCCCAGATCAAAGGAGCAAACTGATATCGATCACCTCAACTTTTATGCAGCCAAGGTGGGAGCATCTTACCAATTGCGGCCTATTCGTAATGGTTGGAGAAGGAGATCAGCAGGCAGAAGATTATTGACTGGTTTACAGAAATCTATAGCAGTCGAGGAAGTGCCAAACCCCTTCCAAACAATTATTTCTTGTTAGAGTGTAGGAATCAGAATATAAAAAACACAATTTTCCTAGGAGAACCTATCCTTTTCGAGGGTTTTTGCTTTTATTAAACATACCGGGTGCCAAATTTTAATCCTCTCCAGCATAAACCAAAAAGTATCCCTCAATGGATTAAACTGATAAATCTGCCTACTGAATACTGGAGCGTAGAAATTATAGAGAAAATCAGAGCAGACCTAGGCACTTTTATAGGGTTCAAAGAAGAATTCTACTCTGGTAAATCAAGGGATGTGAAAATCCTGGTAGATCTGAATACAGATCCCAAAACCCTAGATAATCTAGAGATTTTAACCTAGAAAATGTGGAAGAAAAGCTATGGATCTGACCTTTGGTTACTGTAGCGCTTTGGATGAGGAAAAGCAAAGGAGCATACAAAATTAATCAATACTGCAAAAGATAAGCTTGTCTGCAGAAGATACAAATGGGAAGGGGGAAGAAGCATCTAGGGAGGAATAGACAAAGGATAGTGATCCTACAAGGTGAGATGAGCCATGGGTTAAGGATGGAGTTAACCAAAACATCCAGGAGGTGTTCAGATTAACATTGGATACCATGAGGAGATTGCCAAAATAGTGAAAGAAACTGAGGTTCTGTGCAAAAAAATAATTGAACAAGTAATTCAATCAACCTCTGAGAATGACGTTCTAAACAAACAAGGTGTGAATACAATCCAGGGACTACAACTAGCAGCAGGCAGGGCAATCCCTCTCCCAAAATGTATCAAGAAATAGAAGATGGAATATATATATATGTATGTATGTATGTATGTACATACATATACATACATACATACACATAGATACATACATAGAGATATATACATATATGTATATGTATATGTATGTATGCATGTATGTATGTATGTGTCCATCTTTTATGCCGTAGTCTTGGAAATAACATTGTATGTGTATCTTTTAATCAATGTTATTTAGAATTTTCTAATGTAATTATTTTTTGTAGAGCGTATTATTGTTTGGGGAGGGGGCGTGGGGAGCCAAAGCTCAACCCATGGCACCTCTTTCCCCCCCTAGCCACCACGGTTGTGGCTTTGCATACATACATACATACATATATATATGGTTTTCAATTTAGAGTTCAGTTTCAGATTGATAATTGTGATTATGGAATTGTATATTTATTATGTTTGTGAAAAAAAAATTATATATATATATATATATGCATAATTATATACATCGTTAAACGACATCAAGTTGTTTTCAGTTATATGTGTGTGATCATTTTAAAAAAATATCTTTTAATGAACTTACAAATATATAAATCCTTTCTTACATTGTTATTGAACGAAATCATGATTGCAATATAGTAATAATGTATATGATGTTTTCGTTAATGGTTGAAAATGAAATGATTGTATTATCATGCAAATGGATAGAAATAGAATAAATTATTATGATTTGATCTTGGGTTAATTGTAAATTAAAGTTAAATTTGAATTAATGAATGTATAGAAACTAATTTGGTCTCCTTGGTATTATATTAAGATTAGATTCTTTTATGTTTGACTTTTGAGACCATGAGATTGCTTAGATTCTTGTCTATCTTTGTGGGTTGCTAGGTCATGTTGTGTAATGGTTTAAGATTCCAAAGGCTAGGCCATTGTTTGAGTTATATTTGTGCTTGTTCTCTCACTGTCATGGAAGGTAATGAGTTTGTGTCTTGCATGGGTTCTAATTTTGGCGACATCATATCGAAAAAAATTGACGACAAATTGAGCGTTTTTCTTTGAATCAACATGTGGTCACACATTGACTCAAAGAGGGGCAAAATGTAGACACCTAAAAGTTGCACAATAAATTAAGTGAATTTTATTCATTTAATTATCTCTATTTCTTCTAATTAATTAAATTAAGATTTAATTAATATCCCTATTCTTCTAATTGACCTTTTAATCAAATTAAAGATTTGATAAAATCTCCTTCTCCTAGCCTAACCTATTAATTAAACTAAAGTTTGATTAAGTACCTTTAGCCATTTGATTAAATAAAACTTATTTATTTGATTAAAATCTATTTTCCCCCTTTTGATTAAATTCACATTTAATTAAAAAAACCCTTTGCAAATAAATAAATCATTATTTATTTGTCAATAGTCCTCCCCATTTGAAAAATCTTACAAATGCAAGTTGCATCCTTTTTGGCTAAATTAAACCATTTTCATTTACTAAAATATCTATTTTCCTCACTCACTTGCATTCTCCTACATTTTCCATTATTCCCCTATTCATCCTTCTAGAACCTATCTAATCCCCTCATTATCTAAATTAATCCACTTGGGCTTCCCAAGGTTGCTCACACGTCTGAGCACATATCCCCCTTCTCCCAAGGTGGTACCACACATGTGGAAACACATTGATCCTCACCCTCTCCCACTTGTCACAAGGCTAAGCTTGCAAATCTGGGACCACATTGATCCTCGCCCTCTCTCCCTTGTGACAATTGTCACAAGGCTAAGCCTTTCAACTTGGGACCACATTCCTCCTTCAATCTTGACCCTTGATTAGTAATCAATCTTGGCCATCCATTTCTAAGATTTTAACTCTATAAGATGAGCCCTTGTCTCATATCAAAAGGTCCCAAGTCCATTGTCCTTTGGATCCCAATCTTGTGTATCTAAATTATAGTTTTTTTGCAGGTTATCAAGGAGCTCATTTGTCATCTTCAAGCATCCAAGTCTTCTAGCATTAGCATCCTAGCATTTAGCTTAATTGCATTATGTTTTAGATCATTTAGCCTAAATTACATATCAATTACATACTTTTTCATCTTGATCATCTAACTTAATTAGCTCATCATAATCTTACATTTGGAATTAACTTAGCTTCATATCATCTCCGCCATCTTGATCATAACTAGCTTTTCATCTTGCATCCTTAGCTTTCATTCATATCATCATCTTAGCATTCACTGGGATCTTAGTTGCATCTATTTTAATCCTAGAACCATCATTTAAACCTCGTTCTCTAGGTTGACATCCAAGAGATCAAGTGCTCTTCCAAGTGAAGGCCACCTTGAATCTTAAGGATCTTTAGGCATAGAGGAGCATGGAACGATTTTGAGAGTTTTTGGTTCACTAACATGTTTTTGTTATTACTAACTCTATTGCAATGTTTCATGTGTGTGTTTGAGTTGTTTTTTTCCATTGCAGGATGATCCCACGTGGGGCTAGACCCTTGAAATTTCAACCGCAGTTTAGTGCATATAACCTTTGTTTTGGCGCATATGTGCCTTCCTGTAGCGCATCTAACAGTTCTTCTGGCGCATATGACAGTTCTTTCAGCGCATTTGACAGTTCTTTCAGCGCATTTGACAATTCTTTTCGCACATTTAATAGTTCTTTTCGGGCATACGACAGTTATTTTTGCGCATATGAAATAGCGCATATGATCTATGTTTTCGCGCATATGAGACAAAGGCAAAATTTTGTAACCCGAGTTTAAATTTAGGCTTGTGTAAGCCCACCAAAAGACTTTATTTTTCACTAACTCTTGTTTTTGCAAGTTTTCCTAATAGTTTCTTGCATATTTGGAGGGGTTAGATTAGGATTTTTGGATTTCTTTCTAGCTTTTCAAGCTAGCTTTAAAAAGAATTCATATTTCCTTTGGGTTAAAAAGAATCTCATCTTTCATTTTGGGTTTAAAATAAAACAAATTTTCCTTTGGGTCTAAAAAAGAACTTCATTGCAAGGGTTAAAAAGAACCACAAATCTCATTTTTACTTTTTGCAAGTTAGGGCAAACATTTCATTTTGGGCTTAAAAGGGACAAAGCAAATTTCAATTTCTTGCAAAGAGGATAAAAAACACAATCAATCTTATTTTTGCAAGTTAAAAAGAACAATCAACTTGTCCATTCTTACAAAGCGATTTACTTTCAAAAAATGTGTTTTCATTTCGTTGACCAGGATTTCCATTTCCTAGTTAGAAAATCAATTGCTATGTGGGACTAAAATAAACACCATGTTTGATTGGAGCAATATCTCCAATTAGGATCTAGAAAACCATTGCTTTGAAGGTTAAAAAAGGAATTTTGTGTGCCTTGTCTTGAGTGGTAGGTATATGCTCTCCTTTTAATTGGCTGACCAAAAAGACAAACCCACTCTTTTTTATGCTTTCTTTACTTTCAAGCAAATTAAATCCTTTAGAGGGTTTGCCTTCCCAAAGCCTTGAGGGGGCTAGTGAGAAGGGTACAACCCAAGTGGGCAATGACTTTATCGCCAAGTTTACCAACCCACTATTCTCAAATGTGGAGGCTGATGAAAATCCCCTCCAACGGAAGTGTGTATTGGATAGCCTTCCCCTAGTATCCTTGTGATGTGAAAAACCTTTGTTCTAAAAGTTGGGAAGCCTCTTAATTGAGTTTATCATTTGTCACGTCGAACAAAATTCTTATTATGAACCATAGAAGTAGAAGCTTTGAGTCAAGTCGGTTGTCATACATTGACAATATCATAGTGCAAGGGTGGGGAAGCATCCGCCTTCAAGATTACTCACCATATATCTCCCAAGATAACTACCCAATTGTGAAGCAATTCACTTTGGGTTAATTTTTGGAAAAAGGCAAAAAAACGGGCCCCCTTTAGAGGGTGACAAGGTTGTCTGAGTTGACGGAGTATCAAGACTAGTGGGCTATGATATTGTTAATAACCCTTCAATAAAGAGTCTACTTGTTGTGTCTTATTTGTATCTAAACCAATGAAAACATCGGGAATTTGAACACATCCTCAAAAGAACATACACTCAATATTTAGCATTAGAATGACCATTGTCTTCATGTGTGCAATGTATTTTTGTCATAAATGCTATAATATCTTGTAAAAATATCCAAAAATCAAACTCAAAAATCAAGTTCAAAACAAGGAGAGGTCATAGGTGAGAGAAATTTTCAAATCCAACAAAGCACCTTTGGAGGTGGTTATCAACATTTCAACTATCTTTAGGCAAGATTTTCATACAACCAAAATATAGGAGTATCAAAACCAAGTGATCAAGAGTTTATCATCCAACTATCTCAACAACAATACCTAGCTAGGTATTCAAGTTAGTCAAATCAATTTTCCATGTCGAGAGACTTTATCCATATCATTTGATGCACTTTGTCATAGGAGCGTATTAAACAAACCCTCTATTCGACTTAGTAAGTTTGAGTATTCAAAACGAAGTATCTATATCAACCATCAATATCGACACTCTTAGATCATTTGTATGACCACTCCCCATATTTTTAGAAGAGGGCTTCTTCAAAATACTAAGTTGAAGAACAGACAGCCTAGTCCTAGGGCACTTATCAAGAGGAGAAAGTTTCTCTACATCAACCGTCAACTCTTTGCATCGCATCGCATTTTCTTGTGTCATATGCAATTGTATCTCCAAGGAAAAACTAACAAGTTTGACAAAGAGCCTTTGAGGAGTAGACCTTACACCCAGAAAGTAGCATTCAATTAATGCCTTAACAAAGGAGGAAAGAGCAATCCCGCCTTCTTTCCAAGAATTTGCATCACTTACAACGAGTCTTGGCCTAAGCCACCAACCCCACCAATAACCCCGCTAGAAGAAGAGGAATTCACTACTGTAGAAATGTATTGATGCCCGTTGTCACTCGATCTCGAAAAGGCAAAGAATTGAATCCACAACCGGAATCTAGCATGAGTTGTAGGGAATCCAATCCTTTTGACGAATATGCAAATATGGAGGAAGAAGAGATCACCAAAGAATTTGTTCAACAATGCCAACAATGTGTTGCTTTCCAAAAGCTCATGGAAAGACTAAAAGATTTTGATAAACAAAAGTACCTCCCCATGCTAAATAGAAAAGGAGTTAGGATGCATGAGGATTTTGACATACAAAATTCAAGAACAAGGCCAAGGGCCTACACTTTCAACACTCAAAATCAAGAACACTTAAGAGGCGATGATACCAAAGACAACATCCGCAACCAAGATAATACTTGTGATCATGACGATAGTAGTGAATAGGGGGATGTCCCTCATCGAAGGTCCAACGGAGATAATGTTCCCCTAGCTAATATTACACGACAACTCCAAGCACTTCAATGACAAATGCAGGACATGCAACAAGGGTCCATGATAAGATACTCCTTGGAGGAGATTTTTCCTTATCCTTTTGATAGGAGGTTAAACATGATACCTTTCCCGCCAAATTTGGATATGCCAAAGTATGACAAATACGATGGTAAGAATGATCCCCGTGATCATGTTAGTGAATTCTTCACTATGAGCTTGGAGTTTTCTCATAATGATACATACATGATGAGGATATTCCCAACAAGTTTGGGAGGGCAAACAATGGAGTGTTTGTCAAAACTCACACCTCCCATTAGATCATTCGAAGAGTTGGTGAATAAATCTATTACATAATACTCTTATAATATCCAACATGAGGTCACCATGCTTGGCATATGCAACACAAAGTAAAAGAATAATGAAACATTCATGATATTCTTACAATGATGGAGATGCATGGTCTTAAGGTACCCACGCTATGTACCTGAAAAGGAAAAGATGAAAATCTTCATAGACAATTTAAACGATGAAATGAGTTATCAAACCAAACTACAATGTCTACCTACTTTTGCAAAATTGATAGAGAATGGTATCCAAGTAGAGGAAGCTTTGATAAAAATGGGGACCTTAATATTCTCCAAGGAAGGTATTGGTTCAAACAATGACCACACCTATAGCAATCAATATAATAACAACAATTCAGACAAGTCCATATTTTGGACTAGAAACAAAAATATTGTTAATGATGGTGTAGTTAATGCCAACAGTGTAAAGTCTAGACAACCAGTGTTGACTTTATCAGGTAACACATCATCCAACAATGATCAGAAGTGCAAATCAAGGCACTAACAATTATCCATGCACTACCAACCAAGAAAACAACAACAACAACCAAGGAAACAATAACTACCAAGGGAATAAAAACAATAATAACCAAGGGGCTAATGCTAACACTCCACCTCCCCTACATCGAAGAACATATACACCATTGGAAAAAAAACCCTGGAATATGCATTTCAAGAACAAATGGCAAACAAGATTATCACATTTCCAATCATAAGGAACTTTGAATCCCAAGTCAAACCACCATGGTGGAATGACTCGTATTATTGTGATTATCATCGAAATAAGGGGCATAGAACAAACGATTGCATGAGGTTGAAAAACCTAGTTCAAGATATGATAGACAAGGGAGACATAAAGGTCGACGGTCATAAAACCAATGGTGATCATTAGGCTTTCAAAAATCCTCTTCCTAATTACGACAAGGGAGGAGCATCAATGTCAAACAACAACAAAGGAGCCCGCATCAGTCACATATATGAAAACGTCATAAATCACATATCGGCATGGGACAATCAAGTAAATGTCATAAAGATAAAAAATAAACAATAACATGCGCCGGTAAATGTGACAACGAGGGCTCAAAAATATGTCTTGAAGGGGAGTACATCTAAAGAAACAACTATCCCCAAGACTCAATATAACTTGGTTGACCAACTGCAAAGTACACCCGCTCAGATATCAATACTAGAATTGCTCAAATTTTCACCCAAGCATAAGGATATCTCGGATCAAGCTCTTGTAGAAACAACAATTTCAAACAATTTGGATATCAATCTGTTCCAAGCCATGGTGGCCCATATGACAGTGCCACATAACATAGCCTTTTTAGAACATGATGACGTCTCTTTAAGTCATCCGCACAACACCCCGCTCCATATTGAAGTCCTAGTCTACAAACATTGGCTGAAAAGAGTACTAATAGTTGGAGGAGTTGGTCTCAATATATGTACCTTAAAGCATATATATGCATTGGGCTTCTACAAGCAAGCTATTTACCCTAAAAATAAGATCGCTATCAAAGCCTATGATGATGAAGAAAGGTCATCCGAAGGAACAATGGTACTACCCATTCAAGTGGGACCTGTGCAAAAAGACACAATGTGCCAAGTCTTAGACATAGACTTCACATACAACATACTCTCGGGTCGTCCTTGGATCCATGAAATACAAGCGGTACCTTCCATGTACCATCAATGTCTCAAGTTCCCCTACAACGGACAAGAGATTTCAATATCAACAGACACTAACCCCTTTTAGTATTGCAATGCTATGGGGGAAACTCAAAATGTTCTGGTTCCACACAATAGGGAGGCCCAAGCTTCCTTATCATCTAACAATCATGAAAAACTCAAGTCATTGTCCATAAACTTTGAGAAGAAGATCAAGCTAAAGGACCAAGGCATGCGAGAGTAATCTTTTGAACCCCTATGTATATCTAAGTTGCCAACTTTGCCAAAATCTCACGGATAAGCTTCCACATCAAGACATCAGGGAGCACAACCCATCAAGAATTTTGATGGTAAATTTATCCAAATGGGGACACTGGCTGAAGAATCAGACAATAAAGACATTCTCAATTGGCTATACAAGGATGAGGCATAAATAAGAGGTGTTGCCCTTGAAGTGGTCGTTCCCACATAACAGTATGGAAATGGGTTCAAATTCATGCAACGAATGGGATACAAAGGAAAAAGACCTATTGGAAGGCATCAAGAGGGTATCCTAGAACCCATACAAACCCATTCACAACTTGCAAAAGACAAATCATGACTTGGGTATGACAAGCATATTCAACCTTAGCAAAAGAGAGATCCCCATCAGAAACCCCGATGGAGAGAAAAGATAACACATAACGAAGACTCATGGCAAGAGGTGCTACACCAAGCAATGGAAAAGACAAGAAAAAAATAAGAACATGAAGAAAATGAGAGGTGACAAGAAGAGCTCGCTATCCAAAGAGGTGAGGCCTCTTATAAAAAAGTACATCATGTACAAGCACCTGATCAAACTGAATTCGAGCCACAACATGAGGAGATTGCTACTCAAAGAAGGGAAATTGTGTATGAGAAAATCCAAAGAGTACAAGAAAGCACCGAAATTGAATCAGAACAAGCTACCAAACTTGTATCGATTATCAGTGATCTTTTCTCACCATACAACATCCCTGTCAAATTCTGAAACAAACTCCAATGAGTATGAGTGGGACACTTTTTGTGATATCACTGAGGATATTGGAGTGGATACAATCCACGCATACACACCCATTCCTTATGAGGGACAAGGCTCGAGCTCTAGATCGTTTGAATTTGGACAACAACATATCTATTAGGCTAGTGAGAATGAGCAGCTTCAATATGAAAGAGGCAATATCAATGAGAGTACCATCAAAAACCTTGAGACTTATAGAACTCACCCGTGCTACGAACAACTATGACAATATCTCTATCATGAACCTCACAACGACTGATCTTGACTCGTCAAATGACTCTCTACCTCTCATATATCTTGACCTTATAGACTAGGAAGAACCTAAGCACAAAGATATACCAATATTCCAAAATGATGAGGCCATTTCTCAATACCTTTACTAAGTCAATCCCGAAACATGCTCTACCAGCGAACCACATAATGATATCTGCAATTAGGGGAGTGCCAAGTCTCTTAGTCACAAAATGAAGAAAATAAAAAATCGATCTAATGGTGAAAACCATCTAATGGCAGTATTAGATCACAAAAAAAATAAAAACAAAAGACGTATATGATGGTGAAAACCTCTTTGAGGCACATGAAGATGAGAGACTTGACACTTTTCCTAAACATTACCAGGAGAGATCACCCATCTTGATTGAGCCAACTCAATCAATAAATATCGACACTGAAGCAGTAGAAAGAACCATACATCTAGCGAAATCACTAATGGAAAAAGAAAAACTTGACTTTGTCAAATTATTCAAGGAGAAGAAAATAAACTTTGCTTGGTCTTATGTGGACATGCCAGGGGTAGATCCAAATCTCATGATGCATCACTTGTCCATTGCTCCTAGAGCTAAACCTGTCAAACAAAAATTAAGGAAGATGAACCCCCATGTAGCCATATTGGTAAAAATAGAGCTGAAGAAGTTACTTGATGTAGGATTCATTCGACCCATCGATTATGCAAAATGGATCTCTAACATTGTGCTAGTCTCTAAACCAAATAAAAGCATCAAGATTTGTACAGACTTCAAGGATCTCAACAAGGCTTGTTTGAAGAATGACTTTCTTTTACCGAGCATCGACACCATTGTTGATCTAACAGCAAGACATGTTATGTTATCCCTCATGGATGGTTTTTCCAGCTACAACCAAATCAAGATAGCTCCAAAAGATCGGGATAAAACGACATTCACATGTCCATGGGGTACATACTGCTGGAATGTCATGCCTTTTGGTTTTAAAAATGTAGGTGCAACCTATCAGAGAGCAATGACAACAATCTTTCATGACATGATGCATACTTTTATGGAGGATTATGTATATGATTTGCTAGCCAAATCATTCACAAGAGCATAATACTTGGACATTCTTGATAAAATCTTTCAACGTCTAAAGCAATTCAATGTTAGATTGAACCCTAAAAAGTATGTTTTTAGGGTCACATCTGGAAACTCTTGGGCTACATTGTATTAGAAAAAGGCATCGAGGTGGATCCAACAAAGGTTCAGGATATCATAGAAATGCCACCTCCAAGGAATATTAGTCAGCTACGATCTCTTCAAGGCAAGCTACAATCTATCTAACGATTCATTGCTCAACTAGCGGACAAATTTCTCCCATTCAACCATCTACTTCATAAAATTGTACCTTTCATATGGGAGGACAAGTGTGCAGAATCATTCCACCGGCTCAAACAATATCTCATGAATCTGCCCATTTTGGTGCCACCAATAGCGAGAAAGACACTCATTCTCTACACATCAGCAATGGAAGTATCACTAATGGCACTACTAGCACAGGAAGACTCAACAGGAAAGGAAAGAACCATCTACTACATTAGCAGGACATTGAATGGCTATGAACTCAATTACACTTTCATTGAAAAGGCTTGCTTATCTATATTGTTCGCTTACCAAAAGTTGTGACACTACATGTTAGCTCATACTATCAAACTAGTCACAAAGATCGACCCACTAAAATACTTACTCTACAAAGCCGCTCTCACTAGGAAGTTAGAAAAATGGGTCATGATCCTAAGCGAGTTTGACATTCAGTATACAGAACGAGGACTATAAAAGGACAAGCAATAGAAAGTCAACTGGTAGAAGCACCTCTACTGGACAAACACCCACTATAGGTGGAATTCCCAGATATCGATGTACTCACTATTACACCAAAGCAATGGACTCTATACTTTGATGGATCCTATACATAGCATGGATCAGGTGTTGGCATCTTGTTTGTCACTCCAAAAGGACACACAATTCTGAGACCCTACAGATCGATGTTCCCATGCACCAATAACATTTCTAAGTATGAAGCTCTAGTGATAGGTATCAAAGTAGCCATGGAATGGAAAATCATTGAATTGAAAGTCTATAGGGACTCTCAATTGGTTATCAATCAGAACAATGATGACTATAAGATAAAATATGATAAGTTGATGTTGTATAAACGCATGGTGGATGATTTTAATAAATACTTTGTACACATCACATTTGAGCAGATTCCAGGGCTAAACAATAGAGTGGCTGACGCAATGGCCACTATTGCCTCGCTCCTACAAATTTCAGACTGACAGAATCGTTATGAATTCCTGGTGGAGCAATTATTTTCCCTGGCCTACGACAATTCAAAATCCCAAGTCATCTATGCCCTAAACGGTTCTGATTCACCCTTATACGAGAAGATCTATGCCTACTTGAAAGACAATACCCTCCCACCAGACCTATCTCGTAACAAAAAAAGAAGCTTTATCCAACAAGCGGCCCACTATACCTTAACCGTTGATATGCTTTATCGTCGAGGTCTTGATGGTACTCTTCTTCGATGTCTCGATCGTAATGAATCTAACTTTGTCTTACATGAGCTTCACGAAGGTATTTGTGGTAGGCATTCAAGTGGTCCTACTCTGGCCAAGAAACTTTTAAGGATGGGATATTCCTGACCGAAAATGGAGAAAGAGTCCTATCAGTTTACTCGGAAATACCCTAAGTGCCAAATTCATGGTAACCTCATACATGCACCAATGCAAGAGTTGCAACCATTCACTACATCTTGGCCTTTCTGTCAATGGGGACTTGACCTAGTGGGAAAGATTCATCCTTCCTCGTCGAATGTACACAAGTTCATCATCACAACCACTGAATACTTCACTAAGTGTATTGAGGCAATTCCATTGACTACAGTGACCAGCAAACAAATAGCTTCCTTCATTCTAAATTACCTCATCTGTCGGTACAACATCCCTAGTTCCATTATCACATATAATGGGAGACCTTACAAAAATCAAGATGTCCAAGAGCTTTGTGAGTGATTCTATATCCAACATCGCTTTTTGACACCTTATTATCCATAAGGGAATGGCCAAGCAGAGGTCTCAAATAAGACAATCTTGAAAATCCTCAAAAAGACAGTGAATGATATTGGTAAAGACTGGCATGTCCAGCTTAATCCTGCACTTTGGGCCTATAGAATGAGTATCCGCACACCTACAAGAGCTAAAGCATACTCATTGGCGTATGGATCAGAAGTTATCCTTCCTATTGAGGTAGAGATTCCATCACTCTGGGTGTCATTAAAAGGCCTCATTCCAGATGAGGAATTTCGAGTCAACAGGCTGCAAGAGCTAGAGTTGCTAGATGAGCGTCGACAATGTGCATTTGATCATATCAAGGTCATCCCAAGGGCCTTCAAAATTGGTGATATGGTCCTAAAGAAAAATCCTCAGAATCAACAAGATCAGGAAAAGAAGGGGAAATTTGAACCCAACTGGTTGGGACCCTTTGTCATCATATCAACTTATGGATCAGAAGCATATCACTTATCAACTTCAGAAGGGGAGGTGCTCGACGAACCAACCAACAATATCTATCTGAAGAAATTCTACACTTGAGTTGTCCAATGCACGGATCAAGCAACAAAGAAAAAAAATAAAAAAAAGTATCAAAAATCATCACTAGGGTGAAAACCTGGCAAACAGGCACCCTGTGACAGAAAAAAATCACAAAATCAAGAAAAATACAAAAATAATGAAAAACAAAAAAAAATGTGCAATAAAAATAAGTGGTGAAAACCTGGAAACAGACACTATTTGAGTTAGATAAGCTCCTCTATCTATCGGGACTGACATCATATCTTTGACTCCATCTGATCTAAACCCATAACCATTGCATAACACTTATAAACGCAGCATTATCATGGACATACTTGGCGTAGTCATTGTCCTTAATTATCTGAATATGTTATCCAACTCATATTCCACCATGGCTTGGTGATCAGTGTACATATCCAGATTGAAGTAGTATCGACAACAAGGGGAAAAAACCTAACCTCACTGGGGGCATTTCACCTTGAGGGTTTTAAACATTAGACCCAACATGTAGCAAGACAACAAAGATCAGACTAACCAACAATGACCACAACAATGCAGGAAGGCTAGACATCATGGAATTGAACTGATTTGAATTGAACAAAAGATCTATTTGTAAGATGTTTTACTTGACAAGAATACATTTCCGATAGCATGCATGCTCACTGATGGTTGTTAATTTTTGTTTATCATATCTCCTAAGAGACTCAATGATGTCTCACAAACTAGAGAATCAAGGAAGGAATGTGATGTTTTCTTTGTCTATTGTTTGGGAGTGAAGCCTTCTACTATGCAAATTTGTCTTACGACGTGATCAGGCAACATATCACTAAAGATATTTTGGATTTGTATGGGATTCTTGTCTATTTTACGCAAGCAACACTTAGGTCATCTTGATTCAATTATACCTCGAGGCTTGTGTCATCTTGCAATATCAAAATCCATGTAAGTTATACTCAGGTCATTATGGGTTAATTTTACCATGATGTTTGTATCAACTTTCAACAAATCAAGGCCTGATGATGAAAACAAAGGAAGCATTGACACTTTGATCAAAACAAATGAAAACATTTGGGAATGAGAACGCACTAGTATCATTTCATTATCATTATCATCTTAATCTTGCATTAGGTTGCATATCATTTTAATCTTGCATTAATATCATTTTCATTATCATTATCATTATCATCTTAGTCTTGCATCAAGTTGCATATCATTTTAATCTTGCATTAGGTTGCATGTCATTATCCTTATCATCTTAAAATCGCATTAGATTGCACATCATTATCATTTTAATCATGCATGTCGGTGCATTCTCACTATCAGTATCATTATCACTATCATATTAAGAATCGCATTAGGTTGCATATCATTATCATTATCATCAAAATATCATTTTAAAATCTTACATCTCATATCATACATCTCATTTTCACGACACTTCTCACATCATACATCTCATTTTCAAGATACACTTCATGTTTCAAATCATTATTGCATTATACATCACTATCAAGTACATATCATATCAAGAACATTTTGCATTCTAGATCACATTATCCAAAGCACATAAAAGCATAAAAACATGTTAAAAATATTTGCACAATCATAAACATATGCAATCATCAAATCCAACCATCATAGTCATATCACCTTCCAAACATATAGTATCCATTAGACATACATTGCAATCATCATAGAAGCATGTAGATCATAAAAATAAAAAACCGCACACATCACATCATTTGCATCATCATTGAAGCAGTCACTAGTGAGGAGGGACCTCAAAGAAATCAATCTGGACCATCAACAAGAGTAAACACAACAAAAATAGAAATATATGATGGAGGCAATGCAGAACAAATTGTATTATAACATGAAAATTGATTATAACCAACCGGTAACAACCGGGTTACAACATTCGGCTCATAGGTCTGCTAGAACATGCTCAAAATACAAAATAGGTCACAACCGGGACCTTCAATCTTAAGATCTATCTTCTATGCTCAACCTAGCTACTTGATTCTTTTATTGTTACATTCTAATGCACAATTACAACTATATATATGATCCAAGGGGATCCAGTTGGCTCAAAAAGGGATCAAAACTCGAAGAACAAGACCTAACATGTAAAACCAACAAAGTCATCCTCCGCCAAGAGATTCCTCCGAAAAATCCAAAGGATGAATTATAGATTGGGGGAAAAGGTCGGCCACATGCCAAAGAACATCAGAATCAACAACCAAGGCTCCGCAAGCTTCAGAAGGGGTTCTAATAGATCACTAAAATAGGTCCAGGCAACCGGTAACAAGAAATTGTCAACTGGTGACATGAAACTATCAAGGAAACCGATAGCACGGTCTGGAAATAAGAAAGATGATCAAGTCTTCAAGTAGAATCCAACTCCACAAGATCCAATGAGCCAAAACCGGGACACACCTGGAAAGAAATGTTGAAACTACAAACATAAAGCAAAACATAAAGAAAATGTTTTTGATTGATGCAAGATTGCTATGAACCAGGGATGCTCCTGCATCAATCATCCAATAAAAAGTCATATAGATCAAAGGCATATCATATAGCTCATCTAAATAAAAATAGATGCATCCACAATGTGTATAAGCATATCTACTATCATATCATCATGCATATGTATGACCACATGTTGATCCAAAGGAAAATCAATGATACAAGTTAGAACCAATCATCGGTAAAACAATAAAATGTCCAAAGTCCCTAGATATCATATCAATAACAATGTCCATCCAATCAAGCAACATCAATATCAACGAAACCAATGAACATCAATAATCAATGAGATCATCAGAGCATCAATGAGTATCATATCAATAAGAACATCAACTTATTATATCAACAGGGTCAAAATACAACAATATATTATATTGAGAGAGAGAATCAAAATACAATGATGTGTGTATGTATCAATAAATACATCAAGGTACAATATCAACATTTGTGATCATAGTCAAGGGGCGGGATCAACGTGACCACCTCTGGAACATGCTAGCCGAGAGCTCGAGCTACCTGCACGTGTGCTGCTACGAGGGGCATCCCTCCTAGGTCCCATGACCCCCTCACTACCTCTATATTTGCGAGATCCACCCCACTGAGAACTGGCTGCATAGCTAGGATCCCGTTGAGCTTCCAGCATGTCCATAAAGTAAAAATCCCTATAATAGGTGGCCCACTCGGACTGATAGATGAGACTCCAGATAGTCTCTCCTATCACTCCCTGTGTGGTGATCTACCGTAGGGTCTACACTATCTCCTCTACCTAGCCCCGATGATCCCTCTCAGTATCTCGCTCAGCTGTGAGATGATAAATCTGTGTCTGTGCCACTTGCAAACCTTGTCAAGCTTTATCCCTCTCAGCCATGGCACTATCCCTATCGGCTTTGGTCGATTCCTGCTCTAATGACATCGTGGTCACCTATCTCTGCATCTGTGTCACCTGTGCCTGGGCCTATGTAAGCTGACCCTGTATCCTCAGCAACATGGCATGTAAACCTGCCAACTGTGCCTGTTGCTGATGTGGAGGCACTCTAATCTGTACCATCTGTAGCTATGATGGCTACAGATCCTGACCACCAACTTGTCGAGGGGTAGGCGGGGGCATATCTATCCTTCATCGATGAGAAAGTGGTTGAACATCCTCCTCCTCCTCATCAACTATCATCCCCCCAATCCAATCAACCCTCCTCCTCTACCAACCTCCTCAGACTCGGTCTCCTCATCGAAAGAATCATCAATCTCCCCCTCAGATCTATCATCACCTGAGCTCTCCTCGGCCTCCACCACAGTAACATCCTCGGCCTACACTGGCCCTCCTCGTCCCAACTGTCCCCTCCACCCACCTCCTCTTCCCCTCACACCCTGCCCACCACCCCTCCCATCTCCTCCTCCACCCCCACCACCTCCTACTCCTTGGTCGTGACCAATCATACCACCTCTACCATCACTCCCACCCCTCCTACCTCTCCCTCGTCCTCGCCCACCACCTCAACAACCTCCTTGTCGATCTTGATCATCATCGTCATCATCAACCTCCTCAAGTACAGAAATAGGCTCTCATGGCCTTGCAAGTCGTGGGAACATGTGTGTCATAAAATACTGAGCATACTCAATTGTCATGCCTACATCAACTATGTCCACCTGCATGTTCCATACACAATAGGGAAAGGTGTAGAAGTCAGCCTTGGCTATGGAAAAATCCAGTGTCATCTCCCAATATGTCCTCTCCTTGTGTAGCCTAGAATACACGGTCATCCCTTGCAGCATAGGTTGCACATGACCAAACTGTCGGTATAACTGAGGAAGAATGAACCACTCTACAACATAGGGGGTCCTACCCAGCAAAAACCTGCTCAAAAACAAATATGGCACCTCCAATCCATCCTTGGGCTAAGGCTCACAAAGTCGATAAGGCCTCCACACCACCATCTCCATATCATCTAGATCCTGTCTCCAATACTCCAACTTCCCAAGCATGGGCTGGGAAGCGACTTGGCTATACATCATCACATAGGGTGCTCCTACTGGTCTGAATCTATCCCCAATCGAATGAGTCACTTCTATATGCTCCCATGCCCAAATTTGTAGTAGGGTGCACCGGGAAGCTAAACTGGTCGCCTCATCATAGACAATCTGGTGGAGCTCATGATATAAGTGAGCGAGCAGACATATACCCCAATCATATCATGTGCGCAGCTGCCCCATCTGTCGTAGAACCCAACCCCATCCAATCGACAACCCATGAGACCTCCTATTAGGAATCAAGAAGCTACAAATCAAGCTTGTCAATACTGAAGGGAGTGGGGCATAGCTATCTACCATGTCCTGCCAAGCCACTGAGTAACCTGCAATATGTGGATCGTCGAACACCTCCCGCAGAGCATCTGTCCCGCCAACCTCCTCCATATCATACACGACCAACTCTCCTGTAATCGAAATCCAAAGAATCTGATAGACGTCCTTGGGTATCACTGTAATCTCACCCATCGGTAAATGAAAGGTGTTGTGCTTCTTGTGCCACCTCTTTGTTAGCACGACACAAGTAGAGACCTATTCTTCTGATAGGAAGGCTTCTCTAGAAAGTGTATCAAACCATAAGCCTCTATATATTGCTAAATCATCGGCAGTCAAACGATCTCTCATAGATAAGGTCTTCAGGTATTTTTCTCGAAATTAAAGAACACCTCGGCGAACCTATATCAACAAGGGGGTATTATATTAGTTTTATCCATTCTAAACAATCAAGCAATCAAAAATCAAACAACAGGGGCATCAATCAAGTGACGATAGTCATGACATCACACAAGGACTATCTTATCAATCAAACAAAAACCATATCGAAATCAAACTTCATAACGAGAATCAATTAATCATTCCAATATCGAAAACCAAATCAAGATCCATATCAAAAACCAAATCAAGTCCCATATCGAAAACCAAATCAAGACCTATATCAAAAGACCAAGTATCATATCGAAAACAAGCACCATATCGAACACAAGAACCATATCATAATCAAGAACCATATCGACAAGAGACCCTATCGAAATCAAGACCCATATCGAATCAAGACTCATATCAAAATTTGACTCATATCGACCCAAGAACCATATCGACTTTGATCCATATCAAAATCAAACCCATATCGAATTCAAAACCATAACGATATTGACCCATATCAACAAACAGACCCATATCAAAAACAAACCCATATCGAAAATTGACCCATATCAACAAGTGACCCATATCGACCTTGAACCATATTAGACTTTCACCAACTTGATCCATACCAAAAATTTGAACCATATCAAACTGACTCATATTAGCCCGCGACACAAAAATCAATAAATCAACATCAAATCGACACAAACGACACAAATTGACACATCGACAGGGTGTAAAACTTCATAATAAACCTAAAAATCAAAATTGCACATGTCGAAAATTTCTTAAAATTAAAAAAAAAAGGCAGAAAAAGTAAACCCTAGCGCTTAAAATTTTGAAAAATCTAGCTAAATCAACTAAAATCTAAGCTAAAAATTCACAACAAGGGTTAGAAAATCAAACTCACTAGTGGGTCATATTCTGTAGGCCGCTGATATCGCCGAACTCGCTCAAATCGATGAAGATGGTAGGGGGTGCCACTTCTCCTCTCCACTCCAGAGCTCCAATTCTCAACTAACAAGTGCACAAATGAGGTGGAAATGGGCCCTTGGACACTTATATAGCCCATGCTAACGCAGGCGGTTGTGATGCCTTGGTAGATGTGTGGGGCATGTGTGCGTTATCCCCACATAGTCCTAACCCATTTTTTTTAATATCATTTTTTAATAAAATCTATCAAGCGATAAAATTTCAAAAAACCCAAAAAATAAAAAAAATTTAAAAATCCAAATAAAAAAATATTCAAAATTTTAAAAATAAAAAAAATAAAATAAAAATTTAAATCCAACAAAAAAAAATCTAAAATCTAAAAATTCAAAAATCGTCGTGTTTCACGAAAACCGTAACTTTTCTCAATTTATCGCCCAAGGGAGCATATCATCATTATCATATCGAATCTCCATATCAGTCTCATATCAACTTCATATCGACAAAAGCACATCAGCGTATCGTATCGAAATCAATTTTTCATATCTAGGGAATCATATTGACAATTTTGGAGACAACATCATATCGAAAAATTTTGACAACAAATTGAGCATTTTTATTTAAATCAACATGTGGTCACACATTGACTCAAAGAGAGGCAAAATGTAGACACCTAAAAGTTGCACAATGAATTAAGTGAATTTTATTCATTTAATTATCTCTAATTCTTTTAATTAATTAAATTAAGATTTAATTAATATCCCTATTCTTCTAATTGACCTTTTAATCAAATTAAAGATTTGATAAAATCCCCTTCTTCTAGCCTAACCTATTAATTAAACTAAGGTTTGATTAAGTACCCTTAGCCATTTGATTAAATAAATCTTATTTATTTGATTAATATCTCTTTTTCCCCTTTTGATTAAATTCACATTTAATTAAAAATCTCCTTTGCAAATAAATAAATCATTATTTATTTGTGAATAGTCCTCCCCACTTGCAAAATCCTACAAATGCAAGTTGCATCTTTTTTGGCTAAATTAAACCATTTTAATTTGCTAAAATATCTATTTTCCTCACCCACTTGCATCCTCCTACATTTTCCATTATTCCCCTAATCATTCTTCTAGAACCTATCTAATCCCCTCATTGTCCTAATTAATTCACTTGGGCTTCCCAAGGTTGCTCACACATGTGTGAGCACATATCCCCCTTCTCCCAAGGTGGGACCACATTTATCCTCACCCTCTCCCCCTTGTGAAACTTATCACAAGGCTAAGCTTGCAAATCTGGGACCACATTGATCCTCGCCCTCTCCCCCTTGTGACATTTATCACAAGGCTAAGCCTTTCAACTTGGGACGACATTCCTCCTTCAATCTTGACCCTTGATTAGTAATCAATATTGGCCATCCATTTCTAAGCTTTCAACTCTATAAGATGAGACCTTGTCTCATATCAAAAGGTACAATGTCTATTGTCCATTGGATCCCAATCTTGTGCATCCAAATTATAGTCTTTTGGTGGGTTATCAAGGAGCTCATTTGTCATTTTGAAGCAGTCACTGGTAAGGAGGGACCTCAAATAGATCAATTCGAACTGGTCAGCAAGAGTAACACAACGGAAACACAAAGATATGATGGAGGTGATGCAGAACAGATTGTTTTATTTCATAAAAATTGATTACAACCAACCGATAACAACCAGGTTACAACATAACCAACTCATAGGCCTGCTAGAACATAATAAATAGGTCACAACCGAAACCTTTAATCTTAAGATCTATCTTCTATGCACAGTCTTGCTACTTGATTCTTCAATTGATTACATTCTAATTCTCAAGTACAATTATATATATATGATCAAAAGGATCCGGTCGGCACAAAAAGGGATCAAAACCCAAAGAACTAGACCTAACGTGTAAAATTAACAATGTCGACCTCCACCAAGAGATTCCTCCAAAAAATCCAAACGATGAAGTGTAGATCATAGAAAAAGGTCAGCCACATACCAAAGAACATTTGAATCAATGCCCAAGGTTCCGCAAGCTTCAGAAGGGGTTCTGATAGATCACCAAAATAGGTTCAGGCAACCGGTAACAAGAAACTGTCAACCGGTAACAGGAAACTGTTAAGGAAACCGATAGCAATAACTTGTCGGAAAATGATCCAAATACGATGCGGTCTAGAAATAACAAAGATGATCAAGTCTTCAAGTAAAATCCAACTCCACAGGATCTGGTGAGCCAAAACCGGGACACATAGAAAGAAAAGTTGAAACTATGAATAGAAAGCAAAACAAAAAGAAAATGTTTTTGGTTGATGCAAGATTTCTATGAACCGGGGATGCTCCTGCATCAAACATCTAGGGTTATTAAAATAGTGAGCCTCTCACTTTGCTGGGGTTAGAGGAAAACCAAGGTGGTCTACCTTTGCCTGAGAAATCCAAGATGAGTCTTCAACTGGTATGTCTTTCCACTTCACAAGGTACTCTTTATACTGACTGCTCTGGGTACTACGCCCAATCCTACTGTCCAAAATTTCTTCAATCTGATTTGATTCCTTCTGGGCAACTGTTTCTCCAAGTCTGCAATACTATCCTCACTGAATTCTAGTTCATGATACCCATGAAGATCTACAATGTTAAACACAGTTGAAATACTCAAACTATCCAATAACTCCACTTCATATGCATTTCCAGAACTGAACTTCCTCAAAATCCTACAAGGTCCAAACTTTTTCATCTGCAACTTGTTATAAGTTCTCATTGGGAATCTTTCTTTTCTCAAATATACCATCACTTCATCACCAACTTCAAATTACTTATGTCTCCTCTTCTCATCTACCTTCTCCTTATATTTGTTGTTCATGTCCTCCAAATGTTGCCTAACCTGAATATGCAACGCTGCCATGTGATCTACAAAGTCTTCTACTTCTTAACTTCTCTGGTCTTAACTGCTAATGTCTCTTGGTTCTGATATACCTCTAGGATGCACTTCAGTAACAATCTCAAAAGGTGTTCTTCTGGTACTATCCTTTACTAAATTGTTGTAGGAAAACTCTGCTTACGAAAGGATCAAATCCCAACTTCCGATTTTATCTCCAACTAAACATGTCAACAAATTTCCTAAGCTCCGGTTAACTACTTCTATTTGTCCATCAGTCTATGGATGAAAAGTAGAACTGAACTTCAAATTTGTCTCCATCTTCTTCCAAAGTGTTCTCCAAAAATATCCAACAAACTTAGTATCTCTGTCTGAAAGTATGCTCTTTGGTAACCCATGTAATCTCACTACTTCCTTGAAAAATAGATCTACTACATGTAATGCATTTGATGTCTTCTTGCAAGGTATGAAATGAGCCATCTTCAATAATCTATCCACTACCACAAATATAGAATCATTCCCTCTCTAGGGAATCCAAGTATAAAATCCATTCTTATATCCTCCCAAGGTCTTACCGGTACTATCAAAGGTTTATACAATCCCACATTTCGACTACTACCCTTTGCAACTTGACAAAATCTACAACTTTGCACATATTTCTTAACATCCTTATGAATCTGGGGCCAAAACTACTGCTCACTCACCAATGCTACTGTTTTGTCAATACCAAAATGTCCAGCTAATCCTCCACCGTGTTTCTCCTTTATCAAATTCTCCCTCATAGAACTCTTAGGTATGCACAACTGAACTCCTCTGAATAACATCTCATCCTGAATGAAGTAATCCAACCACTTGCTTCTATCTACCATAATCGGTTCTCTACATGCTTTCCAAAGTTTTGCAAAATCTGAGTCATCATCATACAAAGTCTTCAATTCCTCAAATCTTAATATTGATAGTCTCATCGTTTTCAACAAATTCCTTCTCCTACTCAATGCATCAACAACTTTTTTAGATTTTCCACTTGTATGCTTCAACATAAAAGTGCAACTCTACAAGAATTTTACCATCTCATATGTCTCTAATTCAACTTACTCTGACTGTTCAAATACTACAAAGCTTGATGATCTGTATACAACACAAACTCCTTAGGAAACAGGTAATGTCTCCATTTCTTCAAGGCTTGAAATATGGCATAAAACTCCTGATCATACATTGAATATCTCCTTCGGGCATATTCAATTTATCACTTAAATAAGCTACTGCTCCTATTGTTGTTCCACTTGTATCACAATCCACTTGAAATACTTTATTGAAATTCGGTAAAGCCAATACAAGTTGCTCAATAACTTTCTGCTTCAATAGTTCAAAATTTTTGTTTGCTCCAGCGGTCCACTTGAATTCCTTCTAATCTCCTCTCATGGTCTCAGTCATAGGGTTACAAACTGAACTAAAATTTCTGATGTACTTTCGGTAAAAACTAGCCAATCCATGAAATGGTCTTACTTCTCCAATATTTTCCAGTGTAGGTTAGTCCACAATTGTTTTCACTTTCTTAGGGTCCATCTTCAAACCATCCTCAGATATCACAAACCCAAAATAGACTAACTCATCCTTCATGAAAGTACACTTTTTAATATTTATCAACTACTTCTCTTCTCTCAACCCCTGCAAAACTTGTCTCAAATGCAACAAATGTTCCTCTTTTGTCTTACTAAAAATTAGAATGTCATCCAAATACACTAACAAACTTACCCAATAATTTCTTCAATACCTCATTCATCAACCTCATGAAAGTACTTGGTGCATTAGTCAACCCAAAAGGCATCACCAACCATTCATATAGTCCTTCATTTGTCTTAAATGTTGTCTTCCAGTCATCTCCTTCTCTAATCTCGATCTAATGATATCCACTCTTCACATCTATCTTTGTAAAGTATTTTGCTCCACTCAAGCAGTCCATTATGTCATCCATCCTAGGCAAAGGAAACTGATATTTCATTGTGATCTTATTTATTGCTCTAGAATCAGTACACATTCTCCACTCTCCATTCTTCTTAGGTGCTAATATTGTTGGTACTACACAAGGGCTTAGACTTTCCCTGATCAAACCTTTCTTCAACAGCTCATGCACTTGTCTATTTAGCTCCTCATTCTCTGTCGGTGTCATCCGGTGTGCATATTTTTTAGGAAAACTAGCTCTGGGAACTAAGTCCATGCAATGACTGATACTTCTCACAACTGGCAATCCATTAGGTACGTTATCTGAAATGATGTCTTCATATTCTATCAACAAATCTTTTATCTCTTCCGATTGTTCCTCTTTTGGTTCCAGTTTCTCAGTCTTCTTAGGAATTAAGGCAAAACACACATTCTCATGTCTCAATCCATCCAAGAATTTCCTTCCATCTACCAAACATATTCTAGAATTCATACAAACTTCATTATTCAGAGTTTCCTCCAAAGGCAACAAGGTTTGCTTCATCCCATTGGCCACAATAGTGTATGTATTCTTCCTCCCATCATGTACTGCCTGTCTATCAAACTGCCAAGGTCTACCCAACAAAAGATGACAAATATGCATAGGCATAATACCACACAAGACTTCATCATGATAATTCCCAATTTTTAATTTTACCACCAAACATTGTTCACTTACTAACAACTTATGTTCATCTTGAATCCATGTTATCTGATAAGGCTTAGGGTGTTTCAATCTCTCTAAATTCAACGTATTCACATCTCTTCTGAAACAAGATTATCTGAACTACCACTATCAATAACAACTTTAAAACACTTACCGAATACCTTACATATGGTCTTGAACAAATTCTTCCTCTGCAAAGGCTCTTCATCTCCTCCGGTATGACACAAAGTTATCCTCATCATCAACAGTTCTCCATCTTCTGGTTTATTTTTTGATCTGGTGGGGTTTTCTTCCACCACTGTTGCTCTTCCAGTATTATCTATCTTCTTACACTTGAAAGCATGATGTCCTTCTCCTCCACACTTATATCAAGTTCCTCTGAATGTTCTCTTGTCTTGTCTTCCAAAATTATCATTCTGGTAGCCATCTGGTTCTCTCCTCCAGTAGAAATTTCTATCATCCTTCTGGTATGAATTAACTTCTTTGTTCACCTCCTTGTCCTTGTTCTAATTTGTACAAGTTCCTCTACCTCCGGTATATCCTCTTCCTCCTTTAAATCTTCCTCCAGTAAACCTTCCACCTCTGCCTCTCTGCCTCTGCTCATGTCTTTTGTTTAGCTTCTCTTATGCCTTTAGGGCATATTAGTAAGCCTCTTCAACACTCTCCAATTTGATCAAACTGAGTTCATCTTGTACAGACATCCGCAATCCATTCAAATATCTTTTAACTTGTTCAACTTCATCATCAACATGTCTGGATGTGATGTTCAGCTTGTAAAATGCTTCGGTGTACTCCTTCACACTAGATTCCTTTTGTCTCAAATTCTACAACTTTTGGAACAAATTCACTTGATAATCAGTTGGCATAAACTTTGATTTCAACTTAGCAATCATCGGAGCCCATGTCTTAATCTTCTCTTTACCTCTTCTCTATCTATCAACTTGCAAATGCTCCCACCAAAGAGATGCATGACCTTTCAATCGAGTATAGGCATATTTCACCTTCCTCTCTTCTGTAGTGTTTTCAAAATCAAAATACTTCTCCATCTTCGAGATCCAATCTATCAATTCATCTGAATCTAACTTCCCATCATATTTTGGTGGGGGAAAATGAGGTTTAGTATTCGCCCTACTCAAAACCCTCAAAAAAAAATTCTCATTCAAATCAATCGTGCAGTGGATTTTCTTGTTCTACCGGGGCTTCTTCTCCTTCATCTTCACTTACATATTCAATATGTCAGCCTCTTCTCTGGGCTGTCTACACAGCTTCCAACTGAGCTACTATACCTCACAATATTTCCATCACAATAGGGTTTGCATTCCCACGTGCTCCACCATTCCTATTTCCTCTTCACGCCATCATTCACGTTGATCCTTTGTAGCTATAGGTCGGATCCATAATCCACCACCCTACAACAAAAATCTCAAGACACACAACCTCTAGAATAAAAAATCGCTCTAATTCCACTTGAAGCAGTCACTGGTGAGGAGGGACCTCAAAGAGATCAATCCAGACCAGTCAACAAGAGTAACACAACAGACACACAAAGATATGATGGAGGCAATGCAACACATATTGTTTTATTTCATGACAAATAAATTACAACCAACTGGTAATAATTGAGTTTCAGCATAACTAGCTCACAGGCCTGGTAGAACATACAAAATAGGTCACAACCGAGACCTTGAATCTTAAGACCTATCTTCTATGCATAGTCTCGCTACTTGATTCTTCGATTGATTACATTCTAATGCTCAAGTACAATTATATATAGGATCCCAAGGATCCAGTCAGCCCAAAAAGGGATCAAAACCCGAAGAACAAGACTTAACATGTAAAATTAACAAGGTCGGCCTCCACCAAGAGATTCCTTCGACAAATCCAAAGGATGAAGTGTAGATCGAGGGAAAAGGTCGGCCACATGCCAAGGAACATCGAAATCAATGCCCAAGGCTTCACAAGCTTTGGAAGGGATTCTAGTAGATCACCAAAATAGGTCTAGGCAACCGGTAACAGGAAACTGTCAAGGAAATCGATAGCAATAAGTTGTCAAAAAATGATCCAAATGCGATGTGGTCTGGAAATAAGAAAGATGATCAAGTCTTCAAGTAGAATCAAACTCCACAGGATTTGATGAATCAAAACTAGGACACACAGAAAGAAAAGCTGAAACTGCAAACATAAAGCAAAACATCTAAAGAAAATGTTTTTGGTTGATGCAAGATTGTTATGAACCGAGGATGCTCCTACATCAGATCTTCAAGCATCCAAGTCTTCTAGTATTAGCCTAAATTGCATATCAATTACATACTTCTTCATCTTCATCTAGCTTAATTAGCTCATCATAATCTTCATTTTTTAATTAACTTAGCTTCATATCATCTCCACCGACTTGATCATAACTAGCTTTTCATCTTGAATCCTTAGCTTTCATTCATATCATCATCTTAGCATTCACTAGGATCTTAGTTTCATCCATTTTGATCCTAGAATCATCATTTAAATCCCATTCTCTAGGTTGATATCCAAGAGATCAAGTGCTCTTCCAAGTGAGAGCCACCTTGAATCTTAAGGATCTTTAGGGATAGAGGAGCATGGAACGATTTTGAGATTTTTTGGTGCACTAACATGTTTTTGTGAATACTAACTCCATTGCAATGTTTCATATGTGTGTTTGAGGTGTTTCCTTCCATTGCAGGATGATCCCACATTTTTGGCATACATGTATCATTATAGATCCATTGTTATGTATTCGATGATCATATGTATATTCTCAAGAAATTTAATATGTATCTTGTACCTATTGTTGTAAGGTGTGCGCCCTTGGTCTCCTTGTGTTGTGCAGCGCAGTGCTCAGGTTTGTGACATGGCTTAACTACCTCATGTGGATTCTATTGTTATGAAATATGGATCGAAGAAGAATGATAGCGATTCTGGAAGACGAATTGTTGTAAGTTATTGATCGTCTCCATCATTGAATCCGGTTTAAATACAAGAGGAAAGGTTGCCTATGTAGGGACATGTCCATACGTGGCAGTTACCTCGTGGATTCTATTGTTGTGAAATATGGATCGAAAAAGAATGACAGTGATTCTGGAAGATGAATTGTCGTGAGTTATTGATCGTCTCCATCATTGAATCCGGTTTAAATACAAGAGGAAGGTTGCCTACGTAGGGACATGTCCATACGTGGCAGTTGCCACGTATGGACATGTCCCTACAGAGGCAACCATTCATAACAATTAGTTTGTTTAAGTTTAATTTCCAAACTGTATGCTCTGTTAATATATCACTCTCCAGATAATAACTTATTTACTATTAGTTAGATTCATGAGGGCTATATCTTAACACTCCCTCTTAGCAGGAGTGGATCTAAGTAATTTTCTTGGGAGCATATTCTGTCATGACTTCCGACACAATTCGGGACAACATTTAATATAGTCTTGTCATGACAATAAACTCAATATCATGATATCCGGCTCAGTCCAGGACAATCACTTAAGAAGTCAATCATGAGATGATCACATACTTTAGGATCAAGATATCCAGCACAGTCCGAGATAACAACTTGATGTAGTCAATCTTGACACTTGGTCAACTATTGTCAAGATCGTCACCTTGAAATAGTAACCTTAAACATAAGAAGATCGTCATCTTCTTGAACACAGTTAGAATATTGCAATATACATTTTATTTATTTATTCATATACAAATTACACATGGTAGGAATTTCATCCTAATAATCTCAATTATAATCTAGTCATACCAAGTTTACTTCTGAAGTATTCTATCTTCAATCTTGCGAGTGGCTTGGTGAAGATATCAACATTTTGTTCTTCAGTACTGATGTACACTAGTTTTATGACATTTCGATCTATTGTAGACACCTAAAATTGTCATGTCTAATTAAATAAATATTTTATTTATTTAATTATCTTTAGCCTATTTCCTCTATTAATTAAATAAATCTTTATTTATTTAATTAATTTACTTATCCTCTTCTAGCCTTATTTCTCATTTAAATAAATTCATTTATTTATTTAAATTATCCTTTTCCTAAATTAAATAAATATCTTATTTATTTAATTAATACCACTTCTTTTATTAATTAAATAAATCTTTATTTATTTAATTAATTCATTAACCTTTTCTACCCATGACACATGTCATTCATCTCTTAATTCATACATTACCTACCCCTTTCATTATTTTATTATTTCTTTTACCTACCCTCTAATCATAGCCGACCTCCTTTTACACCTCTCAATCTTATCCTTCAATTTCATATTGTGTCTTCTATATAAGGAGATGCTTCCTTCATTATCAAACCCTGGCTAATCAATTTATGCACTTGACTACACTACGTTTTTTAACATATGCGATCCTACTTGCAACCACATTCCATTCTTTGTTGAGCTCTTGTGCACATAAAATCTGAGAGCAAATATATCAAGCAAGATCAATGGAGATAGGAAGAATGGAGATCCAAACCCTATTGGACATGTGATAGTATAATCTTTGTGATTTCATTTGATTTGCATTGTCTTAGGTAATCTTCATATGTTATGGTGGATCTTTGTTGTTGTTAGGCTAGGGTTTTGTGGTTGAATTCATTTAGCCTTTCAATATCGTTATTATTGTTTATCCATTTTCACCACATACATTTTGGCACGCCCCATGGGACATGGATTTTTGTTAGATCTGTGTTTTTTGTAGATTTTTCTAACCCTATATTGTTGTTTTGTAAAACAATTTGGAGAATAACCTTGTGCAGCTAGGGTTTTGGACACAAAATCAAGATCTTGGAGAGATTTGATCATATCTCACAAACAGGTTGGAAATTTTGCACCAAATTTTTTTGCAGGTTGAAGAAAGTATCAGGAGCTCTCAATTCAAAATTCAGAATTTTTGGAGCACATTTTCATTTTCTATGAATTTTTTATGATTTTTCATAAAAAATTAATTTTGAGAGCAAATGAGAGAATTTTTTGGATTTTCTTACATTTTTGGAAATCTCTCATAATTATACATAGGATCTGTTCTTTGTGATTTTAATTTTGATGCAAAATATTTCCCTAAAAATCAGATCTTTAAAAATTAGGGTTTTTCCTTGAGCTTTGAATTTTGGCATCAAATTTTTGTGCAGGTCAGAAAACATATTATAAGGATTTAGTAAAAATTTCAGATTTTTTGGATCACTTGTTCAATTTATATGAATTTTTTATGAGTTTTCATAAAAAATTAATTTTGAGAGCAAATTAGCGAAATTTTCAGATTTTCTTACATTTTTGGAAATCTCTCAGAATTATACACAGGATCTGTTCTTTGTGATTTTAAATTTGATGCAAAATAATTCGTCAAAAATTAGATCTTTGAAAATTGGGGTTTTGCATTATTTTACTCATATCTCACAAACTGCTTGGATTTGTTGTAGAATTTTTTTATGCGGGTTTGGAAGACCATCAGGACTCTCCAGTAAAAATTTCAAATTTTTTTGATAGATTTTGCATTTTATATGAATTTTTTATGATCTTTCATAGAAAATTAATTTTTGGAGCAAATTAGCAAATTTTTTGGATTTTCTTACATTTCTAGAAATCTCTTGAAATTTTACAAGTGGTCTTTTTTTATGATGAATCAGATCTTTGAATTGGTCAACAAAATGCATTATTGAAGGCCCCTATTTTACAAAGTCTTTTGGATCTAAAATTTACCTAACTTGTGTGCTTGCAGGAAGGGGTGATTATTTCAAACAATCCAAACTACTAATAAATCTTTGTTGCAGGTTCTTGGCAAGGGTTTTTGGATTTTTATTGTGTGCCTTGTTTTCATAGACTAGCAAACACTTCAATTGGTGCACTAAAATTGAATCATTGTCTTTTGTGTCTTGAGCAATAGGCTCTTTTTGTTTAATCGTTAGAAGGTCTGTCTTCCCGTGTGGTCATTAGGACTACTAGTGAGAAGAGAATGACCCAAGTGGTAGCAAAAGAAAATCCATCTTCTTCCAAACCACTATAAATTATTGTATTCATGGTGAAAATTATGAATAATGTGTGCTGATTAGTTCATACCGACACTATGTCTCCTCATAAACTCGTTTGATCAAATTTATTTGATCAGTTGTAGGGTGTAACCCTTACCGACTGGGAGTCTTCTGTATTTACAGAGCTGAAAGTGCTGCATGTATGGTCACACGAGCAGATGCCCTTACTAGCACCTTTTTGTTTTAGAAACCCAAATCTTTCTAGTTGTTGGGGCAGGAGGTCGGACCTCTGGTAGCGGCCCACACACATACGGTTCTTAGTAGAGATACAAAGTTCACCACGGAGAGTTTTTGTGGGGACTGATGCTTGGCTAACCCGGGAAGTGAGTGCCAAGGGTGGATCCAGTGAGGTCAAACATCTAAGTATCTGCTCTGAATAGCGTAGCCTCGGGGGTAAAACCCCATGTGGGATCAACAACTATTGTCTTGGCCAGCCATAAGAATTGTGCTTGACTTATTTTAAATATTCAAACATTCAAGACCAAATAAAAAACCATTGTGTCTTTTGTGTTTTCAAGTGCATGCAAAACATTTTTACATCAAACAACACACTTTTTTTTTGAGTCATTTTGGAGTCTAGACACTTGCAAACATTGGGTCTTCATCAACACTGTGTCCTCTTGTCACGAAAAACAGTCAAATAGTCAGATTTGGTCACAACAAAATGACTTCACAGATTGGAAAAAATTGCACAAATTTTGCAGAAACGCGTCTGTGTCTGATATAATAGCGTTTGTGTTGTATAACCGCATCTGTGAAGGGCAGAAACACGTTTGTGTTTCCAGAATCAATAGTGCATTTTACAAAAATCTCAGAAGCATGTTTGTGTTAAATAGAACCACGTTTGTGTCAAGAAATCGCGTCTGTGAAGTATACAGGCACGTCTGTGATCAGAATTGAAAAAAAAAACTATTACAATCCAGCAAACAAACACAATCAGTTTCGGAATTCTTGAGCTTCCTAGGTTATTTCTCCAGGTTTCATTTAGCATTCAACCTATCTTTGGGTCTTACACAGTCCATCACTTCTTCACACCTCACATTACATTTACATTTGTCTAAACTTGAGTCAAAAGGTCACTTGCTTGTCCTCATCATACTTTGTCAACACACTACATACAACAACATTTTGCTAAGTGGTCCCTCATCAAGGTCTATCACCTTTGGGTCTCATTTGATCTTACTTAGAGTCAAGGTCAACTTATCTCATCAAGAGAAACTATCCTCTCTTTGGAAGTCACACCTACTCTGCTACATACATACTTGGTCTTACACTTTGGACATTGCAAGTACACCTCAGATTCATTTACATTCCATCCAACTCTTGGTCTTCCATACTTTTTCCATTTTTCATCTAGTCTCACACATCTCAGTCAATACCTAGTTCATGGTTGAAACCCGTCTTCAAAAATCTAGGAGAGAAACTAAAGAGGCTCAAGAGTCTGCAAACATGAGTTTTTATGAGTATGACAATGATATCTTTTTCAATTCTGATCATACTACATTACCTGACATGGATGCCTATAGAAACATTCCAAATGTTGAAAACATGGACACTACAAATAACAATGATACACACAATGATGATATGGACAACTTTTCAGTACATTCAGCAAATGTGGAAAAATCCATTATGGATCCCCGTTTCAATCGATTGGTTGAGGAAATAATGAGGAGGGATAGACAATACTTCTTACAAATGATGGCACAAAGTGGAGCCAAGATACCTCATGATTTTGACATTTTTCAAATAATGGAAAATCGGCCTTTGCAACAAACTCACTCCAACATGGATCAAAGAAGGCCTAATAGTGGAGGCAATAGAGGACCACATATGGTACCTTAATCACCATCATCTTTGTTTCAAAAACTAGAGGTCCCACATACACACGGTCAAGCATATGATACTCACCTTCATAGACCATTATGGAAGTCTTATGCAGAGAAATATGCTCAATCACATACCAATGCTAAGGATCAACCACCAAAGCAATTGGATATTCAAAGGCATGCTCAAAATTTGGACACAAGGAAACCTCGTGTCAAATTTGGGGGCAACACATTAGAACATGACATGCTTGTAGAGTATGGTATACATGGACAAAATAGATATTGTGTTCCTCAACATAAATCTATACCAAGTGGTCCATATACGCAGCATCACTATAGACCTCCTCCATATGAACATGTGTATGATCAATATCATCCATATATGCAACATGCTCCTCCTCCAATTGGTGCCTCAAGCATGGGGTATGATCCAAAAAGTCAATCTCCATCTAAGAGCAATTTGGAGCAACAAATCAAGGACTAACAAAAGAAAATGGAGGACATAAATACACCAAAGCCAACATACACAATGAGAGACATATGTCCATATCCATTTGACAAGAGCATTCCAATGTCTCCATTTCCTACACACTTTGTGATGCCTAAGTTTGATAAGTATAGAGGAAAAAGGGATCCTAAGGCACACATAAGACAGTTTTCACAGCTTACATTGAGGTAGCAGCAGAAGAGACATATTTGATGAGATTATTCCCACAAAGCTTAGGTGATCAAGCTATGGAGTGTTTCTTCCAACTTCCACCTGGAATTAAGTCATGGGGTGATCTAGCAGAGGCATTTATTCAACATTTCTCCTACAACATAGAGACAAACATATCAGTCACTACTTTGTGCAACACCAAGCAAAAAGAGGGAGAGTCTTTTGCATCATTTTTACAAAGATGGAGGAATCTAGCTAGCAGATGCTCTTGTGAAATTCCACAAAAACAAATGGTAGAAATGTTCACCCAAAATGTTAACAAAGACATTGGCTATGATCTAAGGAAAGCTTGTTTGTCCACCTTTAAGGACGTCATTGAAAAAGGCTTAGTGATAGAAAAGGTCCTAATTGAACAAGGAGTCATTAAGATATTCAAGGAAAACAAACATGACTTTAAAGGAAAAGACAAGCCAAGATTTTGGAATAGAAACAAGAACCCAGTCAGTGATGGTGTTGTTGACGCCAACATAGTGCGACCCAAATTCATTTTTTTCGGATCAATCTCTACAAACAATTAGGTGAATACTCAAACAACTTCTAAATCACGAAGGAAGTACACTCCATTGGGAGAACCACTTGAGTCAGTTTTCAAGAAGCTTGTGGTAAACAAGGTAATCACAGTTCCAGATTTTCCTCCATATGAACCAAAGGTTAAACCAAATTGGTGGAATGATGATGAGTATTGTAAATTTCATAAGAGCACGGGTCACAAGACAGGAAATTGCCATCGACTGAAGAACATCATACAAGATCTCATTGATAGAGGTGACATTGAGATTGAGGGACACTCATCCAATCAAGAACATGAAATGTTTAAGGAACCATTCCCAAAGCATGACAAGGGAAAAGCTAAAGCCACAGATGACCAAACCAACTATACCAGAGCAACCTATAACTATGATTCAACTATTAATCACATTTTGATGGACAATTACGTCTCTACCATTATCATCAAGGACAAAAACCCTGAGAATTCTACCCAGAGACCCAAGATTGTCTTAAAAGGCGTTGGATCTTCTTCCGAACCTACCTCTGAATGTCATGTTACAACCCGTCGAGGTAAAATCACTTTGCAAGGTGCTCCAACCAAGAACACCGCTTCCTCATCTACCAAACCTGAGTATGACCTTGTAGAACAAATAGGGAAGACACCCACGCTCATCTCCATTCTTGAGCTCCTACACATATCCCCCACACATAAAGCCATTCTTGATAAAATCTTGAGAGACACTGTTGTCCCCACTGATCTGAATGTGGACCAGTTTCAAGCCATGGTGGGATACTTTTCCATTCCACACTCCCTTACATTCATAGAAGCTGATGACGCCTCCGTAAGTCAGCCACATAATGCACCATTACACATTGAAGTCTTCATACACAAACATAGAATCAAACGAGTCTTGATAGATGGAGGAGCAGGTCTAAACATTTGTACATTGAACACTATTAAACAATTGGGATATTCCGACAAAGCTGTGAATTCTACAAACAAAATTACTATCAAAGCATATGATGATGAAGAGCATTCATCCAAGGGTACAGTCACCTTACCTCTCAGAGTTGGGCCAGTTACAAAGGATGTGGTGTGTCAAGTCCTAGACCTGGATCTCACATACAACATATTGCTAGGACGTCCTTGGATTCATGAGACGAGCGCAGTACCATCTACATATCATTGATGTATCAAGTTTCCACACAATGGAGTTGAAGTGACCATCAAAGCGGATCCAAATCCATTCATATATTGCAACAATCTACGATCTAGATCAGAAATAACAATCCCAGTCAATCGAGAAGCTATTCCTTCATCATCATATGTAGATCCAGAATCATTGAAAGCTTCTACATGAAAACAAGCAGAGCTAAAAGAAAAATTCAAGATTAAAGACATGGGATGTGGTGAGTATATCTTTCATGTTGATCAATTCCCACTATCTCCTAAGACATTCAGTCAATAGGAACAATCTACAAGCAACTTCCAATACCAAGGAATTGGGTGTGAACCACCTAGTGTTGTGGCTACTAAGTGGTGCAAGCAACTCTTGATATCAATAGTCCTAAGCGTGGTTCCAATAAAGAATCTATTGAGCATATCACCAGCCCTCTTGAGAACTCACGTAGCCTTACTATTTCATCCCCTCCTTCCATTTCCACTCCTCCCCCAGACTTGGATCAACAAGAATTACAAAAGCCCTTACTCATTGGGGATCAAGAATTAAGCTTTGAAAATAAAAATAAAGAAAAGTCCTTCAGTCCAAATCAAAATCAACATCTATTGGACTCCACAAAAATCAAAGTCAAGGATAAAAATCCTATGAAGAAAAAAGAACAAGAGTTGATCTCCCCTAATATCAAAATAACTGGGGGCAAAAGTTCTAAAATTTCAAGTCAAAAAGCATACTTGTTGATCCTAAGTCTCCATCATGTTATCCTACTTTCACTTATTTTCACAATCACAAGCCTTCATTACTCATCCACATGTTCCACACATCTATTCCCTTTTGGTGATACATCATGGACCTTTAATGGAGCTTCCTCAAGGGACTTTGTTATCAAGGATGCCCAAACTTCTTCAGGTGACATGCATATGGGCCTGTGTAGTTCACACACTAGTAATTCTATCTCAATTATTTTATCAAGGAAGACAGACACTCAAGCTACACATCATTCAGTTAAGGAACAATGCACCTACAATCACAAAGTCAAGCCTTGCACATTTGAGGTAGGTGATTTGGTTCTTAGAGAAAATCCTAAAAATCAGCAAGACAGAGAGAAGAAGGGCAAGTTCAAACCAAACTGGCTTGGTCCTTACATCATTACAACAGCATATGGATCTGGTTCATATCAGCTCTCAACTACAGAAGATGAACCTTTGGAGGATCCTATCAACAACATGCACCTTCGTAGGTTCTACACATAGCTCTTTGAAATATCCTAATTCAAAAATACAAAAAAATCAAAAATTTCAACAATACAAAAAAAAACAAAAAATTCAAAAATACAAAAAAAATTATAAAACAAAAAAAATCGTTACTTGGTGAAAACCTGGCAAACAGGTGCCTTGTGACACAAAAAAACATTGAAAAATCGAAAAAAGTAAAGAGAAATAATTTCGTCCAACGGTGAAAACCACTTCGGTGGCGCCCTAGGCAAGTACCATGGTGAAAACTAGGTCACCAGCGCCATGTGTAGAGACATTGCTCCTCCCTCTTTCGGGATTCTCTTTCATCACTTCACTTTGCACACACTCATGACCAATTCATCCATAATAAACTTACCCATTCCCATCATGGCTTGTTATTGATCTACCCAAGATTGGTTAGCTATTCATAATAAACCTCCCTTTTCACCTCCCTTTCCATCCATAATAAATCAGCTCCTATCTGTGGCTAAGGCAAATCCTACGTCTAGTGATGGGTGTGGAACTCAGAACATCACATGTTTCGAGGAGTACAGTTTCTTCCAGCTTTCTTCAGTCTATCCGCGCACAATCCGCAATAACGTAACATTTGCATCACAGATCCGCAATAAAGTTTCATTTTCTCTGCAATAAAGTATCAGTTTCATGGATTCAGTCAGTTCCAGATGAGACACAGTAGCAAAAATGGGCTTCAACAAATCAAATCTTTCAACAGACTCAGACAACGTATGGTTCAGTGCTATCTATCCTTTCTGTGAAAGTAAACATTGTGACCACAATCAAATAAGACTTATACAAGTGACAAGGGACACTAAACTTGACGGCTACAGTGGATGTTGGTGTCGAGTCTTGGTTTTCTTTTGATTTCATCTTTTTTGGTGACATGTCTTTTAGCTTTTCCAGGATGTCTCTGAATAGAGATTTTATCTCTAGGATGTCTTTGACTAGAAAGGCGAGGATGGGGTATCGTCACCTATTTTTCTTTTGTTGTCTGTGGATTGTCTCTTAGTAATGCTATGACTTGTCCTAGGATATGAGGACACTATGAGTCTAGTATGAACTGGGGCATTCCTTGTTTGTGACTGTCTTATCTCCATGCAAACAGGTATAATGACTTTTTGGGTCGAACATATGCCTCGATTGTCATAACCTACTTGCCATAATAAAGCTCAATGATGATAACGCACAAGAAGCTCTTTCACTTTTATATCTTATGTCTTCCATCCCCCTTTCTTGATTGACTTCCATCATCCTTCTCGAGTCTGTGTAGCCTACTATCACATGACTGAGTATAATGACACACCAAAAACATTTGTATTTCATGTAGTTGCACCTGCATTACCACATATAAGCATTTCATACATACATATAGATATCACAACTGCATCACATCCTGCACACAACACCTGTTAGCACAATTTACATATGCATTATCATATTCATTTGCATTACATACATTCACATTTGCATCATGCATACACATATAAAACATTAAAAAACAAAAAATATATATTGCATTGCATCATATACATATTTGCATCCATATCATAAGCATCACATAAGAACATCTCATCACATAGGTATGCATGCATATAGCTACCGCAAAGATGAATCATCTCATATATATATATATATATATATATATATATATATATATATATATATATATATATATATATATATATATATATATATATATAAAGTGTCATGATACAATGATGTCAAAATCATATGGCTACAATCACCCGCAGGTGTCTACATCATCATACAAAAATGGTACAATACTAATACATAGGGAGCCCTCTACGGCTATGATGAAATCTCTCCCTCAGATCCGGCTGGAGCCCTAGAAGGACCCACCCCAAGATCATCTCTCCTGCCCCCTGTGTCCTCTATAGCCACCCCTCGTGTCACCCTATCTGGACAGAGGAACCCACTGATAACTCCTGCCAACACTATTGGTAGTGCTAATCCTGTCCATGTCATGGTATCCCATGCCACATGTCCCACCCTCATCTCCAGTCCCGGATCCTAGAACACTTGTCTAAGGGCATCCATGTCTCTGTATCAATCGTATGGAATCAGCTCCCCATCGATCGGTATCTGCAGAATCTTGTATACATCCTCCAGGGTGACTATCATCTCCCCCATGGGCAAATGAAAAGTGCAAGTCTCAGAGTGCCACCTCTCCGTCAGTGCAGTCAGCAATCCCATGTTCGCCCGAAATGCAGGCACATACATAATGTATCTCAGATCCATAGCCTCAATCGCAGCTCAGTCCTCGGCTGTCAACTCAGGTCGCAACCTCTGAGTCAAAGGGAATCTCTCTTGTGACTCCAGCATAGGCAAGTACTCCTGCAGTCAAACAAATCAATCATCTCAGTCCTAGTGACACTCACTATTCATCACAAAGTGTTGCTTCTATCCTAGTGGTACTCCCCGTTCATCACAAAGTACTATGTGTTTGGCACTCCCTGTTCATCACAAAGTGCTGCTCACATTTGCACTCACTGTTCATCACAAAGTGCTGCTCATATTTTAGTACTCCTTGTTCATCACAAAGTACTATATCTTGGTACTCACTGTTCATCACAAAGTGCCTTGATCTATCCTATCCTAGGGCCTCTGCTTGAGTGAATCCTCTTGAGAAGTTTCCCAATTGGCAATGTATGTTCTATCACAGAAATGTCAATCCTAGCCCTATTTGTTATCCTAGTCTTCCTTAGAGGACTTGCTTGAGTGTATCCTCTCAACAGCTTATCCAATTGACAGAACTGTCGATTTGACCTAGAAGACACAAATTCACATTTTTGGACACAAACGTGCTTTCATGACATAAACGCTCTTTTAGACCGCATAAATGCGCCTGGCACCAACGCTGACGTGCCTACACGTTTTTGACATTTTTTGGACCCTATTCTAAGCGCATTTATTACTCTACCTAGCATGCATTAATGACAACAATAAATGCATCAAAGTACGAGGAGGTTTTGTGGTACTTACTGGCTCTCCTGCCTCTGCTGGCCTCTGAAATTGGCGAATGCTGTCGAATCTGTGAACAAAGGCCATCGCTACTGACTGCTGCTGCTCTATTCTCGCTCTGCACTCTGATCTCTTGGATGTGTGGATGACAATGAGGATGTATTTCCCTCGTGGTCTATCTTATAGACTGCCCTAGCCCTTGTTTCCTGAGTCGGTCTTCATTATCCCGTGACTCTATCACTTTATCCAGTTAGTCCATTCTATCATGTCTTTCTTATCAAGAGATTGTCTACAATCTTTTTAGACATTTTCATCCAATCTCTCAAGGGGGCATATCATTCTCATCTTGGGGCAACTCTGTATCAGTTCATATTATCTTCTTTGAAACAACGCGACAAGCCACATTGTCTCAAAGAGGGGCAAAATGTAGACACCTAAAATTGTCATGTCTAATTAAATAAATATTTTATTTATTTAATTATCTTTAGCCTATTTCCTCTATTAATTAAATAAATCTTTATTTATTTAATTAATTCATTTATCCTCTTCTAGCCTTATTTCTCATTTAAATAAATTCATTTTTTTATTTAAATTATCATTTTCCTAAATTAAATAAATATCTTATTTATTTAATTGATCCCACTTCTTCTATTAATTAAATAAATCTTTATTTATTTAATTAATTCATTAACCTTTTCTACCCATGACACATGTCATTCATCTCTTAATTCATACATTACCTACCCCTTTCATTAATTTATTATTTCTTTTACCTACCCTCTAATCATAGCCGACCTCCTTTTACACCTCTCAATTTTATCCCTCCATTTCATACTGTGTCTTCTATATAAGGAGATGTTTCCTTCATTATCAAACCCTGGCTAATCAATTTATGCACTTGACTACACTACGTTTTTGAGCATATGCGATTGCAACCACATTCCATTCTTTGTTGAGCTCTTGTGCACATAAAATCTGAGAGCAAATATATCAAGCAAGATCAATGGAGATAGGAAGAATGGAGATCCAAACCCTATTGGACATGTGATAGTATAATCTTTGTGATTTCATTTGATTTGCATTGCCTTAAGTAATTTTCATATGTTATGGTGGATCTTTGTTGTTGTTAGGCTAGGGTTTTGTGGTTGAATTAATTTAGCCTTTCAATATCGTTATTATTGTTTATCCATTTTCAGCATATACATCTACCATATCTCTTATGTAGTGATAAGGGATCTCAATATGTTTGGATCGATTGTGAAAAACTAGATTTACTGAGAGCTTGATACAACTCTGATTATCACGGTGAATTATTGTTGAATTTAGAGTTTTTCCAAATAATCCAAATAATAACTTTCTTAGCCATACCGCTTCACAAGCTCCCATGGAGGTTGCCATATATTCTGCTTCGGTGGAGCTTTGTGCAACTGCTAACTATTTTCTATTGAACCAAGATATCATAGCAGAACCAAGACTGAAGCAACACCCTGTAATACTTTTACGGTCAGTGGTACTTCCGGCCCAATCAAAATCAGAATATCCTTCAAGTTGAATCTCAACATTTTCATACTTTAAGCCAAGTCCGATTGTGCCTTGTAAATATCTTAGAATGTGTTTAGCAGCCATTAGATGTATCTTCTTAGGTTCACACATGAAGTGACTTAATGCATTTGTAGCATAGCAGATATCAAGATGAGTATTTACCAAATACATGAGTGAACCGACAATTTGTCTGTAGAGTGTGGGATCTGTAGGTCATTTGTAGCATAGCAAATATCAGGATGAGTATTTACCAAATATATGAGTGAACCGACAATTTGTCTGTAGAGTGTGGGATCTGTAGGTTCTGAATCTTCTACCTCAATTTTCAGCTTTTGCAAATTAGTTTCCATTGGTGTAGCTAATGGCTTACACTCCATCATCTCAAATCTAGTTAGAATATATGTGGTGTACTTTCCTTGATTTAGGAAGATGTAGTTTTTCTTCTACCATACTTCTAATCCCAAAAAATAATATAGAAGACCTAGATCCTTCATATCAAATTCTGCTACCAGATCTTGCTTACATTTCTCAATGAGATTATCCTCTCTTGTTATCAAAAGATCATCCACGTAAAGGACCAATATAATCATATTTCCATTTGAAGCCTTGAAGTAGATGTTGGGATCTGCTAGGTTCTTGGAGTACCCTAGTTTGGAGAGATAGTTGTCTATCCTTGCATACCAGGCCCTATGTGCTTGTTTTAACCCATAGAGAGCTTTCTTTAGTTTACAAACATAGCAATTTTTATCACATATGGTGAATCCTTCTAGTTGTTCTATATATACTTCTTCTTCAATTGAACCATTTGGGAAGGCAGTCTTTACGTCCATTTGGTGAATTTTCCATCCTTTGGATGTTGCAATTGTAATGATTGTTCTTACTGACGTATACCGGGCAACTGGGGCAAATGTCTCTTCATAATCAATTCCTGCTTTCTGAGAGAATTCCTTGGCCACAAAGCGAGCTTTATGTTTTTCAATACTACCATCAGATGCATATTTGATCTTGAATAACCACTTGGATGAGACAACTGATTTGTCTTTTGGTCTAGGCACTATATCCCAAACATCATTCTTTAGTATAGATTGATATTCTTCAACCATAGCATCTTTCCAACCCTGTTTTGATAAGGCTTCTCTGACATTTGTTGGTTTAGAATTTGTGAGTTTGGTTAGAAGTGTAGTATAACATTTTAGAGTTCTTGTTCTCTTATTTTCTTTGGAAATTTCATTTGGTTCTACATTATTCTCTTCAATCATTTTCCTTGCCCATAGAGGTCTTTTCTTGTTATTGACTGTTTCAATATTTTCATCAACAAGAGGTTCAGAAGCTCTTATGATGTCCTCCCTCTTAGTGTCTGAAGGTTTGGAATTTTCTATGATATTCTCCCTCTCAATCTCAGTTATGTGATCTTCTTCTTTAGTAATGTTATCATCCTCGGGTTCTTTGAGTGTAGTGTTTTCTTCAAACTTTACATCTCTACTTATCTCAACAGATTTTTTCCCTGGAATGTAAATGCGATATCCTTTAGTATTTTCACTATAGCTAGTGAAGATACCTCTTATTCTGGATGGTTCTAGTTTTGTCCTCTTTTCTTTAGGAACATGTATATATACGGGACAGCCAAATATCCTTAAATGACTTAAGTCTGGTTTGTTCCCTGTAAAAGCTTCTTCAAGAGTTATGTTTTCTAGAACTAAGTGCGGACATCTGTTTTGAATGTAGACTGTTGTATTTGAAGCTTCTGCCCAGAATGAAGTGTGTAAGTTTTGGTCATGCATCATGGCTTTTGCTGCTTCAATTATGGTTCTGTTCTTTCCTTCTGCTACTCCATTCTGTTGTGGATTATATGGTACAATATACTCCCTCTTAATCCCAACAAAATTACAAAAGTCTTTGAAGTTGTCAGATGTATATTCTCCCCCATTGTCAGATCTTAACACCTTAATTTTCTTCCCTGATTGGTTTTCTACTAGTGCCTTGAATTCTTTGAACTTAGATAGTACTTCATTTGAGTCTTTGCACTTTAGAAAATATATCCATGTTTTTCGAGAGTAGTCATCAACAAAGATTATGTAGTATACGGATCCAGTTAGAGATGGTGTTGCCATGGGACCGCATAGGTCTGAGTGAATTAGTTCTAAAATAACTTTTGATTTGTGCTCGCTTGAGGGAAAAGAAACTTTCACATTCTTTCCCAAGGCACGTCCTTTGCAAATGCCTGTGTGTTTAGATTTTAGTTGGGGTAGTCCTGAAGTAATCTTCTTTATGTTGGATAGAGAACTATATCTTAGGTGTCCTAATCTTTTGTGCCATAATTCATTATTATTTGAAACTTCAAGATTTAGTGCTTCCTTTTGATCACTACATAGTTTGTATAGGCTACCATCTCTTGAACCTACTGTTATGGCATTTTTTATATTTGTATTTTTAGGCCAGAGTAGAACTTTATCTTCATTGAAGGTAACCCGATATCCTTGATCAGCTAGGCCTGAGATTGAGACTAGATTTCTTTTTATTCCAAGTACAAACAGAACACCCTTTAATTGTAGAGATACTCCATTTCTTAGTTTGATAGTACAGGTCCCAATTCCTTTCACAAGATATGTGGAGTTATCTCCAATAGTAACCTCTTCACTTGAGTGCCCATTAAGTGTTTCAAACTGATTTTTGAATCTAGTTATATGCCTTGATGCTCCACTGTCTACGATCCAAATGTTTTTATTTGTATTTATTTCACTTGATAGGGCTAAGAAGAAAAGTGAGTTTTCTCCTTTGACTTTGGCTAGACTAGCTTGTATTTTCTTCCTTTCTGGACAATTCCTGTGAGTGTGCCCATATTTGTCGCATTTGTAACACTAAATTTTAGACATATCTCTTTTCTGATGGTTTTTATTTCCTCTCTTCCATTTGGAGAACTTTTTCTTTTTGTTGAAGGTATTTGTATTAAGTGCTTGGATTTCTCCTTCTTTATTTGTCCCTAATCCTCTTGAGATTAGTCGAGATTCCTCTTGAATGCACTCATTCTTAAGTTGTTCAAATTTGGGTAAGGGGGGTGTTTTGCTAATACATTGAATGTAGGATTCCCATGAAATTGGTAATCCTCTTAGGGCTATGAGAGAGATTTCTTGATCATCTACCTCATTTCCAATAGTTTGTAATTGGTCTTTTACTTCAGATATCCTTGAAAAGTATGTAGATATTGTATCATCTTTATTCATCTTTATGTTTAAATGTTGTTGTTTCAAGGTTAACATTCTGCTCACATTGTTAACTTCATATGTATTTTTAATGGTTTTAAATACTTCATATGCTTTAGGCAGTCTGGCTATAGATGGAAGAATGTGATCTTTGACTGAGTCAATAATTATTTTCTTTGCTTTATTATTACGCCTTTTCCAGGTAGATTTCTCTAGTTCATCATTTGGCATGTCTAGATTTTCTTCTATGTAAGACTCTAATTCTAGTTCTTCAAGAATGGCAATGATTCATATCTTCCAAGAAACGAAGTTGGAGGCTCCTTCGAGTCTATCTTCCACTCTCATATTACTTGACATTTTGAATATTTTCTTAGTTGGATATATCCTCTGCGTATATAGCCTTTGCGTTGATTTGTTATTTACTTCCGATAAATGCTTATGAGTAATATGGCTATCTAATTTATTCTCTTAATATGTTGGCTCTGATACCATGTTGTGAAATATGGATCAAAGAATAATGACAGCGATTCTGGAAGATTGATTGTCGTGAGTTATTGATCATCTCCATCATTGAATCCGGTTTAAATACAAGAGGAAAGGTTGCCTACGTAGGGACATGTCCATACGTGGTAGTTGCCACGTATGGACATGTCCCTACGGAGGCAACCATTCATAACAATTAGTTTGTTTATGTTTAATTTCCAAACTGTAGGCTATGTTAATATATCACTCTCCAGATAATAACTTATTTACCATTAGTTAGATTCATGAGGGCTATATCTTAACATCTATAAGTCTAGCGGTTGTATCGGGCATTAACAGGTCGATCTTTTGGTGCAATGACAACCACACTTGTAACAAGTGGTATCAGAGCTTGGTCACAGGTTTAAACCCGTCGATTGCTCTAGGGGGATTGTTGCAAGGTGTGCACCCTTGGTCTCCTTGTGTTGTGTAGCGCAACGCTTGAGTTTGTGACATGGCTTAATTTCCTCCTATGGATTCTATAAGTCTAGTGGTTGTATCAAGCATTAACAGGTCGATCTTTTGGTGCAATGGCAACCACACTTGTAACACATATGTTATTGAGTGATGTTGTACTATGAACAACAGTTTTGTTGGGTGTATTGGATGATGTTCAACCTTGAGTTACATCGTTATGGGGCCTTGAGGACGATTGCTAGTTTTTAATTGTGTATCATTAATTATCTTGTTTTAAGTATCTCTATGCATGAGTAATGTAATCTTTAAAATAAAAAATCGCATTTTCATTGCTTTTATTGTTTTAGTCCTCTTGGCCTCATAACAGGGCATGACAAATACTGAAGAGATATTCCATTATCATTTTCAAATTTATTTTCCTTAGGAAGCTACGATGTAGAGGAAATTGTCAAGAATATGATGTTACCTTAATTTCTAGCTTTTAAATTCAAATTTGGTTGTCAAATATAGTTTTGTTTTGGCATGTCACTTTTTCTTTTGTGAGTTTCTTGGATGTTTATTAATTTTTTTTCCCTCTATTAATACTTACAAGAAAGTTTTCACTATTAAGGTTTTCTATTAATGCCTTGTTGCTAAAGCCATGACACATTGCCTTAGTCTTGATAGCATACCCACAAATAACTAGCTTAAATTTGTGGCATCTGCTCAATTATTTGTTTGCTTTTTGAAGGAATGAAATTGAAGAATTTAGTCATTTTTTTGTCTTCTATTATACCAAAAATATATGTTCAATTTTTTTTATTTATATATAGCAAGGAAACCAATTTTGTAATGTTTAGCACTTCATATGTAAAATAAGGGAATATAAGGGGATGTCCCTGTAGCACAATGACTGTTGTGAAGCCATGTGGATAGGATGATCCTTGGTTTGAGTCCCTGCTTTCCCATGCTCTTGGTTGGTGATGCGACATGCGTACGGTCTACAGTCAGAAGTGTTGGTCAAAGGGTTGTTGATGCCCGATAAAGTATGTAGACACAATGGAGGTGGCCTCGACTTTGGTCACAGTCAGTCGAGCAATACGGTGGAGAAGCTAACAAAGAACCAACATGGAGAGATAAGGAGACTTACGAAGAGATAAGGTGGCCCGAGCTTCACAGATGGAGAGATAAGGTGGTGTCGCGATTGATGGAGTGATAAGAAGTTCTCACTCATGGGCAACAATGTGGAGAGGTAAGCCGCAAGAGTCAAATCTAGGAGGTTTTAATACCTCGACAATGTAACCACGGGGATGGGATCCCCCAATGCGATCCCACTAGTTCAAATCTCTAGTCAAAAGTGTAAGAGACCCAATTACCGATTGAAAAAAATAAATAAGGGAAGATAAGAAAGAGATGGTCTATTAAAGAAATTCAATACCGTATTTGTGATATATGGTTTTTGAACGTGGAGGGATGCACTCAATACTATTTATGCTATCCAAATGAGCGATAAGATTTTAGCTACTTTTTTTGGGTAGCAATATGGAATTGTTGAGTTCTTTTTCATAATTTTCCTAATGATTTTTCCTCACCATATTGCCAACTGTATGGAGTACAAGTTCCAAATTAGTGTGGGGTCCCATGTAAGTTGTAATGCTTCTATTTTAATTCATAAGGCATTCCCATGTAAACCATTTGTTAGAGTTGTACAAATAAATATAATTTCCATCAACTAAATTAAGTACCAATCTTTTTTACTAGACTTTTAGTGGGTGCAAGAGCTACAAGTTCTTATACTAGTTAAAAATATTTTTGTTAGAGGGTGGCTTAGTATTGGTAAAATTCCTTTAAAAGTTTAATTTGATATAAGTTCTTTCAATATAAGATTTTGTAAACACAAATGTCAAATGCAAGCAAGTTCCCTTACATAAGACCAAATTATTATTTTTTCCGACCTGTGCAGTGCAACAAACCTTCCCACTACATGCAAAAAAAACTAGAGTAGAAATTACCTATAGAAAATGCTAAGGAAAAGAAAAAAGATCAAAAAATTGAACATTATATATAGGCATTTAAACCGTAATAAAATAATTTTGCAGCTTATAGGTTAAGATATTTTACACCTTAAAAATTCTAAATTCTTTAAATCATATATAATTTATAACTTAGTCTCACCGCCTGCCCCTCCTTTCAAGCCCAAGTGTTTGGGTGTCCCATTACATATCATCTCTACCATGTATCCTCATATTCATGCAACCTAAGAAACATTTATAAAGGTGGTGTAAGATGAGTTATAAGGTCAAGTAATATTTTTCTCAAGGAAGAGAACTAAATGCTACTTTAAAAGTTGAATTTTACGAGATTGTTGACATATTTGTTTAGAGATAAGTAATCCCATGATAACCTTGCTAATTGGTTGTTATTAAAGTTATGGGTGTGGCGTATGACCAGTTAAATGAATATTCTTAATAGTAAATTTTTTATTTTATTTTATTTTTTGGAAAAAAGGGGTAAAGATTTATTCAGAAATCAAAGAAATACAAAGTGCAGGCCTTAGGCCCACCAAGACAGCAACAAAAAATAAAATGATCTTTAAAAAACCACCAACACCACTACTACAAAGACTAGTGACCATAGCATTAGATCCGACCGTCGGATTTCCAATGATAGTACCTTTTTGAAAAACCTTCAAAAAGATGACACAATTACACCAAAAATCAGGTTCATCTAGAGCCTCAAAGGGCCTCAAAAATGACAATGAAAAGGAAGCAAACATAAAAGGGAAATTGATCCTACACCACTTGGTGCTCTTGCATCATCCTGTCTTCTAGCATTAACCTGTCTAAGTTTCAAGATAATTAGGAGGTAGACCATCCCTTCCACTAAAATCCAACCATCAACATGCTCTAAAGCCCACTTGGCCAAACAATCAGCCACTCTATTCCACTCCCTGGGAATATGACAAAAGGAGATAAATTCCAATGTATTAGACAATTGTAAAATCTATCTGACCACATAAGCTAATTGCCAACTCACATCATTCAAATTTTGTTTGTTCAACATGTCCACAACAATATGAGAATCCGACTCACAAATAATCTTCCTCCATCCTAAAGAACAACCTTGCTCAACAATAATCTTAATAGCTAGGGTCTCCATAAGATTGTTAGAGTGTTGCCTAATATAAATAGAGAAGAAAAAAACTACACAACCATCATCACCTCTACCTATACCTCCAATACCTACATGTCCACGATTCCCACGAGAAGAGCCATCTGTATTAATTTTTAAGATTTGCATAGGAGGGGGAATCCACCTTCCATCTCTACTTATCCGCTGCTTCACATGTCGAGATCTATTTCCAGCAGCACAGTCCATTTTAATGTTTTCCGATTGCAGATTCCTTACAATAGCATAATCACCCGGATCAACATTTTTAGACAAATTGCACTTAGCCGAGATTGTCTCCTGAAGCCTATTAACTATCTTATGCCACAGTTGATGACTCCCTACATGTGAATCACAAAAGACCCTTCGATTATTTTCCAACCACAGATTCCAGATAATAAGGGCTGGCCCAATGACCTAGGCCACTTGAAGAAAAGAGGTCTTCGTTGGGGGTCTGCCCAAGCTATCCCAAAAGTCAATTATGGAGGTAGCATGAAAACAAGCATGTTGTCAAGCCTCCCACCACTTGTGCCAAATTTCCCTAGAGAAAGGGCATATAAAAAACAAGTGGGAACAATCTTCCTCATTATACATACAAAGATAATAGATAGATGGTCCTTGGAAGCCTCTCTTACGAAGATTATCCCACATGAGGCATTTCCTCTGAGCAACCAACCATAATAAAATATTACATTTTGGCCAAGAGAAGCTATTCCAAACCTTCTTCCACTAGGGAACATCCATCGAGCCATGCAATTGCCTATCAAGATGAGCATAACCTTCAGCAACAGAAAAATTGCCTTTTGGGTTAGGACCCTAAGCCAAAATATCTCTCTCCTTGAGGGAACTACATAACCTACCCTCCAAGATATTAACCAACACCACACAATCTTCATCTGAGCCACCCAAGGGCCATTCAAGAGGATCCTTCTAGGAAGTCAGCTCAACCTATCTAATACACCTAACTGTTTTAAAATTCTCCACCTTAAACCATCCAGCATTAGTGAAAATTTTGCAAAGAGACTGAAGCTATGGATAACTAGACAGAGTCTTGCCAAAAACGAGCTTCAGAGCCTCTATTACAAATCGAGAAAAGACCATCTTTAATAATGTGGGAACCTTTTTTGAGAGTATCCCAGATACAAAAGCCCCTGCCCACTAAACTAAGATGAGGAACCTCATGATCATTAGCACCAGGGAGATACTCATGGGTTAAAATATTGGCCCAATCCTGATCCTAACTGTTACACCACCTCCAATACAACTTAGTCCCAAGGCCTTGCTAACCAAAGCAAAAATCTGAGGCCAAGACCCCCAGCATGTCTCGGTCTAGAAACAGAGTCCCATTTAACTAAACTCCATTTAGAAGAAAGAAAACTACCAGACCAAAGAAATTGACAGGAAAGAGCATCAAACTCTCTCACAAAGCTGGAGGGGGGAGCCTGCACAAAACACCTATAAATGGAAAGCGCTTGCACCACAATCTTCAGAAGAATCACTCTTCCAACAGAGGATAACCACCTATAAGTCCAATGATTAACCTTGCAACAAAATTTATCCAAAATTCCTTGCCAAAAATCTCTGCATTGAACCCCCCAATCTAAAGGAATATCGAGGTACAACAAAGGAGTGAACCCCTTCTGAAATCTGAGGATCCTGGCAGTCCTATTCTGAATAAGCCGAGGAGTATTATAGAAATATATGGATGATTTATCATCATTAATTTTTTTATCAGAGGCTTTGCAACAGATATCCAAAACTCTCTTCAAATTCACTGCCTCATCGATTTTGGCCCTACCCATCAAACTTGTGTCATCCACAAACTGAAGATGAGATTAGGGAGGTAGAGCATTGCTCCAACTCCAGCCCTAAATAAGACCATGTCTCACCTGGGAAGTGAGAAATGTGCCAAGACCTTCAACCATGAGAATATATAAAAAGAAAGATAAAGGGTCCCCTTGCCGAAGCCCCCGCGAAGCGCTAAACAATGTCAAGGGTTCCCCATTAATAATAACTGAGAAGGAGGTAGAAGTCACACAACTAACAAAACCCAATTCACCCACTCTTCTCCAAAACTAAAAGCCAAAAGGATCTTCTGTAAGAAATCCCAACTCATCCTATCATAAGCTTTGGCCATGTCAAGTTTATAAAACGTAGCCTTCTCCTTAGAGGAAGCCATCAAATGAATATCCTTCATTGCTATCACAACTCCATCAAGGGCCTGTCTTCCATCAATGAAACCACCTTGCTCCTTAGAAACCAAAGTGCAGAGGATAGATTTGAGTCGTTCCACAATCCATTTAGAGATTATCTTGTAGATAACATTACATAAAGCAATAGGCATGTATTGATCCAAACCATTATCCCCCTCCTTCTTAGGAATGAGATCCAAGAAGGTAGAATTCATAGATTTGAGCATTTGTTTATTCCTATGAGATTCCTGAACCACACCTAGAAGATCATACTTTATAATCTCCCAAAATTCCTTAAAAAACTCAATAGGAAACCCGTCAAGGCCAGGAGCCTTGCCTTTTTCCATTTGAAACACAACCCCCTCAAGTTCAGACAACAAAATGGGGTGCAAGAGAGCATCATTCATTTCAACAGAGACAAGAGGGGGAATACAGTTCAAGATGATCCTCTCTTCCACCATAGCTTCGAGATCCTCTTTGGTAAACAAATTAGAAAAATAACTAATATCTTCCCTAGCAATTTCTTCTTTAGATGAAAGATGAAACCCTTCTGAAGATATGAGAGAGGTAATAGAGTTACCATACCTCCGAGCCTTAAGAAAATTATGAAAAAAAGTTGTGTTTCTATCATCTTCTAGGAGCCAATCCACGTGAGACTTTTGTTTCCATAAAACCTCCTCACGCAACTCCCACTCTTCTAAGTCCTTAAGAGCAAGGGACTTGACCATACTGAGCTCCACAGTCATCCCTTGATCCCTAATTTGATGCGTAACCTCATCCAGCTTGGATTGAGCTACCATCTTGTGTCTATGCAGATTCCCAAAACATCTTTTATTCCACCTCTTCAGCTTGTATTTCACATGTTGTAATCTCTTCCCAAAGGTGTACATAGCCCGCATGTGGGTAGGCACCCCTTCATACCACCAATCAACCATAATATCCTTCAATGACTGATCACGAAGCCACATCAATTGGAATTTGAAAGAGGCATTTTTGGAGGTTCTAAAAGATGTAATAGAAAGATTAATAGGACAATGATCAGAACCCCTCCAATCAAGAATTTTTGCACTGGTGGACCACCTATCATGCACCCAATAGCAGGAAACCAAAAATCTATCAAGCCTTTTAGATTTAGTCTCAACACCACTCCTCCTATTATTCCATGTAAAGACACCATTAATTGGCTTCGCATAAATGAGATTCAAGAGACCAATATTATCCCTAAGTAAATTTGAGGAAGGATCAAGCTTGAATAACCCACCTCACTTTTCCTCCAAACTAGTAACAACATTAAAATCTCAGCCAAAATCCAATGGAGAAAAGGATCTTGAGCCCGAACAATATTGATGTGAGCCCAAATATGTGGCTTACCCACAAGATTAGTAGGATCATAAATATTAGAGAAGAGGTATCTTTCTCCAGTCTCAAAGCTAGAAGCGACCATAGAAATGGAAGACCTGCTAGAAAACCACCACAAAGGGGAAACTTTTCTTGGGTTCCAGAAACAAGCGAACCCCCATGAATTGCCATGAGAGCCCACTCCCTGCTAAAGGCCCTGGGGCCAGACATGCAAAGCACAACTGGCCAAACCATCCACTGAAAGCTTGGTTTCCTAAATAAAAACAACATTAGGAGACTTAGAGTCGATTAATCTGCAAACAACCTTCTATCTAGGGATGTTGTTCAACCTCCTTACATTCCATGAGAGCACAATCATTTATGTGGTTGAGAGAAGTGGGACTCAATGGGCTTCATAGACCTCGATTCGACCAAAGTACCACCAATAAGCTTAACCTTTTTCTTGATCCGTTTTTCGTCCACTCCTTAAAGGTTTATCTAAAGAACTATTTTTGAGGGTCTTCTGCTACAAGCCTAAAATAGGTGGGGCTTTGTTACTATTGATAGAATCTAAGGCCACTATAGTGGAAGGAGGAGTAGACGCCATGACCACTACACATCCAAAGACCTGTGACCCACTAAGATCTCTGTTGTCCTGAACATGGGAAGGCAAATCCATAACCATTTGAACATCCTATTGATTCTCCAAAGATAAGGCTTGACCCTCTTTCTTGAAATCCCCATCCAACACCTCATGCTGAAATTGGGCACCCAAGGACATTTCAACTGGAACTCCTTCCTCTTGGACCAAATCATCTAGAACATCAAACCTATTTAGGGTGACATCATTTTGCTTATCCAACTAGGTTCTCTTCTTTCCTTTGCCTTTATTCTGAGGTTTGACAAGAATGAAGCCATCTTTATCAACAGGACTTTAGGCATAGGGGCTTTCCCCTTATCTTCCCCCAGAATAAGAGTGAGGAGGATCTGAAATGACCAATTTAGAAGATTTATTTATGGGACATCTCCACTGTAAATGATCGTATTCATGACAAATTTTGCATCTAAATGGTAGGGTCTCATAGTCTAGCTATTGGATCCACGAAGATGTCCCCAAACAAATTTCCATAGAGTCTGGCAAAGGATTATTTAAATCAACTTCTACGCATATACGAGCATAGGAAATTACCTTTCGATCTTGAGTTTGTGAAGCCAAACCCACAAGTTTACCAAGAGGCAATGAGATTGAGTCAAGAATATCTTCTCTCCAGAATTCTAACGGAAGCTTCAGTAATCGGATCCACATGGGCACATGAGAGGGAAACTCCTTAGCAAAATTAAAGCCAATATTCCAAGGTTTGATAAACAGTCCCACCTGCTTGAAAAAATAAGGGCTACCCTCAAAAGCCTTGTTCCTGTCTGCCAAGTTGGAAAAAATAACCAGAAAATAGTTATTGGCTGCCATAAGTAGCTCCATATCTCCTTCAAGATTCCAAACATGGCGTGCCCAAGACTCTAAAATAGGCATAGAGAGGCGAAAACCGATAAATTTGCATATGAGAGCATGATTACACCAATATTCAACATCCTCTGAAATTTGCTCAGGTTGAATAACTAGAACTGGGTGATCTTGGGATCTCTCTAAACAACCATTCACCTTTTTCATATGAAAAGGCTCTTTCGAAGAAGAGACGTCTACCTCTGATTGGGAATTACTAATGTGTTCCTTTCCAGATGCATGCATCAAATGAGACGGATCTATCATATTGAGATCTCCAGAGATCATATGAGAAGAGGATAATCCTCTATTCTCCATGGACCTAGAGAAAATACCAAAAAAAAGAAAAAGATGAGGGGTGGAAAACCCAACCCCACACACCCCACACACCCCCAACAGCAACCTAGAGTAGAAGAAACAGAAAAAGGATTGCAAAAAAAACCCTGCAGTAGCCCAGAAAACCCGACCACAGGCAAGCAAAAATTGACCCCCAGCAAGCAAGAAACCCACCCCCCCCAGAACAAAGCAAGCAGAGCACATGACACAGGCTAGGGTACATTGGCCCTAGCACAACACCCACACAAACACAAATCCATCCTCCATTTATATCCCATTCTTAATAGTAAATATTAACGTGCAATCTAATAGCCTTTACAAAGCTAGTTTGAAAATTATTTTGTATGGCATAGTTTTAGTTCACATGCAACCTTCCATTACAATAACAATTAATGTTTTACTTTCTCTTAAATGTGTATTTATGCACGTGTATTAACTCTTAGCCAATGTTACTGCACTTTTTCTTAACAATGATATTTTCTTTAATATGAACAAATATTTTATTTTTGACAAAAGGCAGGGACTCTAACTGCATCTCTACTCTTGTTAAGATTCATTTTATGATTGAAATACTAAAGGAAAGTACAAAATACAACATCATAGCATTTAATTATTCAAGAATGTTTATTCTCTATACACCTTCCTTGATAAAATATGTACACCAGAATATAGTACAACTTATAAAGGAATGGTAGAACATTCAAAAATCAAAATCAATTTAAAATATAGATAATTATAAAAAAAATGTTTGACAAGTAGAGTCAATCATCAAATTATTTATACAAATATTATTTTATTTAAACCAAAATTTTAAATAAAAAAGTTACATTTTGTATAAAAAACCACATTTGAATTTATAATAAATATATTTATTTTATTATTAAAAAATAGTTTATAAGATTATCAAACAATAAATATACATTATCTTATAGTTTTGGGGAGGAGAATATTATGAATAAATACAAATAATTAATACTTAACTAAAATAAAAGAATTGGTTTACTTAATCAACGGAAAAGTTATAGTATATAAGTAAATATAAACTAGTATACCTATTTTTAGAGAAATATAGGTAAAGTACATCGAAGATATCATATTTTCCCATTATTCCACTTAAAAATTATTATATTATTATATTATTATTAACATTAAATTATTATCATATTATGATATTGTAATCAATATTAAATTGTTATTAAGATATTACTATATTTTTCTATTTTTATTATTTAATATTTCTATAGAACTCTTCACCAAAGCAAAAAAATCTATTAAGACTAATTATTATTATTATATTATCGTATCTTAATATTATTATTATAATATTAGATTGACATAATTATGAAGTTAACTATTAGTATGATTTAGAGTGAGTGGCAATTGAAAGGAAAAAATAAATAGGATATTTTTTTGCTTTTCATGCATTTTAAGTGTCACAAACACGTCAAATTTAATGATTCTAGTTTTTATTAACACATAATTGTGCATCCATTATGTGAGTGTAATAACCTTCGATGTAATTATTTTATATATATTCAATTAAACAAGGATATAAATCTTTATGGTATAAAGGAATAACTATCAAACCTAGAGCCTATTCTTTCTGTTGGAACGATGCCATCCTTCCTAAGGTAGGAGCATTCACATGGTTGGCTCTTAACAACAAAATCCTAACCAATTCAAGGCTTAGCCAACTTGGCAAAGTTCAAGACTTTAATTGTGTTCTATATAATCAACATATTAAAACTATAGAATGTATCCTTCTTGATTGCCCCGTCTCTCAAGCGTGTTGGCAATGGTTACAGAATAAATTAAATTGGTTAGCACCCCAAACCAACTCCATTCATGCTTTAGTGGAAGCATGGTTCCTTCTTCACTGGGATTCTTTAGATGCACTCTTATGGAGAGTGTCCCCTTCAATATTAATGTGGAGCTTGTGGTGGGAGAGAAACAAGCGTATTTTTAGAAATCAGAAATAACCTCTTGAAAGAGTTATAGAACATATTGAAACTTCAATTTTAGAAAACACATTAGAGTCTATACAACCAGACACAAATCTTTATCTTCTCTTTTCACATCAGCAAATTCATAAATATTGAAAATGTGGCCTCAAAAAACCTTACCCTTTAAGGGTAGCCTCTTATTGAATGCTCCTACAAAACCTCCAAAAGAAGATATAAAGTGGGATCCTCCTTACAGTAGTTTCTACAAAATGAACTTTGATGGTTCCTCAAGAGTGAACCCAAGTGAAACAGGAGCAAGATGTGTAATTAGAGATCACAAAGGCAAGTTCATTATAGGATTGGCTTCTAGACTACTAACAAGTACAAATAATTTGGCCGAAGCTCAAGCACTCCTTAAGGGCATTAGATTGGTATTGGTTCACAAGATTAAAAACTTACACATTGAAGGGGACTCGCAATTGACCATCAACTCTTTAATCTCATGAAAGGTATCCAATTGAAAATTGAATTATGTTTTCTCAGAACACTGGAACCTTCTCTTAAAATTTTCAAAATATAAATTGGGTCACTATTATAGAGAGCAAAATCAGTTGGTTGATAGATTGTCTAACATTGCAGTTGATCTCCAGCAAGAAGAGAAACTTTTCTCACTATCAGAATTTTTCAAATATTCGAAAGTAATCAATGAGCTCAATAGCTCCTCCAAATCCCAAATAGCACAAGAATTGTCAATGGCACAAGGGGATAACTTAGTTGAAGCTAAGTAAAACTATTGTTTTTGCTAATGTTTGTGTTTTTGTAGGATTTCATGTTCATACTTGTAAGGTATTCATTATAACTCAAAAGATCGAGTCAATTCACATAAATGGGTTAAAGTATTAATTCTCACACATATTGCCCTTAGAATATGATGTCAGACATCATTCTAAATTGCCTGGATCTTAAATGCTTGCACTGGAATTCGTACTCTCTCCTCCATGATGGCCCTCCAATAGTTCAATCTACATCTTTATTACCTACTTCAAACTTGGCCAAAATGGTATTAGAGAATAGGTGATCCATAACATCAACCATTCACAGGCAATCCAAGTCTTCAACCATTCAAAAATTATAGAAGCATTGGAGATAGTGCAAATAAAACAAATAGATCATTGTAATGTACCAAGAGACATCAATGTTAATGCAAAGAAACTATGACTAAATTTTGTTAATTATGGCAACTTCCATAACCCTTTACTTACCGACAATAGTGTATATGAAGCAAATAGATGCAAAGAAAATTTTGTTTCGTCAAATTTTTTATGTTATATCAATTTTGGGGGATGGGGATGGCAAGGGATGGGTAAACCCATTCCAAGGGTTTGGGGATGGTGGTGGATGACAACAGGGGGTTATTGAAACAAAAATTATATATTAGAATATGAAAATATTAATAAGGCATTCGTTGTATACATTATTTATTCTTAATGCATAATATTAAAGTCAAATTAAGTGTTCACAGATCTAACAAATTAACAAAATTTAATTGTTTTCATAAATCATTGTCAATGTGCACATGATATATACTTTATGTAATGTATGAAAATATGAGCTCACAAGTTTAGCTACATAAACTAGGAATTAGACCTATTTCACACATATTACATTGAAAGGAGACTAAACCCAATAGATTCAACCTCAATTTTATTAGGAAAGGGGTTGAATGCAAATTGAATTTTGTTCCCTTTTGATTGAGTTGATGATGCAATTAAAAGGATGTAATTTGGATGTTAGGTCTAGATGACAAAAATCAACATTTACAAGAAATCTTAGATCATATATGAAGCCATAGATGCAAACATAAAACCAAGATGTAAAAGGGAACCTATAACCAAAGTTGGGACAAGGTTGAAGAGGACCAAGAGGCATTTAGCATCCTAGTCCTCTCTAGGCATCTTGGTCCTCTACAAAAAAGCTAGGTCTATTTGCATTTAACTCCTCTACCTCATTCTTTGTATGTAGCTCCTAGATCTATCACCTACACACAAAAAGAAGGAAATTTGTGTTGTGGATAGGAGTTTGCCTAAGCTAAACCCCAAGTTTGGAATTAATCATATAATTGAATTGAAAATGCTTGATTAAAATCATTGACTAAATTGATTATACCTTTAATTGATAATGCAATATCCCTAGGATAATTCCTCCATGTATTGATGCACAATAACATGATAAGTCACATAAAATCCATCATGAAATAATAATTGAAACATAAATGAAGATGCTTTGAGTAAGATTTTCTCTTGGAGTGTTACTCTTGAATGAAACTTGTAGATGGTGGAATTTGACAATGATAGATTGATATGAATTGAGAGGGATGCCTTATAAAGGGATTTCATAATAAAATTGCCTTTAGCCTGAAAAAGAATCAACATATTTTTGCACAAAGCTAGATTTGAATAAGATAGGACCACCTTATTATCCTTCCAAAATTTGGGGCGAAAAGCATAGGATCATTCCAACATTTAGCAACCTGGTTCTGACAAATTCAGCCCAAAATTTTTAGGAATGTAGGATAATAGGCTTCTAATGCCGAAATTATGTTTCTATAAAAATATATAATGTTTAGGTAGGGGAAATATGTTTTGGGATTTAAAATAGGGTAGGATATATGATAAATAAGGATAATTAAAAGATAAAGGACATACCTAAAATTAAGGGACTAAATGAAAGTGTGATGAGGTATTAAAGGGGAATAAGACTCATAATATTGAATTAAGTATTAATTAATTACAATAAAGGTCATTTTTAATCGATAAAATATGATTTGTATTATTAATAAAAATAAAGGATTACATACTATATTCAAAATCATATCTAGTCCAAGAACCACCATGACTATAACAGAAAACCACCCTACATACCCACCACCCACCAAGACACCCTTGACCCATATCCATTTTAACAATTACATTGTACACAAATAGAGTTATTCACCAAATTCGCCATTAACACCTGACCTTGGAACAAAATGGTCTTTGTATACCAAAAAAAATCAATACACTACCCCTCGAACCTCCCTTCCAAGAAAATATCATGTATTCTTAAAAACTCTACATACATTACAAAATTTAGGCCTAATAAAACCAAGGACAAACAAAAAATATACCAACTTCATCTGCAATTTGGCGCCATTCACCAAGAACCCTCCATCTTTGGCTTACTTGGGTCATTATCCTAGTAATATTTAGGGTTGAATTTCGGGCCATGGTGACCCTATTTGTTTTTCTCCTCCTGAGCCATCTGCCTTTTAATGTACATCCTCCCACTACTCTTCTCTATTCTCACCATCCCTCCATAGAATGAAAGGCCTGAATTCTGCACTTTCTTCACTCACATTTTGTCATAAGCCTTTCCTTGGGATTGCTCTCATGAGAAAAGATTTCAACCCAAGAGATAAACCTTTGGTACACAAGCTCAGAGAACCCACTCCATCTACTCCTTAGTGCCCAAATCTAGACCCCATGCAGTCACCATCAACACTATAGCTACATTGGTGTGGAACATGAATTATAATTTCATAAAATCTTCCCCAAACAATACGTCCAAAATTTGGATAAAAATAGGATCCTCATGCTTGAAAATACCTCACAGCCTCTTCTTAAAAAATTTACCCATAAAGGCCAATTGTTTTTTTATGATGAGAGTGAAAATTAACCTCCATCCTCTTCACTCTGCACCAAGTCTCCAACTCTTTCATTTTTTCACTCAATATTTTCACCTTGCTTTGAAATACTTGATCCAATGCAAGGCGTCCTTTTAATTACTCGCTACCCACTGTGGCCAATGCATTTCATCATCCCTCCTTAAACATCTGTGTACTCTCATCTTCATACACCATCTCAATCCCTCAACAATCCTCCCATATATCTTCTCCTCACATAAAATTTATGATATCCATGCCTTGGAAAGAGTGTCTGCAATGGTATTACCCTCCCACAGGGTGTGTGAAATTTGAAAATTCTTTAATTTCCTTTAATATTATTTTTGTAAATTTATCTCATCTCCATGAGTTTGCATCTCCCTTAATTAAGGCATTAACAATTATTAACGAATACTCTTCAAGATGCAACTTAGGAACTGCTAGTCGTTTGGCCATCCTCACTCCCTGTAGTGTAGCTTGGACCTTGACTTCATTATTTGTCCCTGTTGGAAGCCATCTCGTGCCAAGGGCAAGAATAACACCCTTCCAATTACAAGCCACATATCCAACCCCTAATGGACCTGGATTCCCTTTTGATGTACCATCAAAAGTACTTTTGATCCATCCTCAGTCTAGTTTCCTCCACTCCATTTTGACCATGTCCTAACACTTCGGATCAACCTAATGAAGGCCATTAATGGGTCTATAATAAAGGTCCTGCAATGCATAGAGGAATGAGAAATACTAAAATGGGCATTAGGAGAGTGTGTAATTAGACACCCTAATTAACAGTGTACAATTTACGACAATACACTTTATAAATTTAAAAAACACAAGAAAAGTGCTCAAAGGTTATGAGTTTCAAACATAGAAAACATATTGTTTCCTCTAAGCTTGCAAAGAACGTGTTCATTCAATGAGACTTTTTTTATTTATTTTTCAGTTGAAAGGAAGCTATACTAAAATCATTGCTATTTGAAACTATTGTTGTTGGTTTATTCCCTTTCAGAATGTATTGTTTCATCTCTATTTCTTGAATATTGGTGTACTTCAAATTGATATCAATTAAGGATATTCAAACACTATTTGGAATGAAATTTCACCATTTGGCAATGGTATTGCATTTTGATGAGAATGGTGCCTCTATTTATTTTATACTAAACTTTGATCCCCCTAAAATCTAATTAAAAACTTGGTCTCTTAGGACCAAACTAGCACCCTTTTATGATTGAAATTGATATTTTCCCATTAAAATCTTAATTATTTTATCACTAAAAATTGTTGCCTCATGCTAACAAAAATAAGTTGATTTCTAGATATGTAGAGATCATAAAAGGGAGTTTAAAATGTACATATGAGAATTTGAATATCTATCGTCCTATGATTATAAACTTTGACTTCATACATTACAAACTTATAATTTTGTGATAAAAAAAACAACTACATATTGTTGTTTTTAGTGTTACAAAGCCACCATCTTGAGATTGAAAACAAAACCTTAAGAGGTACAAATGGAACTTTGGGCATTGTTTGCATGATTTTACCTTGAAAACTCTGTTATTTTACTAATTGAAATGATTGAAAATTGCTTTTAAATCTTGTAATAATAACATGTGACTATCATACACCATAAAAGGAGCTTGAAAATATATTGTTTTGTATCTTGACATCACTTATTTAGGGCTGATTGTAGTGTGGGGGCCCACAAAAGAAAACAATAAAATAAATTTTAATTGATTTTTGGTCTTTAATAAAAAATTGACTGTAGTCGCATTTGTCCTTGGGATGATTGATGCCTATAGCCATCTTTGAGATGGTCAACCATCCCCTTGAAGTCCCCATGTTTTTGAGATGTCTTTGGGACATTAGGGACAACATTAAATGATTGAGGATGGCAATGGGACATTTCTAAGGTGTCCCTAGTCAAAATGAGTTGCCCTTAAAAAGTAGGGATTTTTTAGTTTTGCAAACCTAAATTATTTTGATTTCAAGAGAGGAGAGTTTAGAAATACTTTTATTTCTTTTGACTACCTAGCCAATAGTGATCACTCTTGTTGTTTACAAGTGAGATATTTTCAATTCTCTAGAGGTATATGTTTTAGTGTTAGTACGCAACAATAACATGAAATCAAAGTTTTCCGAGCATAATATTGCATGTGTATTTTTGTGAGAAGAGGAATAAAGAGTTTTGGTATTAATTATTTTTAATATTATTTATTTATTTATTTTCTACATTAGAGGTTATAGTTAAAAAAACTATATAAGAAGAATTGTGTGATTTTCGAAATTTACAATGCAATCACTTATGACAATGGTTAGTGAAACCTTAACTAGGAAAGGCACATGGATAGAATGGTATAAAAAAAAGTAAAAAAAAACATGATTATTTTCAATGACTTGTGTAATAACTTTGATGGATACGCCTAAACTATAACATCAATTGCTCTTAAAGAAAGAGAAGCATCATAATATAAGAATTCTAAAACTGAAGCTTTGATAAATGTTTAAATATCAACTAAGATGTATCTCAACACAAATAAAATTGTAAATTGGCTTGGGATTCCCTTAAAAAATTATGAAGATTCCATTTAGGATTGGATTTCACTCAATTATAATTGAAGTTATTCAACTTGAATTGAAGAATGGTGATGTCATGCATTTGGATTTTGAAATTCTAACCATAAAACAAGATATTAATATTGCTTGTGGAATAGTTGTGCTCTATCTTACAACCTTCAAAAGGTCCTTCTTCCACCTCATTCAACTTATTTGGAGTCTTTGTAGGCAAGTAATAAGTTGAAGACCACCACTTTTGATCAATTGGTTGAAAATTTGGTAGAAAGTGAGAAGGCTTCTAGGAGAAACTTAATGGCACTGATGAAAATATTTGTTTTGCTCAACAAAAAGGTAAGCCTTCAAATAAGAACTTCTATTCTATGGGCGGTCATAGTGATTTATGAAGAGATAGAGTAAAATGGAAGAATAGAGGAAGAGAAGGTATTAATTAAAAATGACACTTTTAACGTGACAATCAAAATGATAGACAACACCTGTATTCTAAACAATGTTGTAAAAAAGGTACTTATAAAGCTCATGAATGCAAAATCTTATGGGATAAGAGAATTTTTTTTTTCAAATAAAAGATACAACATATTCTAATGATATATCATCAAGAGTGGCCCAACTTTCATGTGGCAGTGCTCACGATGATTTTGTGTTTTTAGTATCAAATTTTCTCTATTATATATCATTTAATGCATGATGACATGATTACTTACTGTTACATACTAGAACCACACAACACCTAAGATTTTTATGTGGTTATTTTGAAGAGTTTCATGAATAGGTTCGTGGTCCTATCTATTTGGTAGATAAAACAAGTCTCAAGCTTGTTAGAAAAGGAAGCATCTATCTAAGTTGCATAGCCTTCTAGATTTTGCACTTCTTGATCTATCTTCTTCAATTGCGATGTAGATGGTTGTCACTAGTGTTGATTTGGCAACTCCATTTTTTTTAGAAGATGGACAAGTCATAATTAAAAATAAGCTAGATGATCTAATCACATTTTTCAGTTGTGAAGATAGAAATTTATTAAAACTCAAAGGTGCTTCAAAAATTTCTATATGTTTTTCTAACCTTAATGAAGAAGGTAATATTTTATTTGTCTTTTATGACATGCAAGATTTGAGAATGTTGATTATGAAAGCATTCAAATCATGTAAAAATTGTGGTGGAGGTTTTCTCAATTTTCCCATGAAAATTGGAAAATGTAAAGCTTGTATTATACAAAAAACTTAGAGATAATTTCCCTTATTCAACTTTATTTTATGTTGTTCATTAATGATCATAACCAACTACGTTTGCTTTTTTTCTTGCAAATAAAATTTATTGCCTTTGAAAACTTTTAGAATGTTTTCATTTTGATTGAAAATGAATTTTTATCTTGAACTAGTTCTCCCCGAATAGATAGCGATGGAGAGTTTACATAAAAAAAACAAAAAGCAATTAGTTCCGTCAAAATGGGATTCAACATTATTTTACTATTTTAGGTACTTCCCAACAAAACAATGTCATTGAAAGAATAAATAGAATTACCATAAAAAATGATCTAATCAATGTTATAATTCAAAGGAATACAATCACATATTTTTTTAGAAGCAATAAATGGTGATAAATTTTGTGAGGTTGTGGAAGTAATGGCAGCTAGTGAAGATGGAATCTATAAAATTAAGGTGCTAACAATGTGCACAAAAAGGATAAGGGCAGTTTCTTGTGTTGCCATTTTGCTAAACAATCACTAAATCTTCAATTTTTCCTTTTAACCTAATATCTTCGTTGGAATTTTAATATTTTACATTGCTTATTCATCTCTTTCAAAATATGCAATGAAAGGGAAATAAAATATATCCTTTTAAATACACATGGGATGAAGGGATAGCAGATATAATATATGGTAAAAAATGAATGACAAAATTTAATGTAGGGTAAAAATGAAGAATATGATTTTAATGTGTGTTTATTATATATATAGGGTAAAAATGAATGAGGATTAAGATTAAGCTTAAGGGTAATTAATTAGGGTTAAGATTAAATTTAAGGGTAAAAATAATTAGAAAATATTTATACTTTTTAAAATAATTATGATTGAGAATTAGATTTAAGATTAAATTTATTATTATAATTGTAATGTATGGAAATGGGGTATTCACTAGTTTAGCTATGTAAACAATGAATGAGCCTATTTCCATAACTAATGACATCAAGAGAGGTGAATTCATTAGGTTCAACCTCAAAGAGTGAATGTTGATTGAATTTTGTTTGTCCCTTTGTTTGAGTTCAAAATGAGCTATGGAAAGATGTAAATTAAATGCTAGATCTAGGGCTAAAGGTGTAAAATGGACATAAATCAACATGAACAAGTGGTTTTATATTTGATGTGCAGACATGTGTATAGATCTAGAATAAGGAAATTGAGAAGAACCTGTGTCTATAATCTAGGCCAGAAAGTACAAGACAATGGTACTCTAGGCAACCTTGTCCTAGAAATGAAATGCAGACAACAAATGTCTTTTCAGAATCAAAATGCAATCCTCAATGTTCTCCTAAAGTTTTGCCAGAAAGTTGTCAAACATAGATGTGCGGGGCGACCTTGTCCTCCACTTTTCATCTCTATAAAAGCTAGATCTAATTGCCCCTGTCTAATTTGTTTGATTTTGTAATTGTATCTTTTGAACATGTCACCTACACATATAGTAATAGAAATTGTGTTGTTGATAGGGGTTTGCCTAGGTCAATCCAAGGTTTAGAATTAACCCTTGAATTGAATTGAAAATGTTGAAGTAAAATGTTGAATATTATACCTCAAGCTTGTTAAAGTTGATGATGTAATTCTCCTTAAATGTGATCACACGTGTTGATGCAATAACATGACATGACATGACAAAATAGAAATGGCTCAAACATAAACACATGATTGCATAAAGATTGATGTAATTTTTTGTTCTATAATGTCTAGATCTTGAAGAATGCTTGAAAGATGTGGTGGGATGAAATATTGCCTTGATGCTCAATGAATGCTTGCAGATGATAACGAATATGAATGATGGATGTCAAAATGAACTATAAGAATGCTCTTATATAGGATTTTCAAGGGATTTCACCAATTAGGTTGACCTCCAATGATCAAATTGAGGTATCATAATCGGGAATCGACTAGCAAGAAGCAAGTGTTAGACCGATTTGTCATTGATGTCACACTGAAAAATGCAGTTGTCAAACGAAAAGGTTTTATCCCATGTAAACTATGAGTTTATCAAATTAAATATATAATATCAAATTTCTTTTTAGTGATAGTATATATTGTTTCTCTCAAAATGTTTTGGATGTCAATTCAAGCATACACCTATATCAAGGGAACAAAGCAAAATATATGTTACTTGGCAGGTAACTATATTAATTAAAAATATGATAAGGATATTCCTCCTTATTTACAACCTATTTGAAATCATTTGCTTGTGTCAAAATTTCAAGATGCATCCTTGCAGATATATTGTTTCCAAATCTGAAAGGCTTTATCGTGCATATTGTTTGTATTATATGAAGACATAAACTTATAGGTTCAGTTTTGATCAGTTCAAGATTATATTGATTGGCAAATATTTTTTAGTTGATAGTCGATAATAATTGGAAGTAGTTATCAATTATGGGAGATAATTCAAACCAACTTAAAACTAAACAAATAATAGAGAAATTCTTTTAAAAATATAGAATGAAGGACATTTGGAAAGACTTGAAGATAATTAAAAAAAAAACTCATGAAGCAAAAAAGTTTGCTATAAACTTATATGATGGATGTGTATATGGTGAATGCTTATATCAATCAATGAGTGCATATGAAAACATTACAATTTGATTTTGAAGAATGTCAAGTGTGTGCTTCATTAGTGTATTAAATTGAAGAATTTTGTATTACAAATAAAAGGTCATTGATAGAGACAAGTGGCGCGGGTGATTGGGTATTGTAGATTGTGCTTTGTTTCAGATATTCACATATCATAGAACAATAAAAATTATTTTTGTAAACTTATTTTTATGATTGATATCCTCAAAATATTATATAGAGAGTTATATGTTCATCAGTAACACTTTAACAATGACAATTTTTTAAGTTTAACTTTTACAGCATAGCATGTAACAAATAGTAGTAGTGGGAGAAGTTGTTTGTAGATCTTTATCTATTTTCATATATACATAAACACATTGGTTTTTTAGTATTGGTTTCAGTGGATCATTCTGCAGTTTTACAAGGACATTTGACATCAAGACTTATTATATAATTTTAGTACATTTATTTTCTATCTTAATGTTTCAGATTGTTGGAATTGACTTGTATAATTGATCTATAAATGAGCATACTATGTAAATAAATTGATTCTAGAGTTGGTGCTTCAAGGTTCTTGAGTTGGTGCTCAAGTCATTGTATTATGTATTTGGAGGGTTGGTTCTCTCTAAAGGATATTGGTTGAGTTAGTACTCAAAAGATTGTAAGTGGATTTACTGTGAGACTGGATTAGGATGGTAGATCCTACTAGCATTTCTCACTGTGGTTTTCCCAAATTGGGTTTCCACATAAATTATTGTGTATTATCTCTTGTGTGGTTGGGTTGATATTATTTTCCTTACTATTTTCTTTTGAATATTAGGTTTATGGTTAATAACACCCCCCTCTCAGTAGTAGTTTGTGTTCTACAATGGGCTCCATTATATTCAAATTTGGGCCTGAATTTGGGGGACAAGGACGTCCTAGGTGCCCTTGTCTAGGACAAGATCATCCCAAGTGCTCTTGTCGACCCAAAACAAGGTGAACAAGATGATAATGGGGTGCAAGTCTACCATGCAAACAAATGACATCAATTTCGAGGTAAATATATTGAAAATGGGCTTGGCTAAGAGCTAAGATGGGATGTACTAAGGTAGGGGCACAAAAAGTGGTGTAAATTGTACAAGGTTACAAATTACAACGCTACATTTAGTCCCCACTTTAACAAGAGTATAAGCCTACATGCATACTCACCGTAAACTAAAAGTAGAGGAGATGGATATGAGCAACTAGGGGCAAGATTACAAAGAGATAAGACATCACTAATTTTGAGGGAACAAGCCCCCAAGCTTTTGATCCTAACTCACACAATCACATTCAAGGACACACAAAATAAGACAAAAATAAACAAAATGAAAAAATACAAACAAATACAAAAGGCACACAAAAGGAGGTTGGTACTAAAAACAAAGACTCCAAGTCAACTAGTTGAAGAGAGTTTGATAATCAAAATGTCTCAACTGCTACTATCATCTTCAAAATGTTATTGCAATATCACAAATGGTCATATGGAAAGAGAAAGAGCATACATCAAGTGATGAACCATGATCCAATGACTAGCAAGGCATGTTAATTTATGGGTTCATGGGAAGGAGAGAGGAAACATGGATTCCATTGGCTAGAAAGCTATGTTATGCTAGGTGATCCATGAGAGAGAGAGAGAGAGAAGTAACATGGATTTTGTTAGCACATAATTTTTTGAAATTATTTATGCTATTGAGATGCTATTTGCTTATACTTTTCAATAACTATTTTTTATCATGAGAATAGTTACTATTGAAGTTTTATGTGCAAGAATGACCCTACAACATCAATTCCCATCCATCTATGATTTGTCTCTAGAGAGTCAACCATTAGCCGGGAAATTAGGGGGTGGCACTGAGTAAGATAAGGCTTTCACTTTAACAAATTTAGCCAAAGAAGCAAGATCTATGTAATATCTCAAAGAAGCTTTTGTGAGGTTTTGTTCAATTTATATAAAAATCATAAACATGTGTATCTCATTGAGGGGAGCACATTTTGTAGAGAAAAGTAGATTAAAACCATCGGTGTAGCTTACCCCGAAGAAAGCACCTTAGCAAAGCCAAAGGTCATCGGGAAGTGATTAATTATCGCAAGAAGGGGATAGGAGTTATCTCAATACCTGATGGACACATTAGGAGGATATACACCAACTTAGTAATTACTAAAGTATCATCGGTGTAGTTTTCACTATCGGAACATGTGAATTACTGTTTTGTTGATAGTCGATAAGGCTATCGGTAAAACTTACACTGATAGGAAGAGAGACATCAATCTACTCAATTGTAAGCATTTGGTTCTTAATTTGCCTCATATGAGCCATCAATATACTCAATTGTAAGCATTGAATACAGGATGATTTGGTTTCAGTTTTGAATTGCATCTGTACCGGCTCATCGATATATGCTTTCCCGATGAATTACTCCCTTGGCACCATCAACAATGTTTCATTTCTTAAGTTACTTTGTTGTTTATCGGCGTGTGTCTTCCCGATGCCTCCATCGAGTATCGGCATAACCTTGAATAGCTTCTGTCGATAGTCATTTTTTCTTCGATGAACCTCTTGCTTTATTACTTCCATCAAGGATCGAGATAGTTTGAAATGATACATCTCGATCTCTTTAAGTTATGTCGATGACTAATGTCTCTCTTCCTATTAGTGTAATTTTTACTGATAGCCTTATCGGCTATCGACAAAACAATAATTTGCATGTTTCAATAGTGAAAGCTACACCGATGATACTTTGGTAATTGCTAAGTCAATGTATATCCTCCCAATGTGTCCATCGGATATCAAGATAACTCATATCCCCTTCTTGCGATAATTAATCACTTCCCGATGACCTTTGGCTTTGCTAAGGTGCTTTCTTTGGGGTAAGCTACATTGATGGTTTTAATATGCTTTTCTCTACAAAATGTGCTCCCCTCAATGAGATACACATGTTTATGATTTTTATATAAACTGAACAAAACCTCACAAAAGCTCAATCTTTGAGATATTACATAGATCTTGCTTCTTTGGCTAAATTTGTTTAAGTGAGAGCCTTATCTTACTCAGTGCCACCCCCTAATTGCCCAGCTGATGGTTGACTCTCTAGAGACAGATCATGGATGGATGGGAATTGATGTTGTAGGGTCATTCTTGCACATAAAACTTCAGCAGTAACTATTCTCGTGATAAAAATTACTTATTGAAAATCATAAGCAAATAGCATCTCAATAGCATAACTAATTTTAAAAAATTATGTACTAACAAATTCCACAGGATAGGAAGTTGTGTTATGCTAGATGATCAATGGGAGCATGGATTCTTGTAGAACAACAAGTTGTGTTATTTTGTGTGATCCATGTGGAAAGGAAGAGTCAAAATACTCTAGCAAGTTGTGTTATGCTAGTTCCACTCATCCTACAAAGGGATTCCAAGCAATTTTTTCTTATTGCAAGGTGACTAATCCGTACAAATTGAGAGGAAAGCTTTTTCAAAGAAAAGTTTTCTTATCACAAGGAAAACAACTTCAAAGAATGTGTTATTGGGATACTGCAACAAAGATAACCAAACAAAGCATGTTGTTTGTGAGGAAATCCTCCAACAAGGATAACCAAACAAAGTACATTATTTGTGAGAAAATATTACAAAATTAAATTGAAAATAAGAAACAAGGAGGCCACATATATGCCCCACCTTAAGATGTCAACATAGCCTTATATGTAGCCTCCTTGTTGCTTATTTTCAATTTACGGTCCCAAGGAGTTGGGAAAATTTATTGGTCAAAGCCACAGTTGCTTCTATGACACAATGATTTTGGCTTTTTGAATTTAGAGCTCGTTACAAGACTATTGATATTATAGGTGGGGATAGGGTTAGAGTTGAGCCCAACTCTTACTCTGAATTCAAATACAATGAGATTATGTAGCACATATGCTATGAGGGTGGGATTTTTAATTATACTGTGATCATGAATGGATCAATGAAATCTTATCCATCTAATTTCCTACTTCCTAGGAAAACCATCGAGTGAAAGTTGGAGGTATCTCCTTTGAAGTTAATGAGGACATGATTCCCAAAGCCACTGGTCTTCCTGCTAAGGAGAGTAATTGGAGAAAACAAAGCCACATCATGGACAATGAAAGCTTGGCCCTATTCTTCAAGGATGGGGAAAAACATTTCAAACTACACAGTGGCTTCAACCAAGAAATGCTCTCGACCATTTGGGACCATGTATTCCTCATTATCATGAATTTTTTACCCTTTAAGGTAGGTTTAAAGTTTACTATTATTACCATCTTCCTCTATTGAACCACTTCCACCATAATGCCCTAATTTGCTTTTTGTTCTTCCTACTCAATTCCCTTGAGAATTCTATCAAAGATGCTATGGAGCTTGCTAAGAACTTTGATAAGAAACCCATCTTGCTTCACCAAGGTCTTATCTTTATACTTTACCAGTTTCACCTTGGTTTATGCTCTCCTAAAGCCATCTCTATTATGAAAGTCCTTGTGCACTTCGAATGACCTCTGGCTATGACTATCCTTGATTCGTCTAATAAAAGAAACAAGAAATGACTAAGAATCCTAGATGCTTGCAAAGCCATCAGTAAGCCTCCTTTCTCCACCCTGACCTCCATCCCGACCACCCCTTACAATACCAAAGCCACTCCTTCTTCTTCTAGCCTCCACTTTGTGGCCTCTAGAGCCCCAAATTAGTTGGCCACCTCACCTTCTCCTAGTAAAAAAGGTAAAGGGTCAATTTCTACTAAAAAAGTGAAGCTCCAACCCCAGATTGAAGAAATTGAGAGCAAAGGGGAGGATAGAGGTGGGGGAAATACCAATCCTCATAGATCCAATAAGTTGGCGGGTATGTCCAAGGGTAAATCCAAGGATGATATGGACAATAATGACTCAATTGAAGACCTTGATGTGGTTGAAGTGATGGATGAGGATGTGGATGAAAGTTTTGGAAATACTTCTACCTCTAAGAGTCCCCTAGACTTGATTGAAGCTACACATTTATCTAAGGATGAGATCTCAGATGAAAATATTCCCTGGATAAAGAAGGTCACAACTGCATCAAATATGTTGCCACTATGGAGGAACTAGCTAAGCTATATGTGAAAGTGATGGATGTTGAGAAGAAATCGGTTACCATCACAAGGTTCAATTCCAAAGTTATGCATGTCTTCGAAACGACTCTGTGTTTTCTACAAAACAAGGTCTTGGGTGATGATGTTTCTAATGAGGGAAACTACAAGGAGCTCTTTAAATTCATTATTGAAAACTAGGGCAAATTGTTTTCTTAATTTCCCATTGTTGTTGTTTTTTATGGTTTTAGTCATAGTCTTTTAAACTCTAATATTGCTTTAAACTTGATTTGCTATAAGGTTACAATATGTTTTGATATGGGTTATAGATTAGGGTGTTGTTAATGTGTTGTTAATAGCCTATTTATGCCGCCTATGGGCTATCTATTTTAATAGGGTCAACGCCCTTGTTTTGTTGCATAATATATTAAAATATAGCCCTATGTTGATGTCTTAAGGTAGAAAGAAAAGACAAGGATATACACCTTGAACATCAAGGAGGTATCCTTCAAGAAACAATGTACATCACTTCAAGATAAATATGCATAACTCTTTTGAAGCAAGGAAGAGATAGTTGTAAAATAAATATTTGATGAATCCAAGACACGATTGAGAGGAGGGGTGAATCAGTCCAAACAAATACTTGTTGTAGCACATAAACAATTAATAAACAACACATAACCAACACATGAACACCAATATTTTCTACATGGAAAACACAAACAACAAAAATCCATGGTGCGCACTTGCCCACAAAAATATATCCCCTATGAATATCAAAGTACAAAGAAAAGAGCTAACTGCTTTGGACTTGTTATCCAAGGCTAACTGTTGATGGAGAAAGATACAAAAGGGGACTTGCAAAACTTGAAGCTAACTGCACTTAGGGCAAGATGCAGAAAAATGATATCAAAAGAAGGATCTCCTAATCATGAAGTTGTCCTTCAACTCTGCATCAAGCAACCAACATTAGCACACAAATCGGACTTTAAATGTCAACACTCTGTCTCATAACTCTACTACAATCTCAACACAAGTTGCATATCATTCAAACACAACTCTTCTTTACTGTTCACATTTCCTTTGATCTTCACTCTTCACCGCATCATCTACACTCTCTCACATCTCACCACTTACAACTCAAACACACATATGACTTATGTAGTCACACAAATCTGTCCATTTTAATTAAATGAATATTTTGTATTTATTTGATTAAAAATCCACTAGCCATCAGTTAATTAAATTAATATTTAATTAATTCATCTCCAAACATTCTTCTATTAATTGAATAAATTATTCAATTTATTTTAATTAATTCATTAAATCAAATTCCATTCAATTAAATAAATAAAATCAATTTATTTAATTAAATCCCCCTTTTCCTCTTTTAAATAAATTAACATTTATTTAAATCATTTTAAAACCCCCCCCCACTTGCATTTTCCTACAAATGCAACTTGCACACATTTATTGAAATAAATGAATTTTTATTTTAATAAAATCCTATTTTCCCTCACCCACCAAATCCACTTGCAAATCTAATCCTCTTCTAGATTCTTCTAATCGCTTCTAATTAGCCTAAACCATCTTCTAAACTTTGTCACATTCCTAAGCAAATGAGAGGTCACTTCTCAAACCTCAAAGTATTTGATGACCATTAAAGGCTTTCAACCTTCAACCACTTAATTCCTCAAAGTCTCCAATAACCATTAAAAGCTTCAAACCTCCAACCACTTAAATCCCCAAAGTCTCCAATAACCATTAATGGTTAACTCAAACCCTCTTACATGGTTAAAACATTTGTTTTAACTCAACTTTCACCCAACCCAAGGGTCTCATCAAGCCTTTAATGCTTTGACCATGATTATCTCTTAATCATTTGCACAAAGGTTTATCCTTGGATTAACTCTTAATCCAGTGGGTAATCCTAATTTAGGCTTGACCCTTACCTTCTAGATAACCATGAGGTCTCCTCAAGCATTTAATGCCTCCAACCCCTTCTCTCAACCCAACCCTATGTTGACACTTGTCACCATTTCATTGGTGTCAATTGCAAACATGGATCCCCAACTTTCAAACTCAACCCTTGATTGAATCTTTCAATCCTGACCATCCATTGCTCCATTTTTCCTATAAATAGAGCCCATTTCTTCATAATCCAGATCTTGAAAACTTGTATGCATTTAAGCTATATGCATTTTAAGAGAGCATTTTAGCATAGCAATCTAATATCTTGTTATTTTAGTTAAAATATATCATTTTAGCATCAATAGCATAGTATTAGCTTTTCATTTTACATTTAGAGCTATACTACAATCTCAATCCTCCATAAGCATCCATAGTGCAAAAAGCTACTAAGAGCTACACTATTTTGGAACTTGGAGAGGAGAGGAACAAGGGAGAAAGAAACTAAGAGCATGTTAGGAGGCATTTGGAGATGCCTCATCATGTTTGCTTTGATAGTTAAATATGCTTGCATGTTTTTAGTGTCTCTCTTGGTATGCCTTTTTAGATTAGTTTTTGATTGACTAACACTAACGGTTTCATGTCTTTTGTGTTATTTATCATTTGCTAACCTTGTGCCATTTAGGAGGGCATCAACTTATATACAAGATAGATCATAAAAGCTTGAACCAAGTTATCCTAAACTAAAATATATCTTTCAAACCAAGAACACACATGATGATCCGCTTTAGGAGAAAAAGAGGACCAAACACAGATCTTCCAATAATCAATTCACCAATCTGCAATCACTGGAACCTAACCAACAACATATCTACATGCCACATATTCATATTCATATAAGCAATTATCAATCAAAACATACTCTCCAATGCAAACAACTCAAATCTGAACCTCCACACACTACAGTGAGATCCATACATATCAACTAAGCTTCGACAAATCATATCTGAACCTAAAGATAGGTCAAACATAGAATACCACAATCATCAACAATTAATGCCACAACACCCGAAGAACACAAAGATGTTTTTAGACCATATAACTATCATATCCATGATACCAAAACTATAACCAAAGACAATAGCAATAATACTCAACACCAATAACACTTTATGGAGCCGAACACTTCCAAAACAACTACATTAGCAATAGAACAAGATAACTTTGCACCACATATATTTCGGACCATTCTAAAACAACAAGTTTGACATTAATAAAAAGCATAGCAACACATCAACATATACTTCCAACAATCCAACCCTTTGTCATTGATGACAACACTTGAAAACACCTACATCTAACAAAAACTCAATATGCAACCAAAACAATAGTACTCAATATCTCTCCCAACAACTCAAAATAAAACTACTCAAACTCTCCCCCGAAACACTTCTCAATATCTCTCCCTTGAAATATCACAAGAAACACTGCTCTTGATCTCTCCCCCTTTGTCATCGAGGACAAAGGCCTCAGCACCACTGCACACTACACACCATTGCTCCCCCTGAGAGCAGCCACACCATTAATCCAGGAAAAGAAATAGGCATGAAAGCTCCCCTTGGAAAGATGCATCCTTATAATGCATCTAGCTAGAATAAGGAGAGGCAATGACCCCAAGCTTCTCCCAAAGAAACTCAAATGTATCCTTCACCAATGCCTCAATGAAAATGTTTGTAACCCACTCTTTTGTAGAAATATTCTACAATCTAATTTCCTTCTCAACATCTTTCTCCCTTAAATAATGATATTTGATTGAAATGTGTTTTGTTCTTGAATGCATAACATGATTCTTTGAAATGTTTAATGCACTTATATTGTCACACAAAATAGGAATTGCTTCATCATGTGTTACCTCAATGTCCTTAAGAGTTTGTCTCATCCACATCACCTAAGTACAACAAAATGCTACTACAATATACTCTGCTTTAGTTGTAGATAAGGAATTTGAGTCTTGTTTCTTACTGAACCAGGATCTGTCTCCTAAAAAAAAGCTCCATCACTAGTACTCTTCCGGTCATCAACACTTCCAACCCAATCCGCATTAGTATAATCTCTCAACATGAAATCTCCACTTGTCTTGTACCAAATCTCAAAGTCCACAATACCTTTCAAATATCTAAAAATTCTTTTCACAACTTTCTCACGTGTCACCTTCATATTAGCCTGAAATATAGCTACCAGAAAAACTACCTGCATGATATTTGGTCTAGACACAATCAAATACAACAATCCACCAATCATCAACCTATACTTATTCTTTTGAACTTTCGGAGACTCGGCATCTTTTCTTTACATGCATCCAACGGTTAGAGGGGTAGTAACTGGTTTGCAATCATCAAAACCAAACTTCTTCAACATTTCCTTCACATACATTCTCTGATAGATATAAATTCCATCTTCTAATTGAATAACTTGCAACCTAAGAAAGAAAGATAATTCACCAATCATTGAAATCTCAAATTCATTATGCATCTCCTTAGCAAATTCTTTACACAAGCTATCATTTCCTCCAAATATAATGTCATCAACATAAACTATAATAAAAAACAACTAATCTCCATCAATCTTAAAATAAAGATTATTGTATGTTGTACCTTTCCTGAAATTATATTGAAACAAATACTTGTTTAACCTCGCATAGTAGGATCTAGGTGCCTGTTTGAGTTCATACAATGCTTTCTTCAATTTGCATACCATATCTAGATCTTTTGTTAGTCTGAATCCATCTGGTTGCTCAATGTAAACTTCTTCTTTTAGATCTCCATTCAAGAGTGTTCATTTAAAATTCATTGTATAAACTTTAAAGTTCTTGTAAGCAGAAAATGCAAGAAATATGCGTATAGCTTCCATCCTTGCTACATGAGCAAAAGTTTCTTCAAAGTCTATACCTTCTAGTTGAGAATATCCTTTACATACCAGTCTTTCTTTATTCCTTGTCACTTGTCCTTGCTCATTCAACTTGTTTCCAAATACCCACTTAGTTCCTATCACATTCTTGTCTATCGGTCTAGGTACTATCTCCCAAGTCTTATTTTTTTTAAAATCTAATTTAGTTATTCTTCCATTACTTTTACCTAGCTTTCGTCTTTGCTTGCTTCCTCATACGTCTTGGGCTCAACCATAAAAAAAAAAAAAGTATTTGGCTTGATTTTGAGCTTCTGCAATCTTCCTTTTCGTTTGAACACCTTTTTCTTTGTATCCAATTATCTAATTTTCTGAATGATGCTTACGAACATACTTAGAAGGAACTTTCACTGAATCTTCCTCTTCTTCTTCATCTTCATTCGATTCTTTCTCTTTGCATTCTTCCGAATCACTTTTCTTCTCAAAAATTATCAAAATAATATCAATATCGGTCTCCATATCAAGTTTAGTCTAATTCTATTCTTCACATACCTTTACATTTTACTTTCCACTATCTTGTTCAGTGTTTTATTGAAACACTAGTAAGCCTTACTATTTGTAGCATATCCCAAAAAGATCCCTTCATCTGCTCTGGAGTAAAACTTCCCAAGATTGTCCTTATCTCTTCCAATATAACATTTACTTCCAAAGATCTTAAAATATTTCATAGTAGGCAGTCCTCCATTCCACAACTCATAGGGTGTTTTGGTATAATTTACTCTGATCTGCACCCTGTTAAGAAGATATAGTATAGTCCAATACACACTTTCCAGATCAACATCTTTTAAGAAAGTTCTAACCATATCAATAGCAATCATATTCTTTCCCTCCACAAAACCATTCTAATGAGGAGTCCTTGAAGTAGAAATGTGCCTTCTAATCCCATGAATTTAATAAAAAATATCAAATTCCCATGAGGTGAATTCTCCGCCTCTATCTAATCTTAAGCACTTAATCTTAGCATCTACTTGATTCTCAACCATGGATTGGAAAACTTTAAATCTATCAAAAGCCTTAGATTTATCATTTATAAATGTAACCCAAGTCATTCTATAATGGTCATCAATGTGTAACATGAAATACCATTCTCAATTCAATCCTCTTGTCCTTATAGGTCCACACAAATTTGTATGAATCAGGTCTAGTGGTAGAATACTCATTATTCTTGAATCTTCTCTTTGTTTGCTTTCCCAATTGACTTTCTCAGCACACAACAACAATAGGCTTCACAAGTATAGGTAAATCTCTAATTGCTTTAGATCTGCAAATCTTAATCATCTTATCAAAATTGATATGTCCCATTCTTTTGTGCCACAACCAGAATTCATTACACTAAGTTAGAAAACATTAACTCTCCTTTTTACTCTTAATGTAGCATACATTTCCACCTATTTTGACTCCTTTTGCAACTCTTTTATTAGTCATTTCCTTTCTAATCACACATCCGGTGCTACTAAACAAAACTTCATAGCATTTTCTACACATTTGACTAACACTTAACAAACTATGTCTTAATCCTTCAACATAATAAAAAGCATTAGTTTTATGCTTACCATCAATTAAAACTCTTTCAATACCTCGAATAGCTGCACCATCTTCTTCAACAAACTTCATAGATCCTCCATCATATTTCTTGAGATTAATAAACTTGTCTTTATCACCGATCATATGATTTGAACATCCAAAGTCTATAATCCATGTATTCGGTTCTATCTTAGTATGTAATGCAAGCTTAACAACTTTCTCATCTTTAGGTTTCTTCAAAGCATTCTTTTTATCTTCAATTGCTAGAAACAAATATTCATCATTCAATCCATAATCAACTTCATCTTTAGATGCATGTTCTTCAATAAAACATAAGCCCTTCTTCTCCTTTTGGTTGAAATTGTGTCTTCTAAACTTGTTCTTCTTTTCATCATCACTTGGTCTCTTATATTATTCCTTGTAAGTGTAATTAGAAGCATAATATCCAATTTTACCACAAGAAAAATATTTTAGAGGTAACTTACCTTTGTATTTCCCAGTGCCTCACTACAATCTTCTCAAAAAAAATATTCAGCTTCATCTAGGTCTCCATTGCATTCTAAATCATCAAGTCTTGAAACATTAAATGCTGCTTCTTTTTTTCTCTTTTCTCTTCCTCCATTTTTGAAATCTCATAGGCTATTAAGGTACCAATAAGTTGATCAATAGTATACTTAATCAAATCATTTCTCTCATGTATAACACATCTTTGTGGCTTGTAGGATTTAGACAAAGTCAACAAGATCTTATGCACAACATCAAATCCCTCCAAATATCCTTTGACAACTCTAAAGTCATCAACAAGATCAGTCACTCTGTGAATATAGTTCTCAACACTTTCATCTTCAAGCATTCTCATGTACTCATATTTTTGCTTCATGTTCATCAGCCTAGCCTACTTTGTCTTCAAATCTCCTTCACATGCCAAACATAACTTATTGTACACAGCTTTAGCTTCTTTCAACCCTTTTACTCTTCCAAACACAAAAGATAACTTATGCAGTTGAGAATTATAGCTCTAGCCTTTGCATTAGCTTCCTTCAACTTTATCTCATCCGAAGTCCAAGCACCACCCCATGGAGGTGTATATCTGGTCTAAATGATTTCCTAAATTCCATTTTGCAAAGTCTCCAAATGCAACTCCATTCTCTCTTTCTAGTATAAAATTTTTGTACCATCAAAGATCGAAACCTTGTAATGAACATACTATGCCATACCATATCTACCTCAAGTGATCAAGCTTACTCAAGAGGAACCTTACTTTGATACCAATTGTTAAACCCAAGACAAGACTGGGGGAGGGGGGGGGGGGGGTGAATCAATCCAAACAAATGGGAGAGGGAGTCACATTTTTTGGATCTAGACTCTCCAATGGGAGAGGGAGTCATATTTTAATGGATTACACCTTTTTCATTTGTAACTTTTCGAGAGAAGTCGACAAGGTGATACAACAATTAAGGGTAGACATTGACTTTAAAATTTAAATTTGGAGCCTAATTAGGAAAACACTAGCATTGGGTGCTAATGACCAGCCCAACTATGTTGCATAAAAGTCAAGACACATGCATAGGTGATCCACATTGTAGTTTTAGTCCAAGGCCAGACACAATCAAACAAGTTCAATCACAACCACCAAGATAGGTGCTAAAACTGGTGTGAAATTTTCAAGGGCATACAATTTACTATACTATACTATGTTGGCTTCCAATCATCACAATATTTGCCTACAACAATCTATTGCCAATGTTGAGAACTCTCTTCACAAAATGACTACCTATATAGGCCAAGCTACTCAAGTGTAAGCCCAAATCCAATGCCTTAAGGATGGAGATCATGGGACAAACATTTTATTTCAATATCTCCAACATAAGTACAAAATGGAACAAAGTTCTACTATTAATTTTGCAAATGGAACTTTACAAACCAACCATGTTGACATTACCAAACCTTATATGAGCACTTTAAAATTCTTTTTATTCATAATAAACAAAGGATTCCCTTATTTGAATTATTGAAGAAAGTTTTGCTAAATTTGCATCCCCCCCCAAAAAAACCTTGAGTACAACAAATACGTAAGCCACCTTCTTTCCATTGAATAGATTGGTGAAGCCTTATAGTAATATATGGCCTTTGAAAAAATCCTAGAAATTGATAGTTTACTAGTTGATTCCTATAAAGCTTTCTAGCCTCATATTTGAGAGGATTTTTATAATGTCTCCCTTGAGGGAATTGAAACTATTTGTTTAGGTGTAGTTGTATACCAAGGATTAACTAAAATTATTCCCAAAGGTAAAAAAATGAAAACACTATTAGTGGTTAGAGACCTATTACCCTCCTCAATGCATCATGTATAAAATCATTGATAAAGCATGAAGATTAAGAAGAAGAATCAAACCCATCACACAAGAAATTGTTCATAAAAAAAAAGTGATTTCTTGGGAGGAATATTTATTTTATAAAATTTGGTCATTGCTTGGGAAACAACTAAATGGGTACATAATAAGGCTAGGATGCTTTAATTATCAAACTTGGTTTTTATAAAGCCTATGATTTTAATAGTTGACCCTTCATTTTTAATATGTTAAACTTGCTTGAATTTGGACCCAAAATTTTATATCAAATTAGTATGTTTTTTATAAATGCTAATGCCAAGATTGTTGTAACCGGAATCTCCTCACCTCAACTCTCCTTACAAAAATCCATTTTTTGAGGCTACCCCCTTGTGTCATTCCATAATGTGATTGCAGTTGATGCTCTTGGATATCTTTTTTAGTATTTTCTATCTAATAAGCTTATCCAAGGTATCTTTGTTCTTAATGAAGTCGTAATCCAGAGGGTCGTCAAAGAGAATAGTCCAAATCATGTAGAAAGAGTAACACAACATAAGCAACAACAAAACATAAAGAAAATGTTGATTCAAACATCCACAATATCATAGATTCACCATAAACCAACTGAAAACATTTGTGTACATACATGCTAACAGGCCTAGAACAACTTACATTCCAGATTACAATCCATTCGAACCTCCAAGGGGTATCCAAATTACCTAATATGAAATTATTCTCATACAATATTTAGTTGCCCTTTAAGGATCAATTACAACAATATAAATAGCATCCAAAACACATTTGGGTCGACCACAAAAGATCGCTTTCTCCAAAGACAAGAAAATGAAACGTGTAAGATAGGTCGAACCCCAAAGCATGAAGATCACCTCCGCCAAAGAAAATAATGAAGTGCAGACCACCAAGGAAGGTCAGCCAAGGGCCTAGAAACATTGTATGTGGTACAAATTAGATATGCAAGTTGATAAATTGCTCTGCAAGAGAATAAATCTCCAACTAGCCGTTAAGCTCAAAACTGCCCCGAAACCAAGAAACAACCAATCCGGAAGCAATAAATTGTCAGAAAATAGTCCAAATGAACTGGAAATCTAGAACAAGGAATAAGAACACGTCTAGAAGCTAAGAATCTGATCCACAACAAAGAATGAACAACTACCAAAGAACTCCAGAAGTAACACGAAACAAGAACAACTGAAAAGCAAATATATTGTTGGTTGATGCAAGATTGCTCAACGATCGAGGATGCTCTTGCATCAGTTCTTTTATAAAAAAATGTTTTTCATCTATAAAACAATTGATGAAGTGACTTGCGCTATTGACATATTGGAATTTTTTTGTTCTATTTCTGGCTCTGAGTTGGTCATGCATAAAACTAAGTTTTATCCCTTGACCACCTTGGGTTCCTAGTGAACAACGTGAAGCTAGGGATGAAATTATATCTAGATACCTTGGTATTCCCTTTGGTATATGAGCTTCTCTCTTTCTCAAAAAATAATTGATTCTTGTCTAAAATCAAGTATAAACTATTAAATTGGACCAATTGATTTTAATCTTTGGCTAGACAAATACAAATTGCCAACAAAATCCTCTTGGAAAACCATGTGTACATCTCTTTATAACGGATTCCTTCTTAAAAGTGTTACAATGAATTTACATATTTTATTAGGAGTTTCATTTACCACCTACTTCTTCATGCATTCAACCAAAAGATAGAGTGGTTGGGAATCATTTATTATTTTACTCGAGGAAATTTTCATACTAGTAAATGGTAGATGGGGATGCTCCTTGGAAACATTTGGTTCATAATCATATACAAACTACTTTAGTTGGTCACTCTTGGGACTTGGTTAAATGGAAGTACAAGATTCTTCTAGCATCTTTTTCCAAGGCTCATGGTTCTTCCCCATTTAACTCTATTTGTATTAAGATCACTTTCAAAAGATTACATTAGTATGATCGATCTATGAGTTATGGCCTAAGCTTTGCATCATCTTCCATTTAATGGAATCGGTTTTGTTCAAAAAGATAATATTTATCTCATTGAGATCAATACCTTAAAGGAAGACACCTTTTTAAAAAAAAGGCACCCAAGTTTTTTGTGATTTACAAGAACCCAATAATTTTGATTGGAAGTCTTGGCAACATCTCAAAGCACAATACAAACTTTTTCCCTGCTAACAAGGTTTCCATTATGAAAATCTAGCAACTTGTTACCTCTATGTCACCATGTACGTTGTCCATAACTTATGATAATTTCTCAAAGATTGGAAATGACCCTGTGATGGTGTGAAAATGTAAATATAAATAAAACGAACAATGCAATACAAGATCCAAATTCACAATCATACTCACTTACTAAAGTCTACGATCTATGCATAAAATTAAATGATAGACAATAATACCACAACAAAGACTTTAGATTGCTCCATTGTTTACTTAATACTTTCTCAAATGCTTGATGTAGATTACTCTCATATTTTTAGCATACTCTTGATATTGACATGATAAGGTGAAGACTTGATGCTTGATGCTTGATAGATGCTTGATAGGCGCTTGATAATGCTAGTGTTAGGATATGAAAGTGCTCTTGACAATAACGCTACCTAGGTAAAATGAATGAATGAAGGTCTTATTTATATGCCTCACATAACATTTGATCAATGGTAGAGATTAATCAAAAGATCAATGGATGAGAAAATTTGAAAGAGGGTAGGAACTATAATTAACACATGGATTGATGAGGTGGAAGGATAGAAATGGTGCAATGGATAGAAGAAATAAATAAAATATAAATTTTATTTATGCAAAGTGGGAAATTAAATAAATGAATCAATTAATTTTGAAGAAGAGATAATTAAATAATTTTTTTAAGTTATTTAATTAATAGTGGAAGAAAATGATGAATTAATTAAATGATTAAAAATTATTCAATTAATACTAGAAGGAAAATATAATCAATTAAATAATTAAAACATATTTAGCTAACAGAGAAAATGTCAGCTTGATCAAATAATTAAAAAAATATTTAATTAATATGGATGAATTAATGAGAAGGTAGAGACATGATGAGATGAAAACACATTAGTCATTTATAGATTTTATATTTTGCCCCTCTTTGAGACAATGCTTTTTACGGTGTTGTTTCAAAGAAATCGACACTGGTGATATGCCTCAAAAGTAGGATGGAAGGAAGGATGGATGCCCTTCTTGAGAGATTGGCTAGAAAAATATACTTCAAGTCAAAACTGTTGACGAGAAGGATAGGCTAGGTCGAAGGACATGATATGTGATTGTGTGTGCAAGAGACATGTGAAATGAACTATATGCAAATTAGCCCATTGATCAAATGTAGTGTATAAAAAGGTAATAGAATGGATGGGAAACATGTGAAAAATGGATGGGGTATGATAGGATATGAAAGATGGATGGATATGCCTTCTATTTTGTTGTTATGCTTTACATCATCATTGAGCATCTTATGAAGCAAACAACACACACGAAAACAATAATCAAGATCAAGGTTAAGGATAAAATGATAAAGTTATGACTATGCCTTGTTCCTCACTCTCACCATGATAATCAAGCTCAAGGATTCCACGAGCTTCCTTGAAATACATGAAAAATAAAAGGATCCAAAAATATGTACATAAGAAAATATCACGCTCCATTCTTCACTCTCCACCATGATACCAAGATCAAAGAATCCGCGAGCTTCCTCATAATAGGTAAAATAAAAATATAAAGAAAGATACCAAGAAAAATACCAAATGATAAACAAGTCAACAACTATAATATGTCTTTCTAAAAGGATAAGCACAATGTAGATAAATAGCACATAATATAGGAAAGATAAATTTGCCACGGTGTAGATAGCTAGATAAAGGCTTGATATAGGAAGGATACATTTGTCAAGGAACAAATAGTTGTATAGATGGACATGAGATATATTAGGAAAGAATTATACAAGAAGCCGACTTAGTTCAACATTAGTCTCTTGCTTATGGTTTTCATGAAAGTTCAATGCCTTGTCTCATGAAGTGCAAAGGTTTATCTTTGTTGTATTTTTTGCTCAAGTATCAAGTGGATTATTTTTTTATCAAGATAATTATGTATATTCACTCACATAAATAGGTCAAGGAGATGCCCTCGGTTAGGTATGTGGTATGTTGTGATAGGAAAGACAGACAAAGCTTTACTGTGGTTTGACTGAATCTTAAATCAAGCTTGTTGATTCCTTAGTTTGAACTTATGGGTTTTGATCTTCTTGTTGTAACTATAATGATGATAGTTTTGGTAAGCCTGTAAATGGTAGCTAGATATGAATGCTAAGAGATAAAACAAGATCAAAGGTGGGATTAGAAGAATTAGATAGAATGAAGAATATATGATCTAGGATATGGATAGGATAATCAAGGTCAGATAAATGAAGGTAAAATGCATTTGGATAAGATGAGGGATGCATAATGTGTTTTTTTGGTTAGAGATGGATGAGACTTTTGGATGAACAAGTTTGGATGGTTTATATGTATTTCTTGGATAGGTGTAAATGAATCATGAAATAGATTAGGCAAGATGTTAGGATCTTGAGATGGAGATGGAGGAACACTTTGATCTTGATTTGGAAGTGGATCATTGGATGATATAAATGGTATAATTTTTTCTAGAAGATTTATGGTGCATTCACATGGAAAGACAAAATAATTGGCATTGTTGAAGGGGCTACCCGTGTTAGAGGCACCTTCTTTTCTAGGTTTAGGAAGTGGGTCCTTAAATGTATTGATATCATTTTTAATGTAGGAGTGTCTTAAATAATAATATCATCGTTGTCTATAAGATCTTAGACAAGACATTTTAATTTAACACAATATGAAGTTTTTTGTCCTTTTATTATACTATACTCACAAAATTGTTGTCTTCATAACATGGGGGTTTCACCATTAGTTCTTGATTTCTAGCTTTAGGTAATGCGATCATCTTAGCTTGAACAAGGTTTTGGAAGGTTGTTTCAATTGTTTCTTCTATAGGAGAAAATTTTCTTCTTGGAGTGTTCCTTTTTCTAAAGGTTTTGTTTTGTTTAGAAAGGGTGGAACCTTGTGTGTTTGTTAATACGTTGGATGGAGTTTGAATAGATTTTTATTCTACTACACCATCATTGACAAAATTCTTGTTCTTAGCCCAAAGTAAAGGTTTATCACTAGATGTAGAAGGTGTATCCTTATTGTCTTTATAAATCTTCACAAGACCTTTAGCAAAAAGGGCCTCTTCATGATTGAGACACCTTTGTCTATGATTTCATCAAATGTATCAGGACATTAGATTTTCAAGTGTAAGGACATTTTTTATTTTACATTTTTAAACAAATACATTGACAAGTTATTCTTAGGGAGATGATAAGTATATTTACTTGTTATTTTTCTCCATTGGTGTAAGAAGGAAGAAAATGTCTCAACGTTGTTCTATTTTGTGTTGTATAGGTCATTCATAGAAACTTCATGTACAATGTAAAAAAAGTGTGAAATTATTTTTTCATCAACTCATGAAAGGTTTTGATCCATGAGGTAAATGTGAAAACCCCTTAATATCTTGACCTCCTAAGATAAATTGAAAAAACATATGAGATAAATATCATTATAAGCAAACTCCATACAAGCTAGGTGAAATTCCCTTGCACGTTCAATGGATCACTTTTTCCTTTGTACTTGCCAAACTTAGGGATCTCAAAGTTTCAAGGAAAAATGTATCATAGGTATGGATCTATCAAAAGGATAAGGGAATATGTCCTCAAGGGTAGAGCTCTTCTTAGTAGCTCCCATTTGCATATTCATCATTTATTGCTTAAAGCTTTAAATTTTGGATGCCAAGTCACTTATGGGTGTCCAAGGAGGTAGATTGGCAGAGTGGAAACAAGGGGTTGAATTTATGGAATGTATGTGGAAAATAAAGGTTGAATTTGTGGGATGTATGTGGATATGTGAGGTTGTCTAGGTGGGGTTTATGTGGATATAAGTGGGTTGCTTGGTGGAATGTAACTTTTGGATTAGGTACATATACATGAGATGACATTGATTGAATTCATTTATAGGCATAGGCATGAGATGCCATTGGTTGGGTCTATTGGTGAGTGGAGATGCTTTGGGATGTTGTTTGATGTGGGTGGATAAGGAATGAAGTAGGGATGCTACATGGCTTGCTTGAGAAAGATTTGGTGGAGAAGACATGTTTGACACACTATTCATAGGGATATGAGTTGCAATGAGAAAAGATGGATCAGGAGTGAATTGATCACGATGTATTTGAATGCCATTGAATCATGGAGGTGCAATATGGTGCATTCAATATGTTAGATAGTGATATGCTTGGGATGGACACACGTTATTGATATGTTTGGGTAAATGTAGTAAAACATTGAAATCTTGTTCCTTATGGATAGGGATGGTAACACCCAAAGGTAGCTTGACACCCTTAGTAAGTAGCAATTGAAGTTAGTATTTAGGATCCAAATCAAATACCATTTCTATTACTTGCATCCCTTTAGGATCTTGTTCAAATTTTCATGTGTCTTCCAATGTAGAAGCTCGATGAAGATATTTTATTAACACATTTGAAGATGAAGGTGGAATGTTTTGAATTTTCCCTAGAGAGGGTAAATGTGAAGGAATTCCATATTTAAATTTCTCTTGAATTGGCTCCAAGTTTTTCTTATGTTGATCGTGTGGTTTCCATGTGTATGTTTCAAGTTTTCTTTTAGTGTTGTTTCGGGTTTGGGTTGATTGGAGGTTTCCTCTTTTATAGGTGTGAAGATATTATTATGTGTTTTATTTGAATATTTTTTATAAATATTGACTATGAACAAAAGTGTAGCAAGATTGTATCGAAGCAAAAAGATAGTGCCAAAGCATAGTCTCATGTTGTATATGCACAATAGAATTGGATAGAGGTGTAGTTTCAAGTTTCAAGTGAAAGATAAACAATAGGAAGTTGCAAAGCACAACAACATTTTATAGTAGCATAATAGGATTAAAGAAAAGCACAATATAATTGGACAAAAGCACAACATAATTTTATAGTAGCACAATAGGATGAAAGAAGTATATCTTTACTCAATGTTCTTAATTTTGGGTAAACGATATTTGTTTGGAAAGAGATTCAATCCATAAATGACTAAGTTTCCATGCATGAACAAAAATCTTTAATGTATGCAATTTTTTTTATATCTAGGAATGCAAATAAAATTTTGCTTGTTTTGACGTGTTTATGATTTTTAAATGATTTTTTGATTAAATATGCAAGCACACAAAAAAAAAATGAATGCATAAGACACAATTTCCCTATGGCTCAATTTGGATTTTTGCCCCCCTTTTGGTTTCAAGTAGGAAGGATAATCTAAACACTCAAAAACACTAGGGACATGAACAAGCCTACTCAACTTGTGGGTGTATCAAGTCTTGTAGACACAAGGTACCATAAAAGAAGACAGTCAAAAAGTTTTAACTAGGTTGTATATGATTTACTAAGGTTATCCTCGATATACTACAAGGGTATGTTGAGTCTTAATTTTGTAGGTGAAAGGGAACACTTACAAAAATTGGGAGGAGAGGGTTACCCACTTTCCACCTTCACTTCTTTAAGGTATAAAGTTTTTAAAATCTTAGCCCAAATTGCTAATATTCCACTTTCAAGAGGAGTGTCTTTCAATTCACCCTATCTCTTTATACTCCATGAGAACACAAGAGTTGAGGTCATCCCTTAGAGTGATCAATTCTCTATGCATGCCTCCTAAAAAATAAAAGCAAGATCACTTATTTATAGTCCTCAATATCAATTTAGGATGCGTGAGGAGAGCATACGTAAGTAGATCTTGGGGATTAAAATATAACGATTCATTTTAGATCCCAAATCTAAATGTGGAAGGTTTATTATAAGCCTCATTTAAATGTGAGGAGGACACACAAAGACAAATAGTCTAAAGAAAATAATGATTCTATGATGAATAGAAGAAACTATGATAATTTGAAATATAAAAGAGAGGAATTTAAAACAAGTGCACCCAAATTTAATGCTTCCAACTCTATTTGCAAACCCTTTGATCCAATATGAAGAGCTCTAAGCTTGAATCTCAAAATAAGATACCCACACACACATAAAGAGAGTCACCAAGAGAGCTTTAGAAAGATAATGCTAATTCAGGTTAGAGGGTTAGATTCAACTAAAAAATATTAAGGTTTTGTATCAAATTTTTCAATATTTGCAAATTAAAAATCGAATGAAAGTAACATCTAAATGCCTCATAATCCTCCAGCCAAAAGTGTACCTATAAGATGTAGTAGCACATAAACAATGTGCAAAAGCGTTGATACATGATGCAAAAGCATCAATCCAAAGTGTAAAAGCACCAACCAAAGCATTGGTTTAGAGTGTAAAAACATTGTTTCAAGAGACAAAAATGGCATTTTATGATGCAAAAGTATTATTTCATAACTGTGGATGAATTGTTTTAAGATACAAAAGTGTTGCTTCACAATTGCATAAGTGTTGTTTGGGGATGTAAAAACATTGTTTTATAGATGTAGAAGCATTTTTTTCAGGATGCAAAAGTGTTGTTTCACAAATGTAGAAGTCTTTTTTCAAGATGAAAAAAAATCTACTTTAGGACAAAAGCATTGTTTCGAAGTAAAATTGTTGTTTCAAGATAAACATGTCGTTTCAAGACAAAAGTGCAGCTTCAGGATGCAAAGGCATTGAATCACAAAACAAAAGCATCAAAACATAATGTAAAAGCACAAAATCTAAGTGCAAATGCACATGAATAAGTTGCAAAAGCACAAGTATGGCATACAAATGAGCATAATCTCAATGCAAAAGCACAAAAACAGAACATCAACTCACCACGTAAGTGCATCAGATCATTTAATAAATATGAAAGTCGATAAACAAAAGTGCCAAATTGGAACAAATGCACATAATCAATGAACAATAGCATAGAAACTAGACATATACACCAAATCATAACACAAATGCAAGAAATTGAAATGATTGTGCAGATCTAAAAAAGGCTTTGAAAACTAAATATTTGAAAAATGAGTGACGAATGTACTTATATACCAAATGCATTGAATGTCAACCCAAAATCATTGAAAGTTGGCTCAAGGGTACCTTTTTAACCTACAACTTCTTAAAAACACAATTTTCTTGCAAAATATTATTAAGATCAAGGATGTGGGTCCTACCAAGTGTGTCAAAATGTGCTGGTATGAACATGTGAATCTAAATAAACTTAAATAATGCAAATGCAAGATCTGAATTCACACTTATGCTCACTTAATAGAGGCTAAGATCTATGCATAAAATTAAATGATGAACAATAATATCACAACAAACACCTTAGATTGCTCCATTGTTTACTTGTTACTTGCTTAAATGTTTGATGTGGATTGATCACTCTCAGATTTTTAGCATAACCTTGATATCAACATGATAAGATGAAGGCTTGATACTTGATGTTTGATAATGACAATGTTATGATATGAAACTACTCTCGATAATAATGCTAGATAGGGAAAATGGACTAGTGAAGGTCTTATTTATTTGTTTCACATAACATTCGATCAATGATGGAGATTAATTAAAAAGATCAATAGATAAATTTTTTTGAGATAGGGTAGAACCCATAATTAACACATAAATTGATGAGATGAAAAAACAAAAAAAAATAATACATAAAAAAAAATAATAAAAAGAAAAATAAAAAAAATAGATAAATTATTTAATATATATATTAGTATTTTTTTTCCATATCTACAAACTTTTTTAATTGAAAACCAAACATAACATTATATGCTTTCCTCTCAACACTACCTATTAAATCCTTCCTCCTTACTCCCTACATAACCCTAAATGGAAATACAATTTTAAACAATCTTATTTGAAATTGTAACTACAAATGTCCAAGAAGAAGTACCCTAACCTATTCTTATCTATTTTAGCCAACAATTTTTCTTCTATTCTTATCTATTTTAGCCAACAATTTTTCTTGTTGGAAACCATAACCTACTCGTTCCTAGTTGACGCAGCGTCGATGATGAACGCCATGTTATGCCCTAAACTATTTGTTGTTGCCGCAGCTTACATGAGCTCCATTTTTGCCCTGACCTAATTGCTTTTGCAGTGGCTCCTATGAATCCCAATTTATTCTGCAAACTTGGATCTTATTCACAAGAGTGGCGCTGTTAAAGAAAGCAAAACGTTCCAGTTAATTACATGGAGGCCCAGGTTTGGCAGAAATCAAATCCATCAGTGACTTCGACCTTCCTCAACAAAATTTGAACATTTTGCTTTCTTTGTCAGCGCCAATCTTGTCGATCTCAGGTTTGGCAGAAAATCAAATCCTTCAATGACTTCGGCCTTCCTCTTTTGACGATATCGACGGCGGAAGAGGCAAGGTTTGTTAGCTAGATTATAAAAGGGCATTCTGAATCTCTAATACCCCCAACCGCACAAAGAGCTCAACAAAATTCTATTTTTGAATGGAGAAAGTGAGAGGACTCAAAAATCACAAAAAAATTATTGATTGAGTCTGTGCCAGAAGGCAGGCAAGCGCTGCCCATCTAGTAGCTCTTCAATCAAGGTATGCATAAATTTTTTAAGCGAGCTAATTGCTATCGCCGCGGCCATTAGGTGTGATAGAATTGGTGAATATTTAATACATAGAAGTTTTGTTACATCTGAAAGTCATCTCAGAAAGTTTATTGTTATGTGCCAAATTTATTAAGTTAGCTAATTGCTAGTGCTAGGAGTGAACAATTATACATAATATTCAGAGGACAAGTTTTCCAGCTTTAAATGTTTGCAGAATCTGTAATTATGGGTTTGATGTCGCACCATTTAGATTACCGGAGTAGGATCTTAAAAAATATATGAAATTGGTAAACCAAAACAGTAGGCTTTTTCATTTACAGTGGAAGTTCATCAACAATAACATCACAAAATATTATTAGTTCGAAGCCAGTTACTAAACGGTAAACGGTTTAAAGCAGATTTTGGGGCCGAGCCTGACCAGGTCAATTTGAGTCTCTGGCACGACAAATTAAAAAATTTGCATCTCCAGAGAATTAGATTTTTATTGTTTCCAATTCATAATAAAATCAACGACATGTATTTAAAGTGTAACTCCTCTCAATGTAAACTTTGATGAACAGGTTGTTCTGTTACACGTAGCAGATACCCAATTGGAGAAATTGCTAATGTTTCAATGAGCTCGAGGTAATTTATAAACTAAACAATTTTCTGAGGGTTCAAAAATTTGTAGAAGCCACTGCTAAATAAACGGATGCTGGAAATAACGATGAGTGTTTTAAGTTTTAGTATCCTGTTCAGGATTTTTAATAATGTTTTTGATTGATCGAGTGTCAGACAATTTATGCCAAAAACACAAAAATGTAGAAAACTATGCAGGTTTCTGTCAAAATTAGTGAGTTGACTGAGTGAAGGCAGCAAAGCTTGCTGGTGGTGGCTCAGCTCGGGTCTTTGCACGTCTATCACAGATGCACGGTCTCTCAAAATTACGTTTTTAACAGTGTTACTCTAGTTTAGGGGACAGGCCGATGGATTTTTGGAGGTGAATATTTTTTCCAAACTTTGTGGATGGCATAAAAAATAATATACTAGCAATTGCACCTTGGTGTGCAATGGATATGCTGAAGAGGTGTGTGCTAAGGTCAATTAAGAAAAAAATTGGTCTATTTTTTTTTTCATAAATTTGAGTATTACATTAGGTCAAGTGTTAGGCCATGATGTTTTTTGTGCAACAAAGGTCTCAATGGAGTGATAGATTGAAATTAGCTATGCATCCACTTACAAGGATCCAATCATAACTGAAATAAAACCTTTAAATTGAGAAGATTATCAGGTTTCATTACCAACAGGCTCATGCAGGCTTATGTTATGTTCGAGTGAGAGAGAGAGAGATGGGTAAAGAGATAGAGAAGAAGATATCGATATAGATAGAGATGGAGAATGAGTAGATGAAGATGGAAAGGAGAGAGATATGTAGATATAAAGTGCGAGGAGAAAGGAATAGATAGAGATGGAAGATAAAAACAAATATAGGGAGAGAGATGGAAAGATAGAAAGATAAAAGTAGAGATATGAAGTTATATATAGAGATAGGGAGGATATAGTGGTAGAGAGATAGAGATAACTAGATAGATATAGAGGGATAGATGAAAGAAGTGATAGGAAGAGATTTATATGGGGAGGAAAATAGGTAGATATTGAGGTCTAAAAAGAGGGAGAAAGAGATGGATGGATAGAAGAAGGCATGTCTAGAGGTATAGGGGAAAGAGGAAGATATGGGTAGAGATGAAGATCGGGCGAGAGAGGAGGTATAGGGGGAAAGAGGAAGATATAGGTAGAGATGAAGATCGAGCGAGAGAGGAAGAGGGGAAAATAGATAGATAGATAGATAGAGAGAGGTAGAGGGAGAGATAAAGATGGAAAGATAGGAGGATAGAGAGGGAGAGATACTGGAAGAGATTTAGAGATCTATAAAGGAAGAGGGAGAGATAGAGATATAAATATATAGTGAGATAGAGATACAAAAAGGGGGAGAGGGGGAGAAATAAAGAGAATTGGAGGTAGCCACATAGAGATGGAGAGAAGGTGAGAGAAATAGGGGGAGATACACATTGGAAGAGGAAGAGACAGATATAGAGAAATAAATAAATATAAATATATATATATATATATATATAGAGAGAGAGAGAGAGAGAGAGAGAGAGAGAGAGAGAGAGAGAGCACTGATACATATAGTGAGGGAGAAACAAGGAGTGTGTATATACATTAGGGAGAATAGAAGTAGAGAGATATTAAAAGAGGGAGGGAGAGAGGGATACATACAGATAGAAAGAGCTAGAGATAGGGATATAAAAGAAAAAGTGTAGATATAATGTAAAATATAAAAGGGGTAATAGAGAGGTAGAGATGGAAGGAGAGAGAAAGGTGGAGAGGGAGAAACATAGATAGAAAGAGACTGACAATAAGAGGGGGGGAGAGAGAAAAATAGAGATAGAAAGATAAAGATATAGGAAGTGATATATGGAGAGAGGAGAGATGAAGAAAGATGAGTGTATAAGATCTAGAGATAAAGATAGGGAGGGAGAAATAGGGAGTGTGTTTGTGTGAGGGATATATATAGAGAGAGAGAGATAAGGAAGGAGAAATAGGGAATATGTGTGTGAGTGAAAGATCTATGGAGACAGATATAAAGAGGGAAAAAGATTTATAAATAGATATAGGGGGAGAGAGAGGGAGAGATAGATATAGTGAGAAGGATAGAGGGAAAAGAGAGAGATATAGAGATAGATAGGGGAGAGATATGTTGAAATTACCTAGCTAGCTTGGATTATATTAGCTCGGATTATCAAACTTTAATGTTGCTAAAAGCAATTAAAGTTTGATCATTATCTATGCGTTTAAACTCATTAGGACTGAGCCCAAAATAATTGTAATTAAACTGTGATAGGTCTGGACCTATTCTGGGTGGTAAAAGAAAGTCTTGTAATTAATCATGCCCTATATGTAACTTGTGGGGTTTTGGCGCCAAGTTATGGATAAAATTAAGATTATACGTGCTAGCCGACTTAGGTGAATTAAGGAGGCCAAATCTCCTATATATATGCAAGTATCATTCATTGTATCTGCACATCTTCAACGAACTTCTCCATTCAGCAATTTTAATCTTTTATCAGCGAAACACTCCTAGCATCAGTGAATCTCCTTCTAGCATCATCGAACTATTGGAGAAAGTAAACAAACCCTATCCAAAGTCAGCAGACTGTCTGTCTAGGGCAGCAAATTGATTTGCAGGTGTAGTGAAGCTCATCTACAAGACAACAGAGGCAGCGAAATCTTTCCCAGGCACAACGAACATATCCTCAAGTCTGCAATTTGGTGATTAGTGAACTCCTTTGGCATAGCGAACCTCTTCTTACAGTCAACAAACCATCTTGCAGGGTCAGCACACATACCTTCAGGTCTGCAATTTATCAGTGATCAGCAAACTCCATTTGTGGACTGCAGATAAGTTACATGCTTGTTCTATTTGCTGACCTAATACTACTATGTTAAATACTTAATGTGCTGAAGCTAATTGTAAAGAGACCTACTGATCGTTGATTAATAAGATCTGAGAAATTTGGCTGGGTTTTCACCTTCAAGAGGGAGGTTTTCCCAGGATAATTGTTTGTGTTGACATGCTACCTTCAGTATATGTGTGTGTGATCAAGGACACATAATACCCTAAAATTATTGGCATGAAATGAGTGATCAAAAGCTAGTCATTTCTCTCTTGCTCTCTTGCTCTAAAAGTTTAATTTAAGTTTTAAGTTGAAATTTATTTTATTATGTAAATTAAAATATAATTTTTGTAAAATAAATAAAATATTAATAAGACAAAAATACAAATTAAATTAATTCTAATGTCTTTTACTTTTTATTTGTAATTTTGTAAAAAGACATAAATAATTAAAATAACATTTTAACTTAATAAAAATTAATCCTTAAAAGAAGAATTAGAATACATTAAAAAACAAGATAGAATATCTAATTAAAGAAGGTAGCATTAAAAGTATTCTTATCTAAAGAAATTAATTCAAAATATAATTATTCTACAATGATTAAATTTTAATAAGACGACCAATTAGAAATTAAATTAATTTAAGTAATTTTTAATTATTATTTGGAATTTCATGAAAAGATATCAATAATTAAAATAAATATTGAACTTAAAAAAAAATCCTTAAAAAGAAGAAGAAGAAGAATTATTAGAATAAAGCTTATTCTTTCTTTTTTAATAATTTTTTCTTTTTTATTTTTTTAGAAATTTAATAAACAAGATAATAAAAGAAATAACATGAAAATATATTCTTATCAAAAGAATATAGTAAAAGATAGATTTTTCCTTTTATGAATATTCTTTTTCTAATTTATAATATTAAAATATATATTTTTTATTTTTTTATCATTAAAGATTTCTTTTTTAAAATTAATATAAAATTAAGCGTATGGTTGAGATTAGTTTTATAGTCTTGCACCCTTCTCCTCAATTTCAAACCATTGCTTTCAAAAAGTAGGTGGTTCACTTCATATAGGGAATGCCTTTTACGTAAACAATATGAATAAAAGAAGCTGAAATTTGTACAAAGTTGTACTACCATACAAAATTTTGTATCAGAAACAACAAATCTTATTGTGTCTTTACCTCTATCTTTAGCGTCTTGAGTGAAAATTATACCATTAACCAAGACATTTAAGATCGCCACATCTCAGATGTCTTGCATTGGACAATGATCCTGTGATGTCTCGGCCTAAATGGCTGGAACCCACCCTTTGATCAGTCAGCCATGTTTCCACAAGGGAGCCCACCTTTAGGCTCTTTGGTGGGACAAAACCCCCCCTCGTAATGCAGGTGGGTGCCATTCACTATTAGGTATGGCTTTTGGCTTGGTTGTTGTTGTTTGGTATTAGAGCCCGAATCTTGCTAGCCTGTGAATCATCAAAAGTTTATTAGTTTATGGTAGGTTATTTCCATTTCATGTCATTCTTCTATATTTCCATACCAAAATTTAATGTTTGCAGGCCAAGAAGATGAAGACAATGCAAGAATCCATATGAGAAATGTTAGAAAAATTACAGAAATTGCATGAATATCAGAATTTTTATTGCAAGGATGGAGTAGTATTGAGAGGCAAAAATAATGTTTTTGAAGGAAGAAAAATCAGTTTTGAATGAGATGGCTAAGGGAGTAACAAAGATGCAAGAAGAACAACCTATACTCTCACAACAAGAGGATGAATTGGCGAGATACCATGCTGAATATATTGTCCTGAATCTTTTCATCCGTTGTTACATGTCTTTTGAGGAATATTATGATATGAAAATAAGAAATGAGCAGAGGATGAGAAGGTGCAGAGAGTAGGAGCCAAAATAATCATCCTTGAAAGAAGTTGGGATAGTGGAGCAAGAAGAAAAATCGAAATTACAAGCCATCATAAAGCAAGAACAAGAAAAACCCTATAAGCAAGTTGAGGGTGAAGGTTCCTTGTTGATTTCTAATGATTGTGCATACCAACAAAGATTGATGAAGTAAAGGTGGGAAAGATTCTATTTGTGGTGTGCATAGAATTTGAGCTGAAGGAAGAGGTGTCAATAATTTCAAGCAATGTCGAAGCAACACCCACCTAAGCTTCAGGTATGGAAAATGAACTGTAATGATGATTTGCAAGATAGTAGTTATGGTAATTACAAAGGACCTTATTGGTATTATTATCAGTCTAGGGAAGATGGATATTATTCCTATTGGTCCAAGTGCTTGGAGATTGGGATCCAAGATCTTATGGCTGAAATGCCAAAGGTTCTAATGGTGATTTTGGCAGGGGTCTTGGCGGAGATTTAAGGCTTGTCTATGTTTATCCTCCCCCTCCAGCTACCAGTGGACCTTTTGCTTTTAGGCCTTTTTATCCAGGCAATCAGTTTTGACACATTGATGAGTACCCAATGCGGTTTGTACCTGTGATCTATGGATCAAGGTTAGATCCTTTTGAAACACAGTAGGCAAAATCCTCCCATTGTGGGTGTCCGAATCATGTGTGCCAACTTGAGACAAGGGCTATGAAGGGGACTGAAAAGGAAGAGCTAAAGGATGGCAATACTGAAAGGATGTGAAAATGAAAAACATGGAATATATAGGAATTGGTTGGGCCTGTTGTGTATTTTAATCCTTCAGAATGGCATGGCAAAACTCTTGATAATATAAATAGAAATGAAGGGAAAGCGGAGCATCGTATTTACTGGGTTCCTATGAATTGGAAGAGGAATGAGGGAAAATTGCATCCTTTTCTTGTCCTTGAGATTCTTGAAGAGGGTTTAAAGCTAGCAAGCTCTCAAGAAGGGATGACAAATGGATGTCTTGAAAATAGGCTCTCAATTGTGTAGAGATTTGGGGAGGCAAGCAAGGAAACGAAGGCAGGAGATGCTCTTGTGGAATGGATAGGAGAAGGGAATACAAATATGCTGAACCCTGAGGAAGGAACTAAGAATGGAGGTTCTGAAAAAGAATGGGAATCAGGTGCTAGACCTGTAAAATGTAATTATGTAGGAGGTAGGGAAAGTGAATGAAAAACGAAGTCCTGAGGAGGCTAGAAATGAAACCGTTTATAGACAAGCTATGGGAAATGATTCTGAAGATGAAGAGTAACGAACATCGTTGGAATTGATTGAACTCAAGAATCAGTATGAACTGCAGGAGCTCCATCCAAATGTGTCATGTTGTTTAAGAGTTACAGCTGGTGAAGGATTGATTTTATTAGTATCTGGAAATAGAGGGTGTGAAGGAAAAGGTAGATCGGTTAATGGACCTGGCAAACACTTGCAGTAGAAAGGTCCTTGTTCTCAAGTCTTATGATATTCATTTTTCAGTGTGGGAAATTTGCCAACAAAACATTCCTCCAGCACAGAAGTTGGGTGCGATGTACATAATATTGTGGAGATAGATGACTCTCGTAATGCTTTGCAAGGCTCACATTTGAGAACAAACAAACCATCCAAAAAAATTCCTAGAATTCTAAAGAGCAGTATATAGGATTGAGGAGCAACATTGACTTGAAGTGGAGCAAGCTTTTGGAGCTGACATTGCTAGAGGACAAGCAAAATCTGGGAGGTGAGGACTGTCATGTCCCCTCCAGGACAGCTGACCAGGGCATTTCTAATTAATAAATTACAATGTTTATTAACCCTCTCTCTCTCTCTCTCTATATATATATATATATATATATATAAAATTTTTGTAAATAATATAACAAGATTAATATTATAAATATTATTTATATAATAATTTAAAATTAAAATTTGAAATTTTTTCCTTCTTTTTGAGGCTGACCTGTCTTTGTTAATAAGACATTTTAGTATAAAACTATCTTAGGTGCCTTTTGGAGACAGCTTATGAAGAATTTACCTAGTGGATTTGATTCCTATTAGCAATCTGGGATGAAAACCCTAGATTGCAACCTTTCAAGGTAGGACAAAAACCCTCCTTCAACCTTCCTTCCATGCAACTTTCCTTGCATTCAATCTCATTCCTTGGGCGGTTTGCTGGTTTAACTGGCTAATTCACTCGCTTCAATGGTAGTGAACCAATTCAGAGACAACTTGTGGCATTATTAATCACTGGTCACCAATAATGGGGTTCATCTCTCATCTGAGTGCCATGTGGAGGGATTTTATTATCATTCAAAGTACATTCATTGGAGTGTGATTAGGGTGGTTGGTTGGACAGCCATTTCTAGGACAGTGCTTAGGGTTTGCAGGATTCAATTGTACAGGACAGAAAATATTCTTCAAAAAGAGGAAACAAACTTCCAGGAGCCAACATTGGACCCCAGGTCAACATTTACTCTTACACCATCACACACCCTTACTGCCAGGTCCTACAGACTATAGTGGGATGCTATGCTAGGAAAATAGGTCACAAACAATCAGGATGATCACACAGGTCCCATATTGTTGACTCAGTCATATGTGGATTTTATATTGTTGAAATTAAGAGTGTTGATGCCATGCATATCCGTTCTGCATTTGTACTTGTGCATTTTATATTCACTTTTCATGTTTACCAGTAATAAAAGAAAAGGGTACTTCACAGTGTAAGGTGGGTTATTTGACCTTGTAGTTTGGTTGATTAATGCGTGTAAAGTGGGCTGTTGGACCTTGTAGTTTGGTTGACTAATGCAAGATTTATAATATTGCTGCTCATTTGACCTGTTTATAGTTTGTAGCTCAAAATTTAAGCAAGGCAAGCACTACGTCAGAAGCTCAGATTGATAGTGAATTGCACCCACCAGTGTTAAGAGTGGGGTTTTCGTCCCACCAGAGAGCCTGGAGGTGGGCCCCATCGTGGAAACGTGGCTGCCCAATCATGGGTGTGTCCCAAATCTGGTACATGTCCAGCAGGAATCTGCACCACAATGGCATTTGGCTTGGGACATCACAGCTCACCATGCTCCAGAGGGCTCAACCTCAAGACCTCAGTTTTGATACTAGGCAAGGCAACCACTATGTCAAAAGTCCAGACTGATAGTGAATGGTGTCTATCAGCATTAAGAGTAGGATTTTTGTACCACCAGAGAGCTTGTTAGTGGGTTCCCCTGTTTAAATGTCGCTGCCCAATCATGGGTGGGTTCTAGCAGGAATCTACACCACTGCAGCATTTAAGCCAGGACATCAGAAACCCACAAACCCCAGGGATGCAAAATGCTACAATTTTCATAGTTAATGCCTCTTTTAATATACTGATCATGCAATCTACTGCCACGTTTTTATGTCATGTGGGATTCGGCCAACTCCCCTTTGGCCTTTGGCAGTCTCACATCCACCTAACAGTGAAAGCCATTTTCATTTTCTGCTACTGAGTAGTTCTTTACATTTTCAAACACATTGTCTAATCACATTTACTTTTTTTGACTTCTTGTTTATGTCTTACCATCATCAAGGAGTGTAGATATATTTAATCAATCAACACAACAAAAAATAAACTGGTATACTTGAATATGGACATATTAATGCAAAATAAATAGAAACATGCAAAATGGATGTCAGCGCCCAAAAATGGACTTTGTAGTAGCTTACTGTAAGTGTTGAACATGAACTTCTATGCATGTTGTCAACAAAGCTTTGGAAAATATCTTCCTATTAAAGCAATTGATCTAAAATTCAGAGTCACTAAGGAAATTCCTACCTTAAAATGTATCTATAAGCATGGCAACCTTCACAAGTTTCCAAAAGAAAGAAAGAAAGAAGTGCCCGTGGCTTTCCACAAGATTATAATTATGGAGGAGTTGCTTTACCATAACATGATAATGTGGAATCAATGTCTTGAGGAATAGTTTTAGAGAACCGGAGAGAGAAAATGATGTAGCCCTCTGACATTAATGAAATCCACATGTTTTTTCAGATGCTGGTGCTGTTAAGAATCATTACTGCAGATCTCTTCCATGCAATTTACAATGTAGGGAAGCCTTCTCCTACCTGATGTATGACCATACCCTACAGACATTGTTATGTTGATGGATGTGTTTCTGGTTTACTTTAGAGTGTTAATGAATTCCCTGCCTTAGTATGGCCAACATACCTTTTCTCCTAGAATAATATGTGCATCTTGATATGCTCCGATCATTTAAACTCATTGATATTTTTTTGATTTGGTTAAGATGAATATCGAGTAATAATTCTGTATGTTGATTATTGGGTCCTAAATTTGATATGAAAACTCATATCGATCTGTATCTTGTTTGGATATTGAGAAGTAGACAGGAGAAACAAAGCAGTAAATTACTATTGAGGAGCAGGCAGGAGACATGAAGCAGTGAATTCCTGCATTAATTATGAGTTAATCAGTTAAGTTTATCATATCAGGTCAGCTACCATCTTTGTTATTCCAGGGTGTCCTGAATAAGGTGTATTGTGCATCTCATGTAGTACTAACTTCCTCAACTCTCCCCCTTCAGGTATGTACATCCTTCCTTGGTACCTTAAAATACCACCAGGTTCTATTTCATATCCATCATAGCGATGATCTGAAGAATCTTTTCCCAAGGCTTGTTTAACCCTTAGGTAATGCTCATCTTCCGGAAGGTTCTGCAACACTTGTTGTTTCAAGTTTGTTCTAGTTGTCACCATAGTAGATATGTGTCTTTTTTTGCTGAGAGCGCTACCCTATTTTCCTTCCTTAAATAATGCACCTTTTTCTGAAAGAAAGCACACTTAGAAAATTTCCCATAAAGCTTGCAATCTCTCAACTGTTGCAAAACTATCCTTAAGTGCTTCTTATGTTCTTCTTCATTCTTAGCATAGATCAAAATATCGTCAATGAAAATTAGAACAAACTCATCCAGGTATTCTCTAAAAATACTGTTCATGAGGTTCATGAATGTTGTTGGGGCATTGGTTAAACCAAAAGGTACGACTGTGAATTCATAGTGCCCATACCATGTTCGGAATGCAGTCTTAGGAATATCCTCATCTTTAATCCTTAACTGGTGGTATTCTGATCGAAGATCAATCTTGGAGAATACTGTTGCACCTTTCATTTGGTCAAACAATTCATCTATCCTTGGCAAAGGATATCTATTTTTGATAGTCACTTTATTCAACATCCTATAATCAATGCATAACCTTAAAGTGCCATCCTTCTTTTTTATGAAGATCACCGGTGCACCCCACGGGGATACACTTGGTCTAATAAATCCTTGCCTAAGTAATTCTTGCAATTGAGCCTCTAAGCTCATACAATTTTGTTGTTGTCATTCTATATGGAGCCTTAGATTGCGGCCCTGTTCCTAGTAAGAGTTTTATAGAAAAATCAAACTCTCTCTTAGGTGGTAACTTAGTAAGGTCTTCTGGAAAGACATCCAGGAACTCTCTAAGGATAGGACAATCCTTAGGACTCTTTTCAACATTATCCAAATCACTTACCATGACAGCAATTATGGAACATCTTTTCCTTTGGGCCTTCTTGAGTTGCATTGCTGAAATGTGTCTCAATTCAAGAGGCTTTTGAGACCCAAGAATTTCAACTGAATTCCCAAAATCATCTATACAACTAATGACCTTATCCTCACAGTTTACTATGGCTTTATGCTCAGGTAGCTAGTTGATACCTAAGATCACATCATACGATCCTAATGGTGCCACATAAAGGTTAACCTGGGTTTGGAAACTGGAAAGTTCTAGTTCACTGCAAAATAGACAAGAATCTACCCTTCGTTCTGCTCGATTCTCATATTGGATCATCCATGCAAATGACATATAACTAGATCTAACAGATAATCTAGAAACTACTTTAGGATCAACAAAGCATTCAGTAGCTCATGTATATATTAAAATAAAAACTGATTGCCAAAAAAACTTACCCCTCATCTGAATAAGTGAGGCTTGAAAATCAGCCTGATGGTTGTCAATTGCTGCGTGAATCTGGTGTTGTGAGGCTCCTTGTTGATTTGCTCCTCTTTGTGTGGGGGTACGTTGCGGACAATTTGAGGCATAATGACTCCCTCCATAGTTGTAACACCCGTCCCTAGGTTCGGAATTGCCACCTGACCTACCTCTGTCCAAGTTCTATCGGGCATTGTAGTTGGTGTTACTATTTGCTCTCTTATTACCATCTCGATTCACTCTTCCCTTTTCTTGAGTGTTGGGTCCTCTCTTCAGATTCCTTATTTTTTGATTGTTGTTGTTGTTGTTCTTTTGGAAATTCTTATTTCCAAAACTTGGTCTGGTATTCACATTTTTACGAAAATTTCTCATCTGCTGCAACTTCTACTCTTTCTTGGTTGCTTTCTCAAATACTTCTTCCATAGTCAGTGGATTATGAATATCCACTTCTGCTCCAATATGAGTTCTCAAACCCAAGATGAACTTTCGGATGCGAAATCGGTCATCCATCTAATATTGTGGAACATACTTAAGAAGTTTGGTAAACTTCTCCCAGTATTGAGTCACGGACATGCCACCTTGTGTTAAGTTTTGAAATTCAGCCATCTTCTTATCGAAGAATAACTGAGGAAGCCACCTCTTCCTAAAGGATTGTAAAAATAATTCCCAAGTGATATCTCTAGGTTGCAACTTCCTTTCGGACTCACTAGAACTCAATGGGGTATAACCTTCAGACTCATCATCACTGAGTGGGGTATATCCCTTTGACTCATCATCACTGAGCGGGGAATATTCCTCTGACTCGTCAGAGCTAATCACAATTGGTCTAATAGGAGAATAATCTAACTCAAGCTCCTCCTCCTCTATAGGGATAGTCTTTTCATCGAGGGATTCAGTAGGGACTACTCCTATCTCAACATTTTCTTTTTCTTTTGGTTCATCAGTAACTTGTTTTTCTACGAAAGGACCATTTTCCTCCTCACTGGTCCATCCTCCACTTGGATGGTTATCCATAACAGGCATGACATGAGATATAGTGAGCATACCCAGCTACTAACTTACGAGCCGTCTGTTTTGTTCGCACCATCTCTATAAGTTTCAACACAAAACTACTATTCTCAATACTCAACTTGCGAAGTGACTCATAAGTCCTAGTGTTATACAACCTAAGAGCTCTGATACCAAAATCTAAAGACGTAAATTACTCTATATGATATCAGTTAATAAGTCTATTTATGAATAAAGAGTAGATTATGTCATATAGAGTAAATTACGTCTTTACATTTTGGTATCAGAGCTCTTCGGTTGTATAACACTAGGACCTATGAGTCACTTCGCAAGTTGAGTATTGAGAATAGTAGTTTTGTGTTGAAACTTACAGAGATGGTGCGAACAAAATAGACGGCTCGTAAGTCAGTAGCTGGGTATGCTCACTATCTAAGGGTCAAAAAGGAACCCATATCTCCTGTCATGCCTGTTATGGATAACCATCCAAGTGGAGGATGGATCAATGAGGAGGAAAATGGTCCTTCCGTAGAGAAACAAGTTACTGATGAACCAAAAGAAAAAGAAAATGTTGAGATAGGAGCAGTCCCTACTAAATCCCTTGATGAAAAGACTATCCCAAATGAGGAGGAGGAGCTTGAGTTAGATTATTCTTCTATTAGGCCAGTTGTGATTAGCTCTAACGAGTCAGAGGAATATTCCCCGCTCAGTGATGATGAGTCAAGGGGATGTACCCCACTCAGTGATGATGAGTTTGAAGGTTATACTCCACTGAGTTCTAGTGAGTCCGAAAGGAAGTTGCAACCCTAGAGATATCACTTGGGAATTATTTTTACAATCTTTTAGAAAGAGGTGGCTTCCTCAGTTATTCTTCGATAAAAGATGACTGAATTTCAAAACTTAACACAAGGTGGCATGTCAGTGAGACTCAATACTGGGAGAAGTTTACCAACCTTCTTAAGTATGTTCCACAGTATCAGATGGATGAGTGATTTCGAATCCGAAAGTTCATCTTGGGTTTGAGAACTCATATTGGAGCAGAAGTGGATATTCATAATCCACGGACTATGGAAGAAGTATTTGAGAAAGCAACCAAGCAAGAGAAGAAGTTGCAGCAGTTGGGAATTTTCCGTAAAAATGTGAATACCGGACCAAGTTTTGGAAATAGGAATTTCCAAAAGAACAACAACAACAATCGACAAATAAGGAAACTGAAGAGAGGACCCAACACTCAAGAAAAGGGAAGAGTGAATCAGGATGGTAATAAGAGAGCAAATAGTAACACCAACTCCAATGCTTGACAGAACTTGGACAGAGGTAGGTCAGGTGGCAATTCCGGACCTAGGGATAGGTGTTACAACTGTGGAGGGAGTCATTATGCCTCAAATTGTCCGCAACGTACCCCCACACAAAGAGGAGCAAATCAAGGAGCCTAACAACACCAGATTCACGCAGTAGTTGACAACCGTCAGGCTGATTTTCAAGCCTCACCTATACAGATGACGGGTAAGTTTTTTTGGCAATCAATTTTTATTTTAATAGATACAAGAGCTACTGAATGCTTTGTTGATCCTAAAGTAGTTTCTAGATTATTTGTTAGACCTATGTCATTTGCATGGATGGTCCAATATGGGAATCGAGCAGAACAGAGGGTAGATTCTTGTCTATTTTGTAGTGAACTAGAGCTTTCCAGTTCCTAAACCTAGGTTAACCTTTATGTGGCACCATTAGGATCGTATGATGTGATCTTAGGTATCAACTGACTAACTAAGCATAAAACCATAGTAAACTGTGAGGATAAGGTCATTAGTTGTATAGATGATTTTGGGAATTCAGTTGAAATTCTTGGGTCTCAAAAGCCTCTTGAATTGAGACACATTTCAACAATGCAACTCAAGAAGGCCCAAAGGAAAGGATGTTCCATAATTGCTGTCATGGTAAGTGATTTGGATAATGTTGAAAAGAGTCCTAAGGATTATCCTATCCTGTCCTTAGAGAGTTCCTGGATGTCTTTCCAGAAGACCTTACTAAGTTACCACCTAAGAGAGAGTTTGATTTTTCTATAGAACTCTTATCGGGAACGGGGCCGCAATCTAAGGCTCCATATAGAATGACAACAACAAAATTGTATGAGCTTAAGGCTCAATTGCAAGAATTACTTAGGCAATGATTTATTAGACCAAGTGTATCCCCGTGGGGTGCACCGGTGATCTTCGTAAAAAAGAAAGATGGCACTTTAAGGTTATGCATTGATTATAGTATGTTGAATAAAGTGACTATCAAAAATAGATATCCTTTGCCAAGGATAGATGAATTGTTTGACCAAATGAAAGGTGCAACGGTATTCTCCAAGATTGATCTTCGATTAGGATACCACTAGTTAAGGATTAAAGATGATGATATTCCTAAGACTGCATTCCGAACATGGTATGGGCACTATGAATTCACAGTCGTACCTTTTGGTTTAACCAATGCCCCAACAACATTCATGAACCTCATGAACAATATTTTTAGAGAATACCTGGATGAGTTTGTTCTAATTTTCATTGACGATATTTTGATCTATGCTAAGAATGAAGAAGAACATAAGAAGCGCGTAAGGATAGTTTTGCAACGGTTGAGAGATCGCAAGCTTTATGGGAAATTTTATAAGTGTGCTTTCTTTCAGAAAAAAGGTGCATTATTTAGGGAAGGAAAATAGGGTAGTGCTCTCAGCAAAAAAAGACACCTATCTGCTATGGTGACAACTAGAACAAACTTGAAACAACAAGTGTTGCAGAACCTTCCGGAAGATGAGCATTACCTAAGGGTTAAACAAGCCTTGGAAAAAGATTCTTCAGATCATCGCTATGATGGATATGAAATAGAACCTGGTGGCATTTTAAGGTACCAAGGAAGGATGTACATACCTGAAGGGGGAGAGTTGAGGAAGTAAGTACTACATGAGATGCACAATACACCTTATTCAGGACAGCTTGGAATAACAAAGATGGTAGCTGACCTAAGATCTTTGTATTTTTGGCCTAAACTCAGAAAGGAAGTGATCGAGTGTGTGGCACAATGTTTGGAATATCAGCGAGTGAAAGTTGAACATGTTCATCCAGCAGAATTTTTATTCCAACATGTTATACCAGAATACAAGTGGCAAGTAATCAGTATGGATTCTATCCAAGGATTACCGATGAGCATAAATAAACATGACACTATCTTAGTAGTGGTGGATAAGTTGACAAAAGTTGCACATTTCATCCTGGGAATCTCAAGGATGGATCATTTGTTCTTGCTAAGAAATTTGTGCAAGAAATTTTTTGGTTACATGGTGTACCAGAAACCATAATATCAGATAGGGATACCGGGATGACTTCTAGATTCTGGACAACATTAAATGCAACATTGGGAACTAGATTGAATTTTAGTTCAGCATATCATCCTCAAACTGACGACCAAACATAAGGGTTAATCAGGTTGTGGAAGATCTTTTACGGATGTATTGCATGGATCAGTAGTACAAATGGGAGGAGTACCTGCCTTTGGTTGAATTTGCTTATAACAACTCCTTTCATGCATCCTTAGGGATGGCACTTTTTGAAGCACTCTATGGGCGAAAGTGTCGCACACCTATCAGTTGGGATAGACAGGAAGATAGGATCATCATTGGTCCTGATTTACTTAAGGAAATGGATGAGCAAATGGTGTTGATCAAGAGTAGGTTGAAGGAGGCAGCTGACTGACATAAGAGTTATGCAGACCGAATTAGGACTTTCAGACAATTTGCTGTAGGAGATAAAGTTTTTTTGAGAGTCAAACCTCATAAGAGCTCTATCTCGTTTGGAAAATCATCGAAGTTGGCACCAAGATATGTGGGACCCTTTGATGTACTGGAAGTTATTAATCTAGTTGCTTATAGATTAGCTTTACCCCCTGCTCTAGCTCGAATCCACAATGTGTTTCATGTTTCTTTGTTGAAATCTTATTATGCTGATGCAACTCATATTCTTGATTAGCAATCTTTACAGGTATAGGATCCAGGGGTGGTGCTAGTGGAGCCCATCCGAATCCTAGATCAGCATAGTGTGAAGCTACGTAGCAGAGATTTCACTTAGTATAATGGTCCAGTGGGACCAATATTCTGAGGATAGTGCTACATGGGAGGATGCTGAGACGATTGACCGTCATTTTCCTCATTTGCTTTCTTAGGAAATAGTTGCTTATCATATGAGATATCTTTGAAACAATGATTTTGATTTTATGATGTGAACTTGGATAGCATGTATGCTATTGTTATTATTTATATTTGAAACTTGATGTATGGTTAACATTTTATGAAATAGAATTGCTATGTTCTTATTGATGGATAATACGACATCGAGATGATGTCTCTTCCAAGAGGGGAAGGATGTCACGAATCATATTTTCGATAACGAGTTATTAGGAGAAATAATGTAGGTTTTTATTTGTGAATTGAAATTGAAACAAATATGAGCATTCATTTTGATGATAATGCAGTTTGTATGCAAATAATAAGAAATGATGTATGCATTTTACTCATGCAATATGCAATTAGATAGCTAGTATTATCGTAATTGGGGATCGTCATTACTATCGAACTATTGAGTGCAAGTGATGTAGGGATAGGTGAACGAAGATGAAGGCGAGAACAGGACTCAGGTAGAGTTGTTTTTAGCTTATGACTTTGGTAGACTAGAGGAATCTCACACACCACAATAGAAAAATTGTTTGTATTATGATTTTGTCGATGTGTTATTTTAAGTTGAAATGATTTGAGTAAAAAGTAGTTGTTATGTTGATTTCATATATAAAATGACTATTAGTTGAAAAATTAGCAACTTAACATTCCTATTAAATATGATTTAAAATGCAAATTTTATGTTGACATGATTGCAATCGTATGAAGTTGATTATTGTTTTAAAGTTATTTTTCGTTTGAAAATGAGAATAATGGTCTTGTCGATTTAAGTAATAGTTTATGAGTATAAATTTCTTATTTAAATGAAATCGATCAATATATATATATATATATATATCCATATATTATTAGTTTATTAATAACATAGAAGATCAAATTAGAATTTAATTCTATTTAATTTTTAATGATTAAAATGCAAGTGATAATTATAAATATGTTATCGTTTATGTTAACATTAATGCTTGTTTTACCAAAGGTGGCGGTGGCGGTGGTGGTTGATAGGTCGACTACCCCACCAAAGGACAATTACTCCACCAAACTGCAGATCACTCCACCGAACTGCAGAATTACAATCGCTTAATGGCTCGTGACCGATGGGGGAGGGAGTAAATTGGCATGTAGTGCCATGGCGTTAAGAAATTGCAGATCTCTCCATTAACCACGGAGGCAGTTGGAAGACTGCAGTCTCCACGGTGATGGTGGAGGCGTTAAGAAATTGTAGATCTCTCCATTAACCACGGAGGCAGTTGGAAGACTGCAGTCTCCATAGTGATGGTGGAGAAGACCAACCACCTCTTCCACGATCCAAGGCCGATCACTTCAGGAAACATCACTTGGCCTCCCACCACTCCAAAACCTGTCGATAAGAGAGACACATAGACTGGAAATACCTTGGGAAGGAGAAGACGTGGAGTAGTTAAGTAATAAACCTGTTTATAATGCATCCAAGATGACAAAATCATAACAATAACTGAACCATAGATATAGTAGATTACGTAGGAGAAAAATAGTATACATAGAGGCATAGGCTCGATAGAGAGGGTGCAGAAAAGATATAGAGAAAGATAGCAAGTTGAAGTAGAGAGAAATAGAGAGAGAGCCATTTTGAGTAGAGATAGAAGGAAAAATAGGGAGGTGATTCGAGGAAGATCCGATAGAGAACTTTTGAACCATCAATCAAAATAGAAGTAGGCTGATCTAGAGGAGGCACGCAAGAGTTCACTCCAAGCCAGTATCAAAGCGTAAGGAGGTAGGATCTTCATTTCGTTTTGGTTATTTTGCATTAAGAAATGATCGTGAAATAGTGCTATGGTTGTAGCATAAGATTTTATTTATGATATTCCATGTTTATATTGAATTTGTTTTTATTATTCTTTAAATGGTCATAGAGGGAAAACATTAGGTGGTACATGGAATGAAATAGCTAAGAAATGCATTTATATTGTTTAAGAATGGTAAATAATGCTAATGGGTTAGGATAGATATTCATTTAAAGAATGTGTACTCAAATTTAACTCATTTATATGAAAAGAATCATACTTGCGTTACACCACCTTATTTTTGTACTTAGTTGATTTATTTGATGAAATATGTTTGCTTATCAAAATTGCGAAATTGTTATTCTGCAAAAGATTGTTTCCAAATAGGTGAAAGTAATGAAATAGTTCTTTATTTATGAAAGTGTTAGGAAAGATGTTAATCCTTTTAGTCAAAAGATTGTATTCTTTATGGAAATGTATTCTTGTTTTATGGGAACCAAGCTAGATAGGCTTGTGTATGGAAAGTTACTTTCTGGGATGGGTGCCGATTATGGAATCCAAGAGAGAATAGTTGCATTTTCCAAACTATCTATTTTTGCTATGCATGGCATTATACTTGACCGAGTAATGAATTGAATTAACTATTGAAATAGGTGGAATTCTTTTATTTATGCTCTTTACCATATCCTTGATTGATATTGCTTGTTTCTTAAAAGAATTAGAAAAATGAAAATGCTTGTATCATCTAGGCACGCACTAGATTTCATCTTGTCTTTCGAATTCTTTTGCTAAACCAATTCGTGCAGGGTCGGGTATTCTTGATTGACCAAGAATTCCGGGGAAGCGTAAGCGTCAAGGTTGGGCGGAAAAAACGTCTGAATATTGTTCTCGTCTTCATTCAATGGACTGAAAGGAAGCGACTCAAATTGGAGATCAACGGATGTATCTCACTTTCTTTATGTTTGGTTAAAACTTAAGGCATTAGAAAGCCTAAGTATGGTATAATGATATGTAACGAGAAATTTGTACCTTCCATTGTATATGAAAATTTTATTTAACTCCTTGATATCTATGATTGTTATAGCAATTTATTAAACTTGGTTTATATTATGTATGAAATAGACTTATTAACTGATTTATGAGTTTATTTATGAATAAAGGGTAGATTATGTCATATAGTGTAATTTACGTCTTTACATTTATTGACCTAATGGGAGAATAATCTAACTCAAGCTCCTCCTCCTCTATAGGGATGGTCTTTTCATCGAGGGATTCAGTAGGGACTACTCTTATCTCAACACTTTCTTTTTCTTTTGGTTCATCAGTAACTTGTTTTTCTACGGAAGGACCATTTTTTTCCTTACTGATCCATCTTCCACTTGGATGGTTATCCATAACAGGCATGACAAGAGATATAGGATCCTTCTTGACCCTTAGATAGTGAGCATACCCAGCTACTGACTTACGAGCCGTCTATTTTGTTCGCACCATCTCTGTAAGTTTCAACACAAAACTACTATTCTCAATACTCAACTTGCGAAGTGACTCATAGGTCCTAGTACTGGTACAACTAATTTTCAAAAATAGGAGACTGGGGGACTTGGATACGCCAAATTTTTTCTTTAATATAATTTAAAAACATGAATCTCAAAGGCTTGTATGATTTTGCAAAGGAAACACCAATCTACATTATCATAAGCTTTTGATATGTCTAACTTAATTATCATACTTGATCTATTTGTGCTTTGAAGAGTGTGGATTGCTTCTTGCGCCATAATAACCCCATCAAGAATTGAGTGGCCTGGGACAAAACTTGTCTATTCTTTTGATATAATGCTATCCATGAGAGGCTTCATTTTATTTGTCATGACTTTTGAAAGGATTTTGTAAACTGTGTTGCATAGAGAGATGGGTCTAAAATCTCCTAGATTTGTTGCTTTCTCCTTCTTTGGTATGAGAGCAATAAACGTATTACTGATTTCTTCAAGTATTTTCCTTGATCTTCTTGTGCATTCTAAAGCTTTTGTAAGCTCTTGGCCCAATATATGCCAACACTTGTTGAAAAAATCTGCAGGGAAGCCATCCGGGCCAGGAGCCTTTCTAGAAGGAAGCTGGTTTAGGGCTTGAAATACTTCCTCCAGATTGATTTTCTCGTTTAGATTCTGATTCTGCTCATCTGATATAATCTTAGGGATCATTTCCAGAAACTTTTTTTGTTTAGACAATTGAGAGCCTTCAGTGTTGTTTAGGAGGTTGGAGTAATAAGTGATGATCTCCTTCTTTATCTCTTCAAGGTCCTCTGAGATTTGATTTTGATTTGTCTCCAGTTTTGAGATCCAATTCTTGCTCCTTCTAAGCTTTGTAACATTATGGAAAAACTTGGTGTTTTTATCTCCCATTCTAAGCCAGTTCTCTCTAGACTTTTGTTTCCAAAAGATTTCTTCTTTTGAAAGGATATCCTCATACTCCAAAAGGAGGTTCTTTCTTGTTGAAAGGATTCTTGATCCATACCCACTGAGATGATCTTGTCATTTAAAGCTGCCAATCTCTCTTCTAATGATTTTTTGGTTGAAAAAATGTTTTTAAAATTTTGAGAATTCCATTGAAGCAATTTTTGCTTTACTAATTTTAACTTTGAAATAAAGCAAAAGAGTTTTGATCCTTCAAATAATTCTTCCTTCCACCAATTTTCAATCAAAGTTAGAAAATTTGGATCTTTCATCCACATATTCTCGAACCTAAATGGAGATCTGGAAGATTCTTGGTTACCTTGAAGTGTAAGCAAAATGGGAAAGTGATTTGAACCTGAGCAGGGGAGGACAACTTAGTTGAAGGCAAAGGGAAAGGATCTAAAGTCACCCTGCCAGAAGAATCTATCTATTTTTTCTGCAATATTGCTAAAGCCTTTCCTTCTGTTTGTCCATGTGAAGGATTCCCTTGAATCTATTTCTAATAATCCATTCCTTTCAATCCAATCATTAAAATCCTGCTGGGATCCATCTAAGCGGGTGATGCCTCCCCTTTTGTCTGAAGCTTTCCTAATGGCATTGAAGTCACCTCCTATGATGAGCTGTTCCTTAGCCAATAGAGATATGACTCCATCTAAAGAAAGCCATAAGAGTCGTTTTTTGAGTGGGGACATTGGGCCATAAGTGTTAATAACAGAAAAGGAAGAGTTTGACTGAAGGTGAGTAATTTTAGCTAGAAGCCAATTTCTGCCAGAAGCAATGCCCTCAACTTGGACTTGAGAAGGCTTCTAGATTATCATTAAGCCTCTAGAGGCCCCTTCTGAGGCCACTGTCAATTGCAGAGATACGTGGAACAAGGGACTAATTTCGCTACCAAATGAGACTGCTTGCTTACGCTCCAACTTAGTTTCTTGCTCATGATGCCTATGCTAACCAAAAGAATCCTTCTTTTGATCACCCTCTGTTTGTTAGGGGCGTTGAGTCCCCTAACATTCCATGATAGGATTTTCATTGTTGTTCAAGAAGGGGGTTTCCCTTCCATACTTTCCAAAGATCTGATAGTTTTGATTGATTCTTCGCAGCCCCATCCTGGGCTCTAGCTTCCATGAGGGATCTGCGACCCTTTTAAGGAGGGGAAGATCCAAAGTCCAGTTTCTCCATACCCTCTTGGTTCTGTTGCAGCCCTAGTTTCCTTTTCCTTAATCTGAGAATACAATACTGCCAAAGGAGTATCTAAGACCGAGTCCAAGTCTTCATCCTCTATCATGAATTCCTGAAAGATTTTCTGGGCATTCTGATCAATAGACAAATCCAGGCCTTGTGGCAATAATGGCGGTGACAATAGAAGTGGATAAGGGATCTCCGCCGATAGATTAAAATGTTGCTTTGTTGGAAAAAGATCTGGAGCAGGGGAGATCTCTCCTTCAGATAAGTGTGGCTCATCTTCCTCCTCCAAATCAGCTTTAAGGTCCTTTTCAATAACATCCTCTTCCTGTAAGATTTTAGCAAGATGCATAGGTTTACCTTTGCTAGATTTTATTAGTGTTGGAGTTCCCCTTGGTCTCTTTCATCTTAGTTTATACTTCCTTTTGGAAACCTTTGCAGGATGTTGAGAGAATATATTGAAGGCACCTCTGCTCAGAGAGGGAGTTTTCTTTTGATCAAACAAACTCCTAGCTGTCTTTTGTGGTTGGATCTTGACAATCAGAGATAAAATGAGAGGAGGACAACTTAAAGGAGATAGCGGAGAGGATTGAGATCCTTGACCTGAAAAAGATTGAATCAACATACCTGACTTCTCTCTTGGAAGCCGATTTTTTCTTGGGGTGTGAAGGAGCTGTGAGTCTATAGGAGCAGGAGATACAGGCCCAGGAGCTAAGACTCTATCTTGAGACTACAGAGTAGCATCCTTGCTTGCTGGAGCAATTTCCAATACTGGTGGGTCGGATAGATTTTCCATTCCGTTGTCCACCCTCTGAAGATCTAGACCAACTATGCTTGGCTTTGGTGTTAGATGTATTGGGTTTAGAGCTCCCATAGATGTATTGGGTTTAGAGCTCCCACAGAAGCTGCCAATGAGCAGTTTTTAACTATTTGATTTTGGAGGATACATTTGCTAGGGATTTCCTTTCCCAATCTCAGCACTTTCTGTTTCCATGTACCCATTTCTAAAATGATTTCTAATTCACTATAAAAGCCTTGTTTAAGGTCAATCTCAACATATATGTTAGCCACATCCCCTTTTAGGCCATTCAGGAAATCCGCCTCAATCCCCACTAAGGATCCTAATGCATCACCGATCTTCAACAGAGCCTCCGAGCACCAAAACTCAGATGGGAGACCCACTAATGAAAGCCAAACTATAGTTTTCTCAAATCTATGATTCATTGGATCAAAGCCTGGTTTCCAGTCTAGAAAGTGAAAGGTCGAGCCTTGAAAAAACAGTGGGCTGTTGTTTATGATTGCATTCTTCAGTGTTGAGTCCATGCATTCTAGGAAGAAAAATTCATTTTGTAGTTGTCTGGCTGAGATCAAACCTGGAAAGGAAGAAGTCCACCAAGCAATTATTTCTTTGCTATTCCCACCACTACCACACCATTGCGCGAAGAAAGCATTTTCTTTGAATAGAGCAATCGTAGGATTCAAAGAGTCTGAAGGTAGAACAAACAGTTTGCTTCCCATGGATTTCCTGTTCCATTTTTGAACTTTGTGATCAAAGGGAGGTATTTGCCACGGGGGGAAAGGTTTTTTGAAACCCGAAACCCTCTGATCCCTGAAGGGCAGTGTGGAAGAAGCTAGAGGGCAAGCTCGCCAGTTTTGATGCTGAGACTGCTGATGATATGACGAGGCTTGCTTGGGTGGAGCAAATCTCTGTTCCCTAGATGAAATAGGGATGCTATTTGGGCCTGTTGCTACTTTCCTAGCCCAAGATTCTAAGCTTAGGTGCTTAGAAGCATCATTAAACATATGTTTATGTTTGCAAGCTTGTTGGGTAACGACAGACCGACGAGGAGAGACTGAACTTTCTTGTGGAAGGTGTGCATGAAATCCAGTCCAGAAATGACTTTGATTGTTCTGGTTCTTTTGAAGCCCTTGACCTCTGTGATTCTTCTGAAAGCTTGAGGATTTCTGGAAACCCGTCCAGTAGTTCTGACTCCTAAGAGGGCCCTGATTAAAGTATTGATTTTGGAAGCGCACTGATTTCTGAAAGCTCTGATTTCTCTGGATTCTCTGAGGCCTTAAGGAGTAACCCTGAGGTCTTGAGGAGTAACCTTGAAGAGCCCATTTGCTCTGAATCTTCTGATTTGAAAATGCATCTGGCCTCACCCTCTCCATTACAGAAAATCTGGATCCACTTGGGTGGCTTATTTTGCCATAGGTAAAGACAATATTGTCTTTCAAATTTTATACTTGTACAGATTCCTTTAATATCTTCACAATTTATTAGTTGTTCAAAAACAGTCACATTTAATAAAGAATTTTGAAAAACACAAAATAAACACATCAGAAAAAATTCTACTGACACAAAATAAACACATCAGAAAAATTCTACTGACTACATAACCAGTTCCATGATAGTGATACCCATTCTGAAGTCAGCTTCGAAATCTCGCTGTAAAAATAAACTCTTGAATCAGACTGTGCCAAATATCTTCCAAATTAATTAGAGAGGGAGAGACTATGCCGAAAGTCTCTCCCAAAGTAGAAAAAGCAACATCACGCAAACAACGGTGACAAAAATATAGCTTTCGAATACATAAGATTAAAAAAACGTGCTTTTGAGGCAGGTCGACAGTCAAATTTAGACCTTCATTCCTCATCACTAACCCCTCATAAATAGGAAGATAGCATCAGCATAGAGATTTCTAGTATTATTATTATGACATGTGAAAACCTGACAAATTTAATATTGAGATTGATTATGTGGGCTTATTGTACTTTTCTCTTTTACTTAAATATAGCTTACCTAGAACACAAGGTGGCATCTCCTGCTGTTGAACTTGTAGTTCCTTTTTAAAATAGCAGATGAGTGCAACTGCAAATATTTTGTTGCAGGACAGTACAAATAAGATGAACATATCAGATAGGAGCTTTTGACCTATTCAGAATTTCAGAAATGTAAATAATTTCTAATCACTTTGGGCTACATTCCAGAAATACATCGTTAGAATTTACTTAATTTAACAATTTGTTTCACATGGCATTGAATCAGATTCGCAGACTTGCAGGATAACAGATTGTACTTGAATATTTTTTTAATGATGAAGATTTGAACTCAGCACCATTTAGTATTTGATGATGGTACATCAGTTATTGCTGGTATTGTCATTTAGAAGAAGAGCCTCCTTTTTCATTTGAGAGAGAGCATAAGCACAATCCATGCACAGTTTATCCGGCTCTGAAAAAATGTTATCTGCAGCCATTGCTATGAACTTTGCTTTTTCTGCATAGCTCTGGAAATGCACAACTAATCCCTGTCACAACAACATCTACATTAATGAACATCTACATTAATGAAGACAGTTTTCATAATTGATAAGTAAGAGATATCTTTTTCACTGTTCAGTGCATCAAATTATGATATTGTTTTTAAGATTCTACTGTATAGTTTTTGAGTTTAATTGATTGATCAATATTTCATGAGTAAAAAGACTCTATAATGAATGGTTCATAACATGCAACACTTACTGAAATTTTTGAAAATAAGATATAGCAAGTTAGGTGGGCTTGATCTTAGGGGAAACTCCATGGTTAAGTACTTTCAAGTTGATGTGGTAGTAGGATGGATGATCTCTTGTATAGTCTAAATGTTTCACCTTTGTGAACATCAGCTCAACGCAATGTGATAAGCTGACCACTCATTCTCATGAGAGATGGGTTCTTACGAACTATTACTCATGAAATATTGATAGAAAACATACTATACAGTTTTGGTCAAAAGATTGTCAGGGTGACTCGAGATATTGCTGTTGCTACTTTACCTCAATGGGGAGAATCCACATGCCAAATGCATTGCCCCACCTCGCTTTCTTACCACTCATCATCTCTTCCATCTTCTGAGAAACAAAATAAATATAACTTAGCAGATATGGTTCATGAAATTGTATATATAATCTAAGATTTGAAGTTGTTTCATATTCTTACGTGTAGTCCTCCTGATGATCTGATATTCACTGGAACAAGTGCTCGAATCCGTGGAGTTGTGGAACGTGCTCCATCTTTGGCTACAATATTGTCCGATGTACAAAATTATCAAAATTATTATAATAAAATAGGTATTACAATTATTGTTAGTTTGAATATTTCTAGATTAGATTATGTGAGTTTTTTCTTCATCAATGTTTTGGATCACACTTCATGATCTGTTCATCATCAAGATTTTTTTTTTCTCTTGATCACTCATACTAATAATAGATGAATCATAAAGTGTGATCCAAAATATTGATGAAGACAAAAACTCACAATCTAATCCAGAAACATTCAAATCAATATTATAAACTGTCAAAATTTTATGTAATTAATAGTGTTGATCAGCAAAAAGTTACATCATAATATATAAAACTTCATAAAAATGTGTACCTACAATTTTACCACTCACTGATTTTTGTTCCTCATCCTATGATCTAGAAACCTCCTATTTAGCCTTTCACCCTACACATTATCTATTCTTTTGGTATTAAAAACCCAAATAACAATAGTGGGTATCATCAACCGGTTAAACACCCAGCATGATGTTTGTTACATTGTTTGCTATTTCAGCTTGGAGCAGGCACATTGAAACAAACAATTTCAGCTGATTTATCATTTTTCAAAGGGTTTAATGGATTTAATTTTTATGATAACAATATTTCTGAATTTTCTTTTACTGTCATCATGGAATTGGCTCAGAGCACATGGAATCCTCAAGACCTTAGGATTTGAGGTCTAAAGGTCAGAGAACTCAGAAAAATCAGAGCTTTTAGAAATCAATGCGGTTCCAAAATCAATACTCTAATCAGGGCTTCTTTAGGCAGCAGAACACCCGGATAGAGCTCCAGAAACCCTCGAGCTACCAGAAGAGCCACAAATTTCAATGGCTTCATAAGAACCAGAACTATCAAAGACATTCTTGGTTGGGTCCTCAGGCAAGCTTCCCACTAGAGAGAACAATCTTTCCTCGCCGGTCTGGCATTGCTCAGCAAGCAAGTAATCGAAATCATTGGTTTAACGATGCTGCGAAGCACCAAAGCTTAGACTCTTGGGCTAAGAAAGTAGCAACGGGCTCAAATAGCATACGTATTTTAGCTAGGGATCAGAGACTTGCTCCTCCCAAGCAAACCCTATCAAATAATCAGCACCCTCATAGCCAAAATTTACAAGCTCGCCCTTCAACCGCATCTTCCTTGCCCTACAAGGGTCCGAGGGCCTCGGGTTTCAAAAAACCTTTTCCCCGGTGGCCAACTCCTAACTTTGAATGCAAGGATCAGAAATGGAATAGGAAATCCATGGGAAGCAAAGTGTTTGTTCTACCTTCAGACTCTCTGAATCCTATGATTGCTCGACTCACAAAAAATGCTTTCTTTGCGCAATGGTGTGGAAGTGGCGGGAATAGCAAAGATATAATTGCCTGGTGGAAGTCTTCCTTTCCAAGTCTGATTTCAGCCAGACAACTTCAAAATGATTTTTTCTTCTTAGAATGCGTTGACTCGTCTTTGAAGAAAGCAATCACGAAGGGTAGTCCTTTGTTTTTTCAAGGCTCGACCTTTCATTTTCTAGATTGGAAACCAGGCTTCGACCCGATGCACCATAGATTCAAGAAAACTCCAGTTTGGCTATCTTTAGTAGGCCTCCCATCTGAGTTTTGGTGTCCAGAGGCTTTGTTGAAGATTAGCGACGCTTTAGGATCCTTAGTGGGGATTGAGGCGGATTTCCTGAAAGGCCTCAAAGGGGATGTAGCCAACATTTATGTTGAGATTGACCTTAAGAAAGGCTTTTATAGCGATTTAGAAATTATTTCAGAAATGGGTAGATGGAATCAAAAAGTGATGAGAATGGGAAAGGAAACCCCTGGCAAATGTATTCTCCGAAACCAAATAGTCAATAATAGCTCTTTGGCAGCTTCTATGGGAGCTCTCAACCTACCTCATCCGCCTTTAGAGCTAACCACCACTGGTCAAGACTTTCAGAAGATGGTCAAGGGATTGGAAAACCTTTCGAACCCAGTTGCTTTGGGTGCAACCCAGGCAAGCAAGAATGCTTCTCTGCAGTCTCAAGATAGAGCTTTAACTACTCCACTTGCCTCTCCAGCTCCTCCGGATTCTTATCCTTCATACTCCTAGAACTCATCAGTCTTCAAGAGATAAGCCAGGCGAGCTGAATCAATCAAATCCAGGTCAGGTTCCTCAGATCTCTCTGCCTTCTCCTTTAAGTTATCCTCTCATTCTATCCCTGATTGTTAAGATCCAATCTCAAAAGGCTGTTAGGAGTTTGTTTGGTAAAAAAAACTCCTTCCCTGAGTAGAAGAGCTTTCAACATATTCTCCCATCCTCCTGCTAAGGCTTCCAAAAAGGAAGAATAGTTTAAGGTGAAAGAAACTAAGGAGAACCCATCAACTAATAAAATCTAGTAAAAGCAAACCTATGCATCTTGCAAAAATCCTACAGGAAGAGGATGTCATTGAAAATGACCTTAAAGCTGATCTGGAGGAGGAATATGAACCACACTTATCTGAAGGAGAGATCTCTCCTTCTTCAGATCTACCCCCATCAAACCAACATTTTAATCTCTCGGCGGAAATTCCTTACCCACTTCTGTTTTCTCCGCCTATAGTGCCTCAAGGTCTGGATTTGTCTATAGATTAGAATGCCCAGAATCTTCTTCAGGATTTTTTGATAGAGGATGAGGACCCGGACTCAATCTTAGAAACCCCTCTAGTAGTACTGTACTCTTAGATTAAGGAAAAAAGAAAATTAGGGCTGCTACAGAATTAAGAGGGATTGGAGAAACCAGACTTTGGATCTTCCCCTCCTAAGAAGGGTCGCAAATCCCTCATTGAAGCTAGATCCCAGGATGGTGCTGTGGAGAATCAATCAAAACTATAAGATCTCTGGAAAGTAGGGAAGGGAATTCCCCTTCCTGAACAACAATGAAAATCCTTTCATGGAATGTTAGGGGTCTCAATGCCCCTAACAAACAGAGGGTGATCAAAAGAAGGATTCTTTTGGTCAGGGCTGACATCATCCTATTGCAAGAAACTAAATTGGAGTGTAAGCAGGCAGTCTCTTTTGGAAGTGGAATTAGTCCTTTGTTTCAAGCATCTTTGCAATTGACAGTGGCTTCAGAAGGGGCATCTGAAGGCTGAATGATAATCTGGATGCTTTCCCAAGTCAAAGTTGAGGGTATTGCATCTAGCAGGAATTGGCTTCTTGCCAAAATTACTCATCTTCAATTGAATACTTCCTTTTTTGTTATAAATACTTATGGACCAGTGTCCCCACACAAAAAGTGCCTCTTATGGTCCTCTTTAGATGGAGTCTTGCCTTCTTTGACTAAGGATCAACTTTTCATAGGGGGAGACTTCAATGCCATGAGGACTGCTTCCGACAAAAGGGGAGGAATCACCTGCTTAGGTGGATCCCAGCAGGACTTCAACGACTGGATTGAAAGGAATGGTCTACTAGAAATAGATTCAGGGGACACCTTCACATGGACAAATAGAAGGAAAGGATTCAACAATTTAGTAGAAAAAATAGATAGATTCTTCTGGCAAGGTGACTTGAGGCTCTTTCCCTTTTCTCTCTCCTGCGCTATTCTCCCTTGCTCAGGATTCAGACCATTACCCCATTTTGCTCTCTCTGCAAGGTAATCAGGAAATTTACAGAGCCCCATTTAGGTTTGAGAATACGTGGATGAAAGATCCAATTTTTCTTACCTTGATAGAAAATTGGTGGAAGGAAGGATCTTTTGAAGGATCAAAACTCTTTTGCTTTATTGCAAAGCTAAAATTAGTAAAGCAAAAATTGCTCCAATCGAATCTCAGCGCTTCAAAAACATTTCTTCAACAAAAAGATCACTAGAAGAGAGATTGGTAGCTCTAAATGACAAGATCATTACGGTGGGAATGGATCAAGAATCCTTTCATCAAGAAAGGAACCTCCTTTTGGAGTATGAGGATATTCTTTCAAAAGAAGAAATTTTATGGAAACAAAAGTCCAGAGAGAACTGGCTTAGAATGGGGGATAAAAATACCAAGTTTTTCCATAATGTAACAAAGCTTAGAAGGAGCAAGAATTGGATATCAAAATTGGAGACAAAGCATAACCAAATCTCAGAGGACCCTAATGAGATAAAGAAAGAGATCACCTCCTTTTACTTTAATCTCTAAATAACACAAAAGGCTCTCAATTGCCGGAACAAAAAAAGTTTCTGGAAGTAATCCCCAAGATCATTTCAGACGAGCAGAACAAGAAACTAAATGAGAGAATTAAGTTGGAGGAAGTATTCCAAGCTCTTAATCAACTTCCCTCTGGTAAGGCTCTTGGCCCAGATGGCTTCCCTGCGGACTTCTTCAAGAAGTGCTGGCATATATTAGGTCAGGACCTTTCAGAAGCTCTAGAATGTTCAAGGAGATCAAGGAGAATTCTCAAAGAAGTAAATAACACGTTTATAGCGCTCATCCCAAAGAAGGAGAAAGCATCAAATCTAGGTGATTTCAAACCCATTTCCCTATGCAATAAAGTCTACAAAATCCTCTCAAAAGTCATGACAAACAGAATGAAGCCCCTCATGGAAAGTATTATATCAGAAGAACAAACAAGATTTGTTCTAGGCCGCTCAATTCTTGATGGGGTGATAATAGCGCAAGAAGCAATCCGCACCCTTCAAAGCACAAGCAAACCATGTATGATAATAAAATTAGACATATCAAAAGCCTATGATTGTGTAGATTGACGCTTTCTCTACAAAATCATGCAAGCCTTTGGCTTTGCCAAACAATGGATCAACTAGGTGTTTGAATGCATCTCAACTCCTAAATTTTCAATTCCGATAAATGGAAAGCCAGAAGGTTTCGTTTCTTCCACAAGGGGTATCAGACGAGGAGATCCTATATCTCCTTTCCTCTATATTATAATGGGGGAGGCTTTGGGAAGGGCAATCAAAGCAAGTCATTCTAATAACCTTTTAGAGGGAATCAAAGTAACCAATTTTTTTTTTACCCACCAGTAGTTTGTAGATGATAATCTCCTCTTGGGGGCAGCAAAAGTTAAGGAAGCAACCCACCTAAACCAGATATAAGAAACTTATGGAAAGGCCTCAGGTCAAATAAGAAATAAGGATAAAACTAAAGTTTATTTTTTCTCTACTTCAAATCTACTACAGGCCAAGATCCTTAGAATTCTAGATTGCAGAGAAGGATCTCTCCCTTGCATTCATTTGGGCATCCCAATAGACTGAGGTCTAAGGAACACTAAATTTTGGGATCCCTTAAAGTTAAAAGTGGAACAAAATTCAAACTTTTGGAAGGGAAAGTGGCTCTCTTGGGGTGGAAGGCTAGTGATGATTCAAGCAGTGGTCTTGGCCCTTCCTATTTATCTATCATCCATATTATTCCTATCGGCTAGTGCCAACACCTTTATAATTAAGAAGATGAGAAATTTCTTTTGGCAAAACACTAAGGAAAAGCACAAAATTGCCTTAATTGCTTGGGATAAAATAATCAAGCCAAAGACAATGGGGGGATTAGGTATCAAGGATCTTAAATTGCAAAACAAAGCCCTAGGGGCCAAACTAGTCTGGAAGTTCATAAATAATCCTAATATCACATGGGTCAGAATGCTGGCAACCAAGTATCTACCAGATCAGGATCCTCTCAACCTTTTTAGAACAGGCAGTTTTCTCAAGGGATCTAGAACCTGGAACTTTATCATCTCCTGCAGAAAATTTGTCTTAGAATCGATCACATGGGATATTCATGATGGATCATCTAGTCTCTTCTGGGAGGACTCTTGGGGGTGGTTATCCACTTGTTGCAAACTCCCTCAATATTGCTATTACAGAGCACTGGTTTAAACAACATTGGGGTGTTCGAGTTAGAGACTATTTGGAAGAGGATGGCTCGCCGAATACTCAAAGTTGGAGGTGGAAATCAATGGAAGGATTGCCAATCCTAGGGGAAGATCTAGACCAACTCTTAGAACAACTAAAAACAAGAAATATCAATCCTAGAAGAGGAGTAGACTCTTTAATTTGGGCATCCTCCAAAACAGGGCAGTATAACTCAAAAGATGGCTACAGAGTTCTAGTCAGTAATTCAGATCAGGACAAGCAGGATATACCAACGAAGCTGTTTTGGAGTTCCAAGATCATTCCAAAAGCAAGGATTTTCGCGTGGCTAGCCTATAAAAAAGAAATCCTAACCGTAGAAAAGTTTACAAAAATGGGATATGAAGGACCATCAAGGTGCATTATGTGTAAAGCTCAGGCAGAGACAGTGGACCACCTCCTACTGAGCTGCCCCTTTGCTTCCAAATGTTGGCGTTGGCTCTGTGCTAAACTAGGGTTGATCACAACCCTACTGAATGACATAAAATCTCTGTTTCAAAGTTGGCCTTTCCCAATTAAGGAGAGCACCTTGAGTCAAATCATGGAGGTGTCCCCATCATGCTTAGTCTGAGAAATTTGGAAAGAAAGGAACCGCAGACTATTTGAAGACAAAGCCAAAAGGCTAGAATCAATCCTAAATTCAATTGAATCGACAATAGTGGACACAGTAAATTGCAAAATAGCTTTCTCTTTGGAACCACCCAAAGTTTTCTCCTCATGGGATGAGAGCATTAGGAAAAACTGGCAAGGGATCAGGATTCCTCCATCTTTTGGGCAAAAAACTAATTCCAGAAAGGATGCTACCTAGACCCCTCCAAAGCCTGGCTGGCTAAAATTAAACTTTGATGGTGCCTCTAAAGGCAACCCAGGCCCCTCTGGCATAGGATATGTAATCAAAGATCACTCAGGATCGATCATAGGGAAAATGGCAAAGCCGATTCCACCTGACACTAATAATATAGCTACATTCAAAGCACTTCAACTAGGATTGATGGATTGCATCAAGCATGGTCTAAGAAACGTTACAGTGGAGGGAGACTCAGAGATAGCAATAAATGCAATTAAGAGGTAAAAAACCCCAAATTGGAGACTACAGACAATTTTAGACAATATAATAGAAAATTTGGCTAGAATAGAGTATTTTGAAGCGAAGCATATCTATAGAGAAGCAAATTCAGTGGCAGATGCCCTATCAAAATTAGCAGCTCAGGGAACCTTCATTCATTGGTAGGATCAGGGAGCTCGATTTATTGGTCTAGCAGATTAGGTTAATCAGCAGGAATATGCCCCTTAAGTCTTTTAAGTGTAAGACGAATTTCAGAGAGGAGAGTAAAAAACAGTTAAAGTCGCCTCCTAATTCAAAGTAAATGTCTAAATGCCTATCTTTGGCGGACTAGTGGGAAACAACTATTTCTTTTTTTGAATTCAAACTTAACTTCACTTCGGGTAAACAGTGGGCCCGGATGCAACGATGTCATCTAAATGCACTCTCAAATTAAGTCCGTTCCTTTCCTCGCCTCCCGAGATCTAGCTGGCAGTGTTGGTTATAATTAGGGCCCGACGGATTCCAATTGCCTTGGGCAACATTGGAATCCGCCTAAGGGGACCAACCCCTTCTCCAATATGGGGCCAAGTCCTATACACTTCGGCCACTCCAAAAGGACCCCACGCTACACTTAAGGTCCCCACGCTACAAGTCTCCACGCCACTCCTTGATAGGGCCAACCCTATGCATTTCGGTTAAAAGGGATTAAATGAATAATATGTTAAATGCAAGAAGGCCGACATGAATAATATGATTAAACTGCTCTCCTATAAATAAAGCACAAGCTACACACAATGTACATTCATATTTTTCCAGTCTTTTGAATAAGGTGCGAAATATTCTAAGGAAGCGAATCACATTCTAAGGTAGTTAAGTCACAACAAACTATACTAAGAGATGTGCAGATCAATAAAAGAAGGCAGCGAACCTAAGTAAGGCAGCAGATCATCTCCAAAGAAATAAAGAACTTCATCAAAGGGTTGCTGCCACTATTGTTACAATCAACAAGTCATAAGGACTGCAATTCATGACATCCAAAGGCCTCTATGTCATCTCCCTTGTAGCTGCAACATCTAGACTCCAGATAAGTGTGTAATATTCAGTTGGATTCAAATCATAATCAGATCTGAGGATCTTTTGGCTGGGTTTTTCCTCCTAGGAGGTTTTCCCAGGGTAACTGTGTTTTGTTCCTTTTGCATTTCAATTCTTTTATTATGCTTAAATCTGGAAAACAATAAATTAATTAACCTAGCTAAAACTAATTCTGATTTTTCTGAGTTTTATTCAATCTGAAAGTACTAAAGTTAACAGGCAGGAGCCGTCATTTCGGACTCAAGGTATGCGTTGTCCGTAGGGTAGCCATCTTAACTGAGCTAGGGAGATTTGGCTTGTCTGGGACAAATATACTCCGCCACCTTAGCTGGTGAATTTAATGCAAAGCTATTCCTCATAATTAGGCGTTAAAGAGTGCACCTGATGATCTTGCCTTAGTGTATTCTACAAGTCTTTATCATCCCTTTCTTGCCAGAATCATCCCAAAGTTCAATCTGCCCATTCCTTTCTTGTCTAAATTCTCCGCAATTGCCAACCATGTTGACAGAGGCTCCACATGGGTTTATTATGAGCATCTATCCAAGGCCTACTTCCTGCTTTGGAGCAGACACCCCCATTTCCCTCTTGGCTTCGATGCGCCAAGTATCCTTCAGAAGAATTACAGACTTGAGACTGAAGCGCCTCCTCCTCCACTCGAAGTCTCCTGTTATCTTGGCAGTAAAATTAATTCTGGGAAGTGGGCATTTGAATAGGGAGGAGTATCCTTGAGACAACACTAGTATTTCTTCCAAGTTCGTTGCTTCTCTGATGGACCTAAAATTAACTAAGCAAGCTGTATGGAGCCTAACCAAGAAGCTATTTCCAGATGAAATCCTCCAGGAATTCCAAGAGATTCTGAATAAGGCACTCCATGATTCAGGGGCTCCTCGGCCAAGTGAGAGGATTCTGTTCAATGCTCACGGTGAGCTCATTAAGTATTACCCCTTCCTATTAGACTTGAAAGGGAAGGACTTGGAAAGACATAGGATTTTCGCTGGAGTAGGTCTCAGATATCTCAAGTGGCGATTCTTAGGGGAAAACCTGGAAGACCAAGGTAGAGAGGAAGAGCTCCTTCAATTTGCAAGACTTAATGGAATCCTGCCTCTGAAAGCCGAAGATGAGAAGCTCCAGGCCAAATAGGAATGCTGGGGTGGTGCAAGCAGGGGCCGTTGTGGGTCTGGTCGTGGCCGCCCTTCGGGTAGAGGTTGTGGGAGCGCGAGAAATGCTGCTTCTCAATCCGAACTCTTGAATGAAATTGCAAGCTAGATTTCTAAATTTGGTTCTGTTTAAAGACATTTTCGTTGCTTATCTCTAGACTATCGTAATAGTTAATTTTGGCTACATAATTATGTTAAAATCTCTGTTATTTTGGCAGTTGAGAATCTGCTATCCAAACTTTCTACAGTTTTTTAAGATCCTAGACTACATAATCTTGCTAGATTTTGGAATGACAGATTATGATGCTTATGGTTTTCTGCCTGCCTGGAAACCCTCTTTCTCAAAAATGCTGAGAATGGTTTCAAAAGCACTCAATAAGCTTTTTTGATACTTCATCATTTAGCTATGTTAATACTGTAATTATGCATTAATTAATATAAAACTCGGCTCTGCCTTTACTGATAAAAAAAAAAAAAGAGTCAAAGAGTTCAAAACTCACACTACATATTTCATATTAGATTATTATTACATATTAAATTTCAAAAATATTGATAGTTGATGCTGATACACAAACATAAAACAAAAGTCAAATCTATCATCTACTCTTCAACGTTTTGATCATCCATATCAAGCTCCTCATCTATGATGCTCACCACATAATCATCACTCTGAAACTCAAGTTCCTCTGATCGTACTAGAACTAGGGGTAATTCATTAAAGCCATCTGATTTCATTCAACTGCTTCATCCACCATGGCTACTGAATCATAGAAAACAGCATTTTTGTTTTGTTTTTGACCTTTTCATGTGCCTTTGGTCAGAGGAGACGGCCAGAAAACCTGGCAGGAGATGAGGAGACAGCGGAAGACATGGAAGTGAAGTCTCCAGCCAAAAAAAATAACTATTAATAGAAACATAATGATAAATGATAATATTAATAATGTATGATAATATTAATACTTTGTAAGTTACAACTTAAACTGTTTTCAACGTTCAATCTGGAGAGATGATTTTTTCTTTAAAAACTAGAAGGGTTCAGGGAAATATTGTATTGAGTTCTGTAATGCTTCTAAGCAAACATTTGGTTGAAATTATGAGTTAGAGATTTAGAAAACTAAGGACTATACAAGCCTGCAACCCAGAGGTTTACTCTAATATATGTTTCTCCATTTGATTACATAATAAATGACAGGAATTTGATAGTTAAATTGAGGTGAGAGTCTGGATTGATCTATGCTCCTGTCAGCTGGAAGTTGGAAAATTTGCACCACTTGATTGGGGATGATTTCCAAGGACTGCATTCTGTTACATGAATTTTATTTATGTAATAACCCTGGCAAATTATTAATGCAAATATAATTCAAATCAAATATCTCATGGAAATTTACTCAACTTCAGGCACAATTTGTATCCAAGTTATGCAACAGAAATTGGCAGTTTTGTACGCAATCAATCCAAAACTTTTTGTATATATTCCATTGGCTGATAAATATGCATGAAATATGCAGAAATATGCACAACCGCTTGCTAGAAAGTTTTAGGAAGGTAAGCTATAAACATATTGAATAAATCTGAGAATTATTCCCTACAGTCGCAAGCAAATTTGACATTTTTTTCACCAAACAAAGATTATTTTCCCAAAAACTGCTGTAGATCCAAGTTGTGCCCTGTCAATAGTAGAACCAATTGTAGCAGTCAGTAGTATTCATTTGGTTGCCAAGATGAGACCTTCTGTGAAAGCATAAGACTTATCAGAGTTTCATTCGACTCATTGGAGTCAATGGGGAGATTCTTCAAGAACAAGTTTGGTCTAAAACATATTGCATCTGATTAAAAAGCATCATTCTTATTTTAGTCTAGAAAATATTTTATTATTGAGTCATGTATGATTATGGTTTCAGATGTTTATTATGTTGATAAATAACCAACAGTCAGTGTTTCTTTTATGTTACTGTCTTCATGTGTTTAGATTATAAAATTATGCTGGCTATATATAAAAGATGCCCGAATCTTTGCTTCATTGTATATTGTTTAATACAAAGATTGTGGGATGGGCCTTGCCCTACAATTATATGAGCAGAAAATGTGACCTTGTTTGGCTTACTTCCAGCCACTATGATTGCACAGAAAATCTCTAAAGCTTTTCTGGCAGGCACATTTTGTGCATATCTTGCATTCATAGAATTCCAAGAAACTAGTCTTACAATCCATTATTTCAGAGACTCTCCCTGCATACCCCAGAGCCTCAGACCTGACATATATGGCAACAGGGAATTTTCCCCAATAACAGTATTAAATTCAAGTCCATTTGAATAAATTGAATGTGAACATGTTTGCCTTGTTTCAGAGCTTTCATGCTTATGTAAAACTAAATTCCAATCAACCCAGCCAAAGTAAATAAATCGCAAGATTTTTGACCAACAGTTGTTTAACTAGTGCTAAGAAATATTCATTTTAATAATTTTTGCCTTTTATTCTGATTTATTCCTAATACTTGTGCTTGAATGAAAAATGCATGCAGATTTCGAGAGAGAGATACCACTTATTGCATCTATAAACAGCATGAAGAACTATAGTATGGTTTTAATATTCTTATTTTTGGCTGTATATTTCACTGCTACTTGTGTATAATGAATTTGATAGCTATTAAAGACTATGGAAAGCAATATTTCATAAGTATATGAGTACTATTACTATGGAAACAGGTTACAAACAACATTTATTTAGTCTATGGTAAAGACGCGTGAAAATTAGTGAGATTAGCAGCATTGTATGATTATCTAATCATTATTTCGAGTCATTCAAGTATACAGTTCACTATTATCTCTGAAAAGTATTTTAGATTTATCACAAGGGTGGTTTATTAGTATGATCAACATTGTTGCAGGAATATATAGTAGTATGGGTGTGGAATTTATAGTAACTTTCTTGAATACTCTTGAAAATGTGTGAATTCACTAATGATGTTGATTATGACTATTATATAATATATTCTAGATGAACTAATTAATTAACCATTGGGGTAAGAATAAATCTTAAAGACCTCCTGATATATGAATTATCAATTAATTAGTATGGTTATTTTATGTGAATTTGCATATATATATTTAATAGTAAATATTTAGTGTATGAATAGTAAACTATCATGATTCTTACAAATAGGTTGTACATTTATTATATTCATTGATAGGACTTGGTCAACATCCATTTACCCTCAATGATGAAGTTGTTTGCGTATTTGTGTATGTAGAGTACAATTTGGATGAGTTAAGATTGTCATTTTTGCTAAATTGCTGTGTTGAGAGAGAAATAGTGAGTTGAGTTGTAGAACAAACTGTAGTGTCGTAAATTGTTACCACTCACAATTTCACGCTAGGTTTGACACTCATTTTAGCCTAAGTTCTTGATTATTTTTAAATTTGCCTATTTGGGTCTTGTTTGGAAACCTAGGTCAAATCCTTTAGTGTATGGCCCTTTGGAGAGTGAATTAGGCTAGGACACCAGCACCCAACACTAGTGTCCGTAACTAAATACACAAAAGGATTTGAATTCAAATGTCGATCTCAATCTCTTAACAAACATGACCACGATGTTGGCTTCTTCAAATGGTTATTTGTGAAAAGGTATTAGTTGCATATAAAGGTAACTCCCTTCACTTGAAAAAGAGAGATGAATTCAATTAGAGAGCTTAATGATTATCAACTAGCACTAGCACGAGCAATCTTTAAAAAAACAATTATTAAGAGAGCAACTATCAAGCACACTATGATCTTGCAATCAAGTATTGTTATTATCATGTTATGCAGTAACGCTTGCATGACTTGAAAGAGCATTACATTGTCACCTTGTGTAGGATCCAAGTAAGATCATTACAATATTTATATTATATGTTTTGTAGTGAATTTTTTTTTTTTGGAGGTGTACCTTCCTAAGGAGATCCCCTTCTATTCTTTATTCCTTAAAATATCAATATAGCAATATGCCGATATTTTAAGGGGAGGGCACATGGCATCCTAAATTTTGGACTCATTGATATGACTCCCCTTGTGGTTGTATTTTCCATGATGCCCCTTGAGGCATAGTTATCAATTTGTCCCCTGAGGCATTGGTGATTTATGAGTCGCCCATTATAACACAAGTTGCTGACTAGTGGAATTCATACGACTTAAGTTGATCACTTAGCATACCATAACTTATTAGTTTGTGATCCATCTTTTGTACACTTCTTGAGGTGTTGGTGGTCTATGAATCATCGAACATAAACCAACTTGTTGGTTGGTGAAATTCATGACTTACCTCGATCACTTAGCATAGCACAACTTGCAAGTTTGTGATTGACGATTTGTACACTCCTTGGAGCATTGGTGATCTACAAATCACCCAACATAACTCAACTCGTTGGCTAGTGGAATTCATGACTTATCTTGATCACCGAGCATAACACAATGTAATGGTGATTATGTAATGTGCATGACACCTAGTGACAAGGCAAGCTAGTGCACAAGTCATGTATCCTATGTGTTTGTACTCTATATATTTGTTATATTATTGGTGTTGAGGCAACACTTCATACCGAGGTATCTTTACCTCCGTAACTTGTAAATTTTGTTTGCTTTGGTGCTAACATTATTGTTATGTATTTTTTGTGTATGTTCCTTGTATGCATCATGTTTGCGTCATGTATGCTTCGTGTTTGCCTCCTGCATGCCTCATGTTTGCATCATGTATGCTTCGTGTTTGCCACTTGTATGCCTCATGTTTGCGTCATGTATGCTTCGTGTTTGCCTCCTGTATGCCTTATGTTTGCATCCTGTATGTTGTGTGTTTGGTTTGTGTTTATGTTTAATGTATATTTTTTGTTTTCTTAGTGCATGCCTTGTGTGTGTTTTCTTTATGATGTGTGAATGACATTTTGGATTTAAAAGTGCCTTAACCTTGTCCGCTCTATTTTGTCATGGGTATGGGCATAACTTCATAAATGTAGCATTGTAATTTGTTGCTCCTCAAAATTTGACATTAGGTTTGGCCCTCATTTTAACACAAGTGCTTGATTATGTCTAAATCTGCTTGTTTTTGGTCATGTTTGGCAACTTAGATCAAATCCTTAAATGTAAATTAGGCTAGGACAGTGGCACCCATCATTATTGTCTTGGACAAAATGCATGAGAAGTTTTGAATTCAAATGTAGGCATCAGGTTCTTAGTAGACACGACCTTGTTGTAGGCTTTTCCTAAATGGTTATTTGTGAAAAGGTATTAGTTGCATATAAAGGTAACTCCCTTCTCACATACAAAAGAGAGATGAAATCAACTAGAGAACCCAATGATTATCAATTAGCACACAAAATCTTATTGAAAGTAATAACAAAGAGAGTAACTATGAAGCACACTATGATGTGCAATCTATTGTTTTTGATTTATTATTATTATGCACTATTGCTTGTATGACTTTAAAAACCACTACATTATCACCTTATGCAAGATCCAAGCAAGGGTTTCATATCTAAGGTAACTTTGTCATTACAACATCTATGTTATTTACTTTGCCGTTAATTTTTTGAGAGCATATACTCGTCGTCTTCATCATCATCATCGTCGTCACCATCGTCATCGTCATCATCATCATCAACATCATCATCATCATAATCTCTATTGTGGCGGCGGGAACACCAACATGAGGTTTGACCAAAGCAAGCTTGTGTATAGGCATTGACCTGAGATGTTTTGATTGTGACCAGAGGATAAAAGGACAAAGTGGACTATGACAAAGGTTTTCAAACTTTAGATTTTGCAAAATCTAAAGACACTAGTGGCTAGCACCACTATCCTGCCACATTTGCCCTCAATTTTAGTGATAGATGCTCAAACATCTATTAGATCTATTATTGCTTATAGTTTTGGTTTTCAAAACACCATGACACTAGCACCTAGCATTGGAGTCCTACTTAGTAAGCTTCAATTGCAGGCTCCAAGTTCTCTATATCACATTCTCAAATCTGCTTTATATTTTTGCCTTTGTTTTATATCATCTACATTTTGTCAAAGTTCATTCAATTTGGTTACCATTAACATAGTTCATTACATGCACTCAACAATCCTTATCACTTGCAACAAAGTAATGTGAACCTAGGCTAATAGTTGAGCCCCTTCATATTTTAATGTTGTATGGGAGAAGGATTGATCTAGGTTATTGCATTGATTATTCTAGGATCTCTTTTCCCATTCAACACAAACAACTCACACACGTTTGGGATTTTAGCAAAATGTTTTTTTGGGTTTTGGAATAAAAGATTAGGGTTTAAATTCTCCTTTTGTAGAATGATTCAGAAAGGTTTATTTATTATTATTTTCAATGATAATAAGTCACAAGTGGAGGTCCTCAAAAAACAATTTTGGGTTGTTGGTAAAACCACTTTCAGGGCCTTTAAATGGTCCTTTGATGCGATTAATGAAGAGATTTTGGCTATCTCTTGCCCTCGCTGGCTCCTGATTAAGAATTTGCCTCCCATCTTCTGGAACTTTATTCCCCAGATTTTGGAATCCATCGGTAGAGTGATTAGGGTTGATCACTCATCGAATCTTGTCCCCAACCTAGATGCCAGAGTCCTAGTCTCCATTAACCTTGGCATTGATATTTTGAGATTTATTGAGATAAAGGCGACACATTGACATGTGTTATCGAAACCCTAGGAGGCTTGAACTCTTGCCTTCTCCGTAGACGGGAAGGCTACATCAGAAGATTATGCACTATCCTTTCGGCCAAGAAAAGAAATGGTGTAAACCCTTTTGAAACCGTTCTAAGTCAGGTGATGTTGCTCCCCCCAATTTAGCCGCTAAGACGCAAGGAACCCCTCCTATTTTGGATAAATTGGATTCTCTTAGAAAGGTCATTAATAGTGTTGTGACTAGATTTTCGAAAGAACAACTTGTGAACCCCCCTATTATTGAAAAGACTTTGCCTTTGGCTCCTTTAATGCCGCCCCGCCCCCCCCCCCCCATTCGACTGTTTCTGCTGCCATCTCTCAAATGGAGGGAGTCAAGGGCTCTAGCTTCTAGGTGGTTTCTAGAAAGAATAAGAGGAAAAATGCCCAACAATTAGCATTGGAAAAAAATAGGGCTAGAGGGCAACAAAAGCCATGCTCTGTTGAGGCCCCCATGGATGACGATGCTGGTAGGCCCCCGCCTGAGGTCTTATTAATGAATGATTCTGATAAGGATTCTCATGTTAAATCTATTATTAAGTCTTTTGAAGGGATTGATTGAGGAAGTTGTGATTTTAGAAGAAGGTATGTAACCTCCTCTCCCCTCAGTGATCCTCCTTTTGCTCCTAACTCTAATCAATTCCAGGTCTTGTCTGATTTGTCCCACTCAACCATAGTGCAAATTGGTTTTAGGGATCCTCGGGGGGACGGAGATTGCTCCCCTCCCTCTCAAACCATTGCCTCTTCGGGCTCTGCCCCTATGAAATCTAACTCCCTAGTTGATGATGACAGTGTCTTCTATGAGGTTATCTCGGCTGCTCCAATGATTGACAATACTAAACCTAATTGCCCTTCTGAGTTATGTCTATCTGAGGGTGATACCCTTGAGGAAGCTTCCTAAATAGACATTCAAGAGTATGAGATTGAGATTGAGTTGAGATCCAACTTTTCGGTCCCTAGTTGTGAAGGGAGTAGGGACAAAGATAATCCAGATGAGGAGATTTATGAGGATGAAGCCATCACTAGGAGGAAAAGAGGCAGTCCATTAGGCTCTAAGAATAAGCACTCTTCGCTGCATAAAAAGTCCAACCGAAAGTCTAGCTTCCCTAAGTGTTTTAGCAGCTTTAAAGTTGACAAGAATGATAATTAATTGTCTAGTTACCATGAAGTGCTTATCTTGGAATATCTAGGGGTTGGAGCCCCTCGATAGAAAATATGTGGTGAGAAGGATGTTTAACCAGCATAAGGATCTGGACTTTGCCTTGTTGCAGGAAGTTAAAGCCATGAGTTTCACATTGGAGATCAATCTTAATTTTGTGTAGAGAGATGCCCTCAAATTTTGCACTAAACATGAGAAAGGCAAAGGGGGGGCTGCTATTCTTATTAACCCTAAGTGGAGAAACTCTATCCTTTGCTCAGGGGTGTCCCCCTACAATAGGGTTGTATGGGCCATCTTTGAGCATGGTGACTCTACCTTTGGGCTTTGTTCAATAAATGGAATTCTCAAGATATCTCTAATATTGCAGGTGGAATACCTCGGTGTCTAGTTGGCAGAAGGTTCTTAGTACCATTGGCAAGAAGAAGGCCAAGGATTCTAGACATGTGGATCTTATTCTCTCCTCTAATCTGCATAAGGCAGAGTAGGACATTCAAAAAGATCCCAACAATTCACATCTTACTCACTTGGTGGTGGTGGCTAGAGATAAGCCTAGAAACATACAACATGTAAGAGCCATTGGAGCTAGGACTAGGGCTAGGATGCAGTGGTTGTCTCAAGGAGATAAAGGGTCTAAATTCTTCTTCAACCTACTAAAGTAGAAGCAGTTCAAGGAGAAGATAGACAAGCTGTGGGTGGACGACAGGGAAGTCTCTGAAGAAGAAGAGATCATGGCTGAATTCTTCAACTTCTACAAGATGTTTTTTTCTTCAGAGGATTCTCTTGCATCCATGCTTGCTAGAGACAAGTGTTGGTCTCTTGTCCCCAAGATTCTGTCTCTTGAAGAAGGTCAAACTCTTAGTAGACCTTTCTCGTTTGAGAAGATCAAAGGAGCCATCAATTCTCTGCATAATGATAAAGCCCCTGGGTCAGATGGGCTTACCATTGAATTCTATAAAGCTAACATTAGCTAGATTGCGGATGACTTGCTAGAGGTCTACAAGGAAGCTACTAAGACATGGTCTCTGGGTGCTGACATTAATAGAGGCCTTATCAAACTTATCCCTAAAGAAGGGGACATAGTTCTTATAAAAAATTGGCATCCTATTACACTATTTAATGTATCCTATAAGATCCTTGCGAAGATGCTTGCTATTAGACTAGAAAATATCCTACCTAAGTTTATTTGTACTACACAGACCAGATTTATTAAATGGAGATACATCCTGGAGAACCTCATTACTAGTTGGGAGGCTATGGAGTGGGCTAGACTTTCAGATCAAAAGGTGGCCATGTTTTTGTTGGACTTTGAGAAGTCTTACGACAAGATTGAATGAAACTTTATTTCCATGATGCTTAAAGCTTTTGGTTTCCCTGAGATTTTCTGCCCATATGTTCAGGTACTCCTTAGGGATGCTCATGCCCAGGTGGAAGTTAATGGCTCTATCTCTCAACCTTTCAAGCTTAGTAGGTCTATTAGGCAATGGTGCCCTCTAGCCCCTGCCCTCTTTGTAATAGCCTTAGATGCTCTGTTTTACTTGCTCAAGGATAACTCTCTCTCCCCTAAGGTTAGAGGGATCTCCCTTCCAAATAAATCTAAATTTCTTAACATTCAGTTTGCAGATGACACTGCACTATTCTTTGAACTATCCAATGAGAACATGAGTGCTTTATGTGCCAAGCTCACCTTGTTCTGTGACACTTTAGGGGAAAAGATTTCCCAAGCCAAATCTACTTTGCTCAATTGGTCTGAGCGGCCACCAGATTGTCTTACTACCTATGGGTTTCAATGGGGAGGACCTAACACAATTGTCAGATACCTAGGGATTCCTTTCGCAATCTCTCCTTGTCTCAAATATATGTGGTTATGGATTAAGGGCAAGATTGATAACAAGCTTAGCAAATGGAATAAACACTACCTCTCACTGGCTGGGAGAGTACAAGTTTGTTAGAAGATTCTGTCATCCTACAATATCTACTATGCCTCTGTATGGATGTTTAGTAATTATCAAATCAATGAGTTGCAGAAGATCGTTAGGCATTTTTTGTGGCCAGATGGTAGAGGTCACTGAAAAACACACTTAGTCAAATGGAAGTGGTGTTGTATGGACAAGACTATTGGAGGACTAGGCCTTAAGGATCTTAAAGTGCAAGGGATTGCACTTGTAGCTAAATGGATCTTCCATGCATTGGAAGGCAATGAACCTTGGAAAGTGCTCATTCGAAACAACATCAGACTGGGTGTTCCCAAGAAGGCTAAATCCTGGAGATCCCTTCGTATCAGTGACCTTATAGCCCAAAACTTCTCAGTCTCTATCGCAAGCTTTGCTATCTTCAAGTCTATTTGGAAGGCGTGGGAGAGCGTTAGGCTTAGTATTGACAATAATTGGATCAATCGAGATAACCAAGTTTGTGGGGAAAGATCAATCTGGTGGAGCTTAACCCACAATGGTAAACCCCCCGCTCTCACTCGAGGATGTTCGGCCAAGAAAAGGGCCAACAAAGGTATATGTTGTCTTAAATATATTATTATTAATGGTGCTCCCATCTCATGGGACAATCTTTCTAGTAAATATTAGCTTCCCTTGTCTAATAAAAGAACATATAACATTATGTGCAATGCAGTGGTATCTTGCAGCTTCCTAAAGGATGCGATGTGAATGATGACAGGTTTGTATCCTTTTCATGGGTTGATGGCAACGCACTTTGTAATGTGAAATCAATCTCTATCTATAAAACTTTGTGGTATAATGTTAATATTCTTAATCATGTTAATGCTAACTAGTATTCAGATCTATCACCTGCCCAATGGGGCAAAATGTTTAAGGCTCTTTGGAGCTCTCCTTTGGCTCCTCAAAAGAAAACTTTTAGATGCTTGTTAATGCTTGATAAACTGCCTATCAGATTTGATTATAGTAAAGATGATCTTTGTAATATTTGTAAAGTGAAGGACTCCATTAGACATATCTTATTTGATTGTATTATTGCTAAGGAAGTTTGACTTATTTTTGGGCTGATTATATCGATGCATATTAACATACTTGATGTTGTTACTGGATTTATTAGAAGCATTAAGAAAGACACTAATCTTTTCTGGAATTTGTTATCTTGTGAAATTCTTTGGTATCTATGGAGAATTAGGAATATATAAAAATGTCAAGGGGAAGAAAGGACCCTTACTGAGTCTTTTCGTAGACTCACCTTTCATTTTACCTTCTCGCAGGTTACTATGGTTATCAGGCTGAACAAGGAGAAATTTCAAAGGTTCCTTACTGACGGGCATACAAGATTATTTATCTTTGAGCTCTCTCATGGCTATACCTGGGGGAGAATGAATGCAAAAAGAACTCCCTTTGTCAACGTCCTGGATGCTCTTATGGAGGAAATCAAAGGAAGTGGGGAGTTGGTTTGCCATCAAATGGTACACTCTACCAGATTGATGGATGATCGGAGGTTGGTCTGGATGTAAGGCCCCCTAGGATGGATTGCTTGTATCTAGCTCAGAGTTATCTCATGGTGGATGTATATGCCTTTTATAGCTGGATGACTTTTTGTATATGCCTCTTTAGATGTTTAGGACTGTATATGCTTTTTGTATATCTCAGTTTAGGACTGTAGCACCAGACTGGTATTTTGTATAAACCCATATATCAATGGTCTGATCTATACATACTTTCTGATGTGGATACCTACTTAGAAGGATGACATGAATTGTTGATGCAGTTCTAACTGTTTTGTAAATCAATTTATTTTCTATAATCAATACAAAAAATTCTGTTAATTTTAAAAATTGATCAAAGGGTGTGAGAGTTATGAATATTTTTATATGATCTTATTTTGTTGTGACTAGCATGTGTATATGAACCTAGTGGGTTAAGTGTTGATAAAACTATTTATAGTTTGTTAGGTATTTGGAAGCATGTCTTTGCATTTTAACCTTCATTCTTCCACCTTTATGAAAAAGGTTTGAATTTTTAAAATTGTTTTAGTAACCTAAGAGCTATAATCATTTAAATTTGGCCCCGTTTTGTTGCAAATCATCTTGAAAATTGATAGATGATTTTATAATGAAAATATGGGATTTGACCCTTATTACGTTATTTTTTGGTGTTGAGTATATTTTAGGATTTTTTTTTTGTTAAATAAAAGTGAATGATGAACTAAAATGCCTATGATCTTGTTATGTAGGCAAGACTATCTTGGATGAGCCTCCAATGCATAGGTCTAACCTTTAGGTCCCGTCCCTTATAATTTGCTAACCATGACAATTTAGATCATTTGTTTAGTTGCAAATAAATTTAGTAACGTGAATTGATGATTGTATGTTTAATTGTTGATATAATCTTACAATATGCATCTAGTTGTATAGACATTTGGTAGGTAAGGTTATTGGAGATGAGGCAAAAACTTTATGAGGTAATGCAAGGTGAACTATGGTAAGAAATCTTACATTATGCTTTGTTAATTGAAATGATATATTAAGTTATTTTTTTTTTTAAATGGATCCATTGTGAAACAAGTTACTAGTTAAATGATCTAATAAATAATTATTAACAAAAAAATGGTTAATCAAGTTTGTGGATGGTAATTGTGTATTATGTGTTGCGTACTTGATTGAGTGTTTTGTGGGCATTATAGTATGCGATTTGCTTATTTCCATGTGAGCAATTTAAGAATTATTGAGGATATTGAAATTGCAAGGGATAAAGTTTTTGCAAGAGGCTCATAAATTCTAAATCATAGGACATTTCTATGTTTGTTTCTCTCCGGAACTATATTCTTAAATATTATTATTTGCTCGTGTTAAACCCTTGTAAATCCCTCTAATATTTAGGAAAACCTTAAATATTTAAATGATCTCAAACAAAGGTCCCACCTAGGACATTCATGAAATCATCCCTTGAGCCATGATGAGATTTAAGAGATCCATAGTTAAGAGAGCCTTGACATGTTAGTTTGAAGACATTTAGGGTGGAATCAAAGATGCAAAAACATAATGACCTAGTAGAAGTTTAGTTAAGTCATTTATGGAAAAGTGTTCAAATCTAGACCATTGATCAATGTGTGGACTATTAGAGTCACTAACGAATTCAAGACTCTAGGATCACTTGTAAAACCAAAATATGCATTTTACAAGAGAACAACAAGAGAAAAATATTGATTGATTGCGGGCACAATGGATTAGATTGATAGTGGACTCTTACGTCACAATACATACATATGATGTGTTGCTTATAAACCCAAGGTTGTGACATATGACTAGGAAAAAATATGACAAGTGTCTTAATCCTATGCAATTAGATAGCTAGTGATAAGATATGATAAACTCACATGACAATTAATACTTCTAGAAAGATTCCTAGCTCCTTCAGTAAACCTAACATGTGAACTTTTGTGAAAAGTACCTAACTAGGAACAAGTTAGATAATGTGCCTTGTTTACACTACAAAGGGGTAAATTGAATGGGAAAAGCCCTTGTTCACATCAACACCCCCTCCCCCCCTTAAGTGTAACCCATGAAGAATGCAAACAAATGCAAGTGATGCAGAGATGATGATTATGGGTCTCAACTACTAGGCCATGTGAGGCACCCATTTACAATTGCAATCTCTCACCATGAAAAGGAGAAAAACCTAGTGAGACAAAACTCCTCTCTAAAAGAGAGAAAAGATGCAAACAAACATGAACACACAATGGATGGAGAACTCAAGACCACCTAGGGACGAGATCCATCACTAGTGTACAACCAATTTCTCCCCATAGGAAGGAAAGAGAGACTATATAGACCCACCCTGCCCTACACCCCCAAAAGAGGAGTAATATAGACTAGAAATGATGAATTCTTGAAAACAAAACATGATCCAACTCCTACAAACAATATTTAGCTTCCAAACCTGATGAACTCTTGCAGCGCAAATAAAACAATGTGCTAGAGTTTCACAAAACATAGTTCTTCCATTAAAACACACTCTTCTAACTACAGAGATCCTGTATGTCTCACCAAAATTAGGGATACTTAAGGGTTTCAATCCTCAAGCCAAGATGCAGTAACAATAAATAGATATCTTCTTCACATAATAATCTCAAAATGAGCCCTTATGGTGTTCTATAACAACTTGTAAAAAGATGAATCAATCTTCACCCTTGATAATCCACCTCTTAATCCAATGCTCTAAAATAAAAACTTTAAATGTGCACCAATAAGAACTCTTGAAGCTAGGCACCTATTAAGAGTTTCAATCCACCAATAAGAACTCTTGAAGCTGGACACCTACCTTGGCTTTTGTCACGTGTTTTAATCAAGTCACTTAAGTACATAAAAGAGGGGACAAATTAAGTCCCTTGCTCAGGAATCACTTATAATTGCCTAAAAAGGCATGCCCAACTCAAAAAAACTTAAGTTCACTTAAGTTGCATCAAAAGACGTGCACTCAACTCAAAATTAAAAATTAGAAGAAGCCAATGACTCCCTATCTTACCCAATGATGTTGTACGCCCTCTTCGTCTTGGGTAATCTAAGGAAAAGACCACCAAACTTTTTCTAAGCATCTTGATTTAAGTTGGGGACATTACACTTTCCCCTTCCCAAATTGAATGCACATTAAAATGAGTTATTCTTTCTATTACATTAATGAATGTCTAAAAATGATGTAATATTTTCACACTCCTCTTTCCAAAACTTTACCCCTAATGTCTAAAGCTCTAGACCATATTTTAATGGTTTGATAAATATTAACATGTTTATTGAAATATGATAGTATGTTATGATAAATTGTGGTAATTATAGCATATGATTCTATTTGAAGAACTCATATTTCATGTAGCCAAAGAAGAAAACAACATGAATTTGAGGAGCTATTAGTTAAGTATTTATGAATATTAAATATTTTAAAATTTGAAATTAGATTAATCAAGAAGTTTTTATGTTACTATGTGATTTGGTATTCAATTGACGATATCAAATGGATTAATTTTGCCACCTAAGATGTATATGAAAATAAAATAATCACAATCAATTTGATCTCTCCGCATATTTTACATAGATTTTATAAAATATAGTTATGCTAGTTATTTGTTACGAGCTCCTTCCATATACAATATTTGGTTCAAAATATCTAAACTTGAAAATCCTAAGCAACCACAATTAAGTCAATAAACTAAAGCTGCTCTCCTTCAATGTGGTACATTTAATTTTAGAGTTATAACATATGTAAAATATAATTAACTTATTAATATTTTAATATTTAAAATAATTATAAAATAACTATACATAATTTTAATCAATTATATTATAACTCTAATCTTAAATAATAATATTTTAAATGTTTTAATTGAAAAATTATTAATTAAGGTTGTTACAACTAAAACAATTAATTATAGTCATAATTTCATATTATTAATTTAATAAAATTTTAATCTTAATTATTATAATTCTAAAATCATTATAATTAAGGTTAGGATTAGAATTAGGCTTAGAATAAGGGTTGAAAATAGGGTTAAAGTAGAATTAAAATAACCATTAGAGTTAGGAAAATATTTTGAATTAGGATTGGAATGAGTTTGATTAGGATTATTAAAATGTAAATAATGTTCCCTTAATCACACTTCATAAATTGGTTAAAATTAGATTTTGGTTTGTCTATGTTTAGAAATAAATAAGGTTGGAGTTAGGAATAGTGTTAGGATTAGAATCAGGATCTAGTTATGGTTAGGATTATGTTTAAGATTAAACATACTATTAAGATTAGGATTATGATTATGATTATGTTTACGTTTACAATAAAATTAGAATTAGAATTTGAGCTATAGTTAGGGTTATCAAAATTATAGTTAGGATAAGAATTAAAATTGAGGATATAATTACCATCATGGTTAGTTAAGATTAGAATCAAGATTAAGAGGAGGTTAAACATAAGATTAAGGTTAGGACAAGAATAATAATTACAATTAAAATTAAATAAAATTGTTGTTTACGTAAAATAAAAAAAAAAAAAAAAATTATTCTAAAAGATAATATTCTTAAATTTATTTTTTAATTTAAAATTTATTCTATTTAATTTTAAAATTATATGAAAACTATTATATTTAATAAATTTAAAGAATTACTCAAATTCAGCTATGCACTCAACGACGATAATCTTCATTATCCATTAACATTGGAATCGACTAGACTTGTCTACTGAAAATAAATATTCACCGAAAGATAATGAAGGAAGTACAAATAAATTATCTGCTAAACCTCAAACCCTAACCTATTCCGTATTTACATTAGCATTCACTTTTCTCAGAGGAAACCCTAATTTAGTCTTTTGTTGTTGCCGCAGCTTCCGTGTTCAACACCATGATGTGTCGCAAACTATTTGTTGTTGCAGCAGCTGCCATGAACTCCAATTTATGCTGCAAACTGTTTTGTATACACCCATTCCATTTTCGCAATGTTTTCTCAACGGAAGCTCAATCGCAGACCCTCTTTTCACACTTCGCCTCCTCCAAACTTAACATGTCTGAGGCCGACATCACTCGGATTTTCAAGTTGGCCCCCAAATTGCAGAATCTTCAAACTCTTAACAACGTAGAGCAGTACGTTCATTCGTTTAGAAAGCGCGGCTTCACTGAAGACCAAATTGCCAACATAATAAGGCTACAGCCCCGGCTTGTGGGAATTGCAGAAGGAATATTGGAACCTAGGATTAAATTACTGGAAGATTTGGGTTTTGCGGATCGAAATCTGGCCAAATTTTTGAGGAACAATCCCAGCATCTTGAGCTTAAGCCTCAAGAACGATCTTCTTCCCAAGATGGAGTTTCTGAAGAATGTATTTCAGTCCCAGGATATACTCATCAAAGCCCTGTTAAGAGCACCACGACTTCTCAGTGCTAGCCTGGAGAAGACCCTGAAGCCCTCGCTTGCTTTCTGGGAAGGATGGGGCTTTTCTGGGACGAAGCTATTGAGTTTCTTACAGGTAAACCCTGCCGCTCTCACACGCACGTCTCTGACACCTGCTCAAGTGGATATCATTCACAAGATTGGCGGTGACAAAGAAAGCTTAATGTTCAAATATATTGTAAGTACGGTGGCTATTCACCGCGCGGAAACGCTAGAGGTCAAGATAGAGAACCTCAAACTCTGCGGGTTCTCGGCTGAAGAAATCTGGCAACTATTTGGAGCTTACCCTCTAGTATTTAATCTCTCCAAGGAAAATGTAATGAAAAAAATGAACTTTCTAGTTAATAACGTGGAACTCCCTGCAAATTATGTAGTGAAGCACCCTAGGATATTAACAGTCAGTTTGGAGAAGACTTTGAGACCCAGGTTTCTGGTTTGGCAGAAAATCAAATCCAGCAATGACTTCAATTTTGCTTTTTTCACGGTATTGTTGATGACAGAGGCAAGGTTTGTTAGCAAGATTATAAGAGGGCATCCTGAATCTAAAACATTGTGGACAATTTATGAAAATGCCATCTCTAGTGCCTCCAAGCGCACAAAGAGCTCAACAAAAACATAATTGTGGATGGAGAAAGTGAGAGTCAGGGTTCAAAAACCACAACAAATTAACTGATCGAGTTCTTGGCAGAACGGAGGCGAGCGCTACCAATCTAGTCGCTCTTCAAGCAAGGTATGCAATTTAGATATTCTCACCACAGCTATTAAGTGTGATGTAATTGGTGAATATTTAATACAATAGAAGTTTTGTTACATCTGAAAGTTATCTCAGATGTTTTATTGTTATGTTCCAAATGGGTACCATGCTAGTGCAAGGAATGAACAATTATACATAATGTTCACAAAACAAGTTTTCCAGGCCCTAAATGTTTGCAGCAGTTGTTATTAGGGGTTTGATGTATTATCATTTGGAACATCGTAGTCAGTTCTTCAAGAATACATGAAACCAGTAAACCAAAAGAGTAGCTTTTCCATTTATAGTGGAAGTTCATCAACAGTAACATCACAAAACATTATTAGTTGGAAGTCAACTAATAAGTGGTTAAAAGCAGAATTTTGGGACTTGGTCAGGCTCTGGCACGACAAATTAAAAAAATTGTATTTCTAGAGAAATTAGAGTTGTATTGTTTCCAATTCAGAATAATATCAATGACATTTATCGAAAGTGCAACTCCTCTCAAATTAAACTAAAATGAACAGGTTGCTGTGATACACGTAGCAGATACCCAATTGGAGAAATTGCTTACGATTTAATGAATTTGATATAATTCATAAATTAAATAAATTGCTGAGGGTTTAAAAATTTAAAGAAGGTCCTGCTGAAAATGACGATGAGTGTTTTAAGTTTTAGTGTTTAGGATTTTTTATAATGTTATCAACTTTTTAAAACAAGGTGATCTGAGATTGATTTGAGCAACTTCTATCAAAAACACAGAAATGTAGAAGACTCGGCAGCTTTCTGTCAAAATTTATGAGTTGACTCAGTGAAGGCAACAAATGCATAATGTTGGGTCTTTTCAAGTTCATCTCAGGTTTTTGCAATTCTACGACAGATGTATGATCTCTCAAAATTATGTTGAGTTTTGGGGACAGGTTGATGGGTTTCAGAGGTGAATTATATTTTTCCAGACTTTGTGGACGGCAGTAAAAATATTACATAAAAAATAAAATATTAATATTGAAACATGAATCAATAACAGTAAAAGAAGTTGCAATCTATTATTTATGCTGAAATTTATACAAAACTGTACTGCTGTTCAGCATTTTCAATCGGAGACAATAAATCTTACTGTCTGAACCCCGTCTTTAGCACCTTGAATGAAAATTGTACCATTCACCAGGGCGTTTCATATCAACACATCCCAGATATCCTGCACTTGTGAATGACCCACAAATCACAGGGATGCAAATTGCTACAATCTTCACAGTTAATGCATCAATTAATCTAGTGATCATACAATCTATTGCTACTTTTTTCATGTCATGTGGTGGGATTCTGCCAATTCTCCTCTGGTCTATATACAAGTTTGTAATGCAGTCTCACGCGCACCTAACAGTTAAATCCATTTCATTTTCTGTTATCGAAGAGTTCTTTACATTTGGGTAAACAGGGCCTAATCACAGTTACTTTTTTTTGACTTCTTGTTTATGTCTCATCATCATCAAGGAGTGTAGATACATTGAATCCATCAACACACAAGAAAAAATAAACTGCTATACTTTTTTGATGACAGCACCCAAAACCAAAATTTGTACTAGCTTACTGCAAGTGTTGAACATGAACTTATATGCACGTTGTCAAGAAAGCTTTGGAAAATCAAAATATCTTCCTATGGAGACGATCTAAAATTCAGTCATGTAGGGAATTTCTATTTTTAAATAAACCTATAAGCATGCTTTCTGCAAGATGGAGGAGTTGCTTTACCATAACAAAATATTGGGAAATCAATGTATCAAGGAATAGTTTTAGAGAACGTAAAAGAGAAAGTGATGTAGCCTGTGTAAAGTAATGAAATCTACACATTTTTTCAGATGCTAGTCAAGAATCATTGCTGCATTACTGCAATTTACAATGTAGGGAAGTTTTCTGCTACCTGATGTATAATCTTAATTTTGCATTTGCATGGATAAAATTATAATGCAATGATACCAGAAAGGATTGAAGATATTGAGTCATGTACCTAATGATACTCCAGATTCAAGCTCCATTGGACATCGTAATCTATGAAACAACCATTCAGTTATGTCTTAATGAGTATGCTTAAAGCTTCTCGTCTGGATGATAATCAAACAATGAAATCATGATTTTAATTTGAATGAAGTGTGATTTTTGATTTGGAAATCATGATAATCATATAACACATCATTAAATTGATAAAATAATCGACCATTGTAACTAAATTAAATTTGAAGCTATATTACTAATTAACAATCAATTGACTAAGAACATATTTTAATATGTACTCATTAATGCAAGTGTAACTCCACATGTTAAAACAATTAATAAAAAGAACGGAAAATAATATGTGAGAGAAGGAAAGTAGGTTTACGATGCATACATACAACGGATGCTTTCAACCCAGTTACAAGGGAACACAATGGATATCTTTGGGACCTTAATTGAAAGAGATAACTTATTCCACATAATTTTGATTGTAATACACAATGTATGATGTTAAGAACTCTGCTACCATACCTCTACAGACATTGTTGTGTTGATGGATATGTTTCTGGTTTACATTAGTGTGTTTATGAATTCACTGCCTTTTTATGGCCGACGTACCTTTTCTTTTGGAATAATATGCATCTGGATATGTTGTGGTCTTTTTGGCTCATTGATATTTTTGTTGATTTGGTAAAGATGAAGATGGAACACTAGTGTATCTTTCTGAATCAAAATGCAATAAACAGGAGAGAAATCCAAATGAAAATAAACTCACATAATTCTGTACGTTGATTAGGTCCTATTTTTTATATGAAAAATTATATCTTTGGATATTGTGAAGTAGGCAGGATACGTGAAGCAGTCAATTGCTGTTGATGAGTATAGGCAGGAGACATGAAGCTGTTAATTGCTGCACAATATTATAATTTAATCAGTTGAGTTGATCATATCAAGCATTGAAATATAAGCCATTGCCGAAAGCAACAATGTCTGTGTGGCTGATCCAAAATGTATGAAGTTATGAACAATACAAATACCTAAGGAACATATGACTGTCTCAATGATTGCTAGATTTGTCAGGCTATCTTTAGTAACAGCACTCAAATAAATTTGAATGGATTAACACTCGCAAACACACAACAGAATTCAGAGATTAAAATGCCTTGCTGGAAACAATAGTATTTGTAACTGCTGCTAGTAATTATTCATATTTGAATTGTTTATGTCGTACAACTCATTGATATACTTCCATTTAGGTGGGTCAGATTACACTAGGAGTCCTTGCTGGCATTGTAAGATCAGCCTAGGGCAGAAATATGACACTCAGCAATCAAAAATGAAATTATGTCTGGTCTGACCTTGGCAGAGCTGTATGTAGAGATCAGGTCGAAATTCAGACACCTGCGGCTGCTAACTGTCTGTGGCTCTCCCCGTTTTAGTCTTCCATTGGGCCTGCACCAAGGCTGGAGCAACAGATCTCACTTGTTTGGCCAAATTGCTTGGAAGAGCACCTCCGGGTGACACTAGATTTGTCACTGTTGGACGGGTTCCTCCAGGGGGCTGATCATTGAACTGGCAAATGCCCTAGCTGCTGTGATGTCTGCAAAAGATTTGCTGTTGATCTCAAACTGTTGGAGGAGGTATGAATTTCCAAGATGGCGTCACAGTATGATGATCCCGCAAATAAAGATTGTTGTTCAATCTTTACTCTGCCCTGTATTAGGCAGAATACTCAATTCACTACATCCAGTGAAAAAGGTAATTAAGAGAGGGTAAGGTTTTAATGATTAATGTTACTATCCTTGGGGATAAAATTAAATTTGTGATAATCTTGCACCTTTTCTTGATGTTCAGTATTCTAATGTCATACTGAATATATGCAATAGAAAGTGAAGGTGGTCTTCTTTCTTGTTTACATGATGAAGGTTAATAGATCTATATCATTAATAGTATCATATTAAATAATATCGAATAATAAAATAAATTATATAGGATTACTTATGATTATTAATTTGTTAATTTGTTGGAGAAGGAAAATTTGTGAGGTATTCAAAATTTATGTTTCAATGATGAATTAATCACATAAAGTGATATTAATTTTTAAGTTTTACAATTTTTTGAATTAAGTCAAGTTACGATTCAAAATGTACCTTACAAACTTTTAGCTGAATATCAATGTTGTACAAACTATCTAAAATAAATAGATGAGGAAATTTATAAAGCTATGCAATTGTAATTGTGAAACTTGCATGCCCATGCCATTTACCCTTTACCTTTGGGCTTATTTTTATTTGAGTGGCTTAAAATAACAATTACATATTGACAAATGACAGTCTTGTGCAAAGTTGACTCATTTCTTGATCTACTACACATTTCCATTTATGACTTCTTATACATCTAAAAATAATCATATCTATATCTGCACATATTTTCGTAACTTGACATTTATTATATCTAGTATTCCTCCCACTTGACATTAAATCCCCACAATAAAATTACTATTTGTTTGTCCTAAGTAAATCTTACCTCACATAAAATTGGGCCTTAACAATACAAAATTTGGACTCAAATTTTGTTCTCTTACCCGTTTCATTTCCACGTTGAGTTGACTTGCGACACATTTCTTGTGATCTATTACTATTTTTTGATGTTTAAATTTTCTCAATGTGTATTCATTATAATCAATTATTAAGGGTAAATCATATGCTATGCAAAGAAGAATCATTATAAACACTAAAAGAAATCTAGCATGCATCAAAGTCATTTTGATCATTTGTATTGTTTGAGATTGTTGTTCTTGATCATTTCAAATGACTTTTAAGGTTGACCCAATCAATGGGCCCAACTTAGAGAACTCGGCCCATGCAATTTTGATGATTTCCCCAAGGCATTTTTAAATATTGGCAATCTATAACATTTGATGGAAGATGCACATCAAGGGGAATTAGTTAGTAAATGTGTACATTTAGGGAAATAAAAGTTACATAGTAGATTTGAAAGTCTATATTGTGCCTAACTAGCCCAAAATCATAAGATTGACCTAGAATAAGTTATAGACCTAAATAGAATCTCAAGTACTTTGCATATTTGTGTTGTATATGATTAGCTCAAAATTGCAAGATTCACTTATAATAAGTTATAGAAATAGAATCTCAAGTACTTTGCATATTAGGGTGTTGATTTTATGGTAGTGATTAGACTGAAAATAAATAGCAAAGACAAGAATTACAACACATATCAGCATAACACACAAGAACACAACAGTACCTTGGGAAAACCCAACAAGAAATCTTTGATTATATTAGATTAATCACAGTCAACAAATAATTACAATGCCAGGCGCTTAGGACAACTTATCTTGCACAGTATGATAACAGATCTGTCCTTAGCAGGTTCGATAGTCTGAAACACAAGATTGCCAGCTCAATACTCAGTAAAAAGAAGAGATTCGCTTCTCCTTAATCAGGCTCGCTGACTTCAGGGTCTCATTCTACTGTTTTAGGCTAATGTCCTAATGCAAATATACTTTGCTGAAGATAAGGACAAATTTGCTAATGTATTGCAGAGATAGTTCACTGAAAGGATGATATGAACAATGATAAGTGCTTTGTACTTATAGGCGACTTAACCTTTAATCCTTCAAGTCGGCTAGCATATATTAAGTTACAATCAAATGTATTAGAGGTGGTGCCAAACTGAATTAGGTCCACATGCTATACATTAATATAGGTCATGCCCTATATGCAAGACACATTTGGGTTGGCCCTTATAACACGTTACATTTGTAAATAACCCAAGTTGCACAAGTAGGGCTTGACCCAAATCATATTACAAGTTACATTAATATCCCAAATAACACAATAAAATTTAAGGCCGAAGGCCACATTAAAATTTACCAAGCCGGGTCGGCCCAATCAAGGGATACGACCTAGCTACATTTTCAACATAGGGAACCTTTTTTCTCTACCTAATCACTCAAATTTGAGTCACATCAAAATTATTCATTTTTGCTACCAAAGCTAAGTGCCCTAAACCATCACATATAATTTCTACAAATAGTCTCAAGTAGTTTGCATATTTACGTTGTGTATACTTGGTTAAAAATTGTAGGATTGTCTTACAATAAGTTATAGACCTAAATAGAATCTCAAGTAGTTTGTATGTTAGGGGCACCTTTTTTCTAGACCTTGCCACTCAAATTTGAGTGCATCAAAATTATTCATTGTTGATCCTAGAGCTAAGTGCCCCAATCCATCACATTAAATTTCTAAAATAACTTATTATTTAATCATCTATTCTTCTTTGCCAATTGATTTAATCTAAGTTATTTAATTACCTAGATTAACATTAGGGATATTCTTCTCTATATTTTTGTTAACTTGTATTTCACATCACCCAAGAAAAACAATACTATTTCCTTTCATCACTTTTGTTTTTATCAATAACTTTATCCCTATTCCTTTATCATTTCATCGACATACCCTTTCTACTAGGTTTTGTTCTTTATTGTGTAATGCAACTTTTGTGCACCTTACCTACTCTTGAATACCTTTTTAAGGATATATTTTAGGCATGGTTTTTAATGATATTTTAATCTATAATATATTGTACATTCATTTTTTTAATGAATAAGTTGTGGGATAAGGGCCTATTCCCTTTTATAGCTTTAGACCTTAAAAATTGAGAAACAAGAAGAATAATGACAACAATCTAGCACTTGAGAAATCAAAGTAAATAAATAGAAAGGTAGAGATAATGTAACCACATATTGAAATCTATCCTCGAATGAAATCAAGGAGAAAGACCATAAACTTCATTTTTCTTTTGTTCAATCCTAGTTCGAGTGAGAAGAGCATCCATAGTCCATTGTGTTCCCACTCCCATAGCATCTTGGGGTTCCAATTTGAGTTTTTCGGCCTTAGTCTTTCTTAACCTTTGCTTACACAAGTCGCCATAGATAGGCTTAGATTTTTTGCTTGATGTAAAGTGAGGAGAAACCAATCTGTTAACAAGAAAATCTTCAAGGGCCTCATCCTCATATGTGGACTCTTGAATCGAAGGCTCTTGTATTGGAAGCATATGATATTTGAAAAATTTTAGTGTCAACAATTTGAATATTCTTAGGTGGAGCCAGCAAAGGATGCTTGTCTGGTGCAGGAGCACCTGATGTTTCTTGATGAAATTTTGGAGTGAATGATCCTCATAGGGTCAATGATTGAATAAAGGAATATTGAAGAGTCCAAAAGAGTGTTTTGAGGTTGTTTGTAGTTTGATTGTCTTTAGGCTTGATGAATAATGATGACCAGTAAAAACTCAATAGATACTGAGAGGGGGGGTGAATTAGTATAGACAAAAACTTCCTTAAACCACTTTGATTGCAAAGACTGCACTTAACTAGTAAACAGTATCACCGATCTAAAACAGGGCACTACCAGTAAAATACAGTATGACTGTGAAAGACATAAACTGGTAACACTTACATCTTCACCACACCTAATATCTCCTTTCCACTTCACCCATATGTATAAACAAGTAATACATCAGAAATATAAAGACCACTGGATCAACATCCATTACCACTTAACATAAAACACTAATCATCACATGAAAAAGCATCACACATGACACACAGATTTTTCACGTGGAAACCCAACTGGGAAAAACCACAGTGGGGATGAATACCCACAAGTTGTTCTTTGAACTCTTCTAAAGTTCGCTCTGTTAGGAGCCTAATCCAGTTAAGGACTTTACAATAGGTTATGTTAGGAACCGATCATGCTAGGGATCACCCGGTTAAGGGATGGCTAAATACCTGGTTAAAGGTTAGAACCCTGTTAAAGGTTACCTCACAAGAGGATTTGAAGAACTCAATGATTTTGAGTCACCCTATTAAAGGATTTACACAAAGCCTGTTAAATCTACCCAGTTAAGGGATTTTCCAACTGCTGAAATGGTTAGAAGTCAACAGGTAATACACTGATCTGATAACAACACTAAATGCCAAGGCAGATCCACTTTAGTTCCTTTACTTCTGCAATCACACTCTGCAGGTATCAACACACTTCTTCGGTCTGGCAAGAATCAAGTATCTCTTCACGTGGATACACACATAACATTTGCCAACAACTTCACAATGCAAATCATCATCGACCTTATAGGAAACAGATAGGTCAGTAGCATAAACCTTAAACCCTAATCATTTAGGTTATCAATACAGTCGGTCCAATCTTGACTGTTCAAACACATTGCATTGAATAAAATAGTCTTGAACAAATCTCAAGACGTTCTCCATCGTTCGTTCTTTGCCGCTTCTGGAAGTTGATAACCCATCACGTGTTCTCCACCGTTTAGTGAAACTTCACACATTCCCGAGGTAGATATGATCAATCTTCTTCATGCAAGATCCTCAAGGAAATTCTTCATGTGCACAAGGTTAACGTGGCAACACGGTCTGATCTTCATTTTAATGCTAACCCATCACAGTATGTCGTCGGTCGAATCATACAGACTTGAAATGCATCAACTGAAAACCCTGAAGTTGAGACTACCAACCGGTAGTCATACCAAATGAAACCCCGATACAAAAATTTCCATCTATCGGTTCACATTCCAACATACCGCTTCACTTTTTCACATATACCGGTTCACATCATCATACTGCTTCACTTTTCACATCATACCGGTTCACTTACTTCAATATACCGGTTCATACTTCAGCATATTGACATCAATGACAACATACAATATCATCATGTCATCAAACTTTGCATATATGCCAACAATCTCCCCCTTTGGCATTGATGACAATATACAAAGATATCTCTCTGCTTCACATCTTCTCCCCAATCTCTTCCATGTTATGTCTTCAAAACTGCAGATATCTTCTCTGCTTCACATCTTCTCCCCCTTTGACAACAATGCTAAAGTGGAGGCACAGACATCCATGTTCCACTATGCTGCTCCCCTTGAAGAGTAACATCCTTCAACACATCAATCCTGAAAAGATTTGTCAATGCAATACTTGATTGATGTGGAGCACATACCTTTAGTTCACCTCTTGAAGGGGCAACACCCCTAATTCACCTCTTAAATAGGTAAATGTAGCCTTCAGTAGAGGCTTGATGAATATATATGCTAACTGCTTCTTACTGGAAACATGTTCCAATACAACTTCTTTGTTTTGAACCTTCTCCCTCAAGAAATGATACTTGAGCTCAAAGTGCTTGGTTCTAGCATGCAAAACTGGATTCTTGGAAATATTAATTGCACTTGTGTTGTCACAAATGATACTTACCGGTTTAGATACAGGGACTTTGAAACCACTTAATACATGCTTCATTCAAATTGTCTGAGTGCAGTTCATAAATGCTTCTACATATTCTGTTTCTGCTATAGACTGAGAGATACAACTCTGCTTCTTACTCATCCATGAGACTAGTCTACCACCAAGAAAGAATGCACCACCGGTTGTGCTCTTCCGGTCGTCCACATTACCAGCCCAATCGGCATCTGTAAACACTTTGAGATTGAAATCATTACTGTATGGATACCACAATCCATAGTCAATAGTTCCCTTCAGATATCTAAGAATCCACTTGACTGCTACCAAGTGGGATTCTCTTGGACTTTTCTAGAAACGTGCAGTAATGCCCACTGCATGTGCAATGTCCGGTCTGCTGTGTACTACATAGTGCAACTTACCAATCATTGATCGGCATTCCTTCTCGTTCACCAATGCTGAGTCATCTTCTTTTGACAATTTACAACTGACCATCCGTGTACCAACTAGTTTGCTATCTTCCATGCCAAAGGTCTTCAACACCTCTTTGACATACTTGGACTGAGTGATAAAGATATCATCTTTCATTTGTTGAATCTGTAGTCCAATGAATAACTTAATCTCTCCAATTAGTGACATCTCAAATTCCTTCTTCATCTCATCTGCAAATGTATGACTCATCTTGTCATCTCCACCAAAAATTATGTCATCAACAAACACTTCACAGATTAGAATTTGATCTCCTTCTGACTTCAGATAGATATTGCTATCTTCACTTGTTCTTTCAAATCCAATCTTCACGAGATGGGAGTGTAAACGTTCATACCATGTTCTAGGTGCTTTCTTCAATCCATACAAGGCTTTATGTAGCCTACACACCATATTACTGTCTTCTGATAGGGTAAACCCATATGGTTGCTCTATATACACTTTCTCTTCAAATATTCCATTCAGGAATGCAGATTTTACATCCATCTGATACCCTTTGAATCCCTTGAAAGCTGCATATGCAAGAAGCATTCAAACTCATTCCAATCTAGCTACTGGAGCAAAGGTTTCGCCATAGTCTTCTCCTTCTTCTTGAGCATATCCCTTACATACCAGTCTGGCTTTATTTCTTACCACTGTGCCATCTTCATTCAGCTTGTTTTTGAAAACCCATTTGGTGCCAATAACATTTTTATGCTCAAGTCTGGGTACCAAATACCATGTACCATTCTTTTCTATTTGGCCAAGTTCCCCTTCCATAACCTTGATCCAATCTTCATCTTTATGTGCCTCTTTAAATGTTTTAGGCTCAAATTCAACGATCATGCAAGAGTTTTCTCTGACCTTTCTTCTTGTAAGAATTCCTGCATCCTTATCTCCCATGATCTACTTTGGATCATGATTTAGCTTTACATACCTAGGAATGATCTTAACAGATTCCTCTTGCTTTTCTTCTTCATCCTCATCTTCATCAGCATCAACATCTATCGGTGTAGGAGCACTGTTACTGGTACTTGGTTGTTTTGCAACCGGTTCCCAGAAGGTTACAATTGGTTCATCTACCACTTTCTCACTGCCGGTTTCTTAAGGTTTCTCAGAGGTTTCATCAAGTCTAACATTGATACTTTCAACAATTCTCTGAGTCCTATTGTTAAAACACTTGAGAGCTTTTCTCTTGGTGGAATACCCTAGGAATATTCCTTCATCACATTTTGCATCAAACTTGCTTTTGATATACCACTTGCTACCAAACACTCTAAAGTAGCTTACTACAGGAGTCTTACCGGTCTAATGCTCATAAGGTGTTTTATCCTTACCTTTCTTGATGAGTACCCGGTTCATTGTGTAGACTGCAGTGCTCACCACTTCTCTTCAAAAGGTGTGAGCAACCTTCCCTTGAATCAACGTCGTTCTGGCTGCTTCAATTATAGTCCGGTTGTTCCTTTCTGCTAGGCCTTTTTGCTATGGTGTTCGGGGGGCAGACAATTGCCTCTTGATGCCGTTTTCTTCATAGTACTTATTGAACTCTCTAGAGGTGAACTCACCTCCTTGATCGGTTCTAAGGCATTTGATCCTCTTACCACTTTCCTTTTCAACTAGTGCTCTAAAGGCTTTGAACTTTCCAAAAGCTTCAGACTTGTCTTTCAAGAATGTGACCCACATCATTCTTGAGCAATCATCAGTAAGAATCATAAAGTACCTATCTCCTTGAATACTCCTAGTTTTCATATGGCCACACAAATCAGTATGCACAAGATCAAGTAAATTTTTTGCTGTGAAAGATTTACCTTTGAAGGTTTAGGAAGACATTTTCCCCAGTTGACATTCTCTGCACAGAGGATTCTCTGGTTTGTTCAGCACAGACAATCCTCTAATTGCCTTGATCTTACTGGCTTTCACAATGTTATCAAAGTTAACATGGCAGAGTCCCCTATGCCATATCCAACTGTCATCAAACTTAGCCATTAGACATTGACTGATATTTGCATTCAACTGAAATAAGTTACCTTTGGTCTACATACTGGTGGCCATCAGTTCACCACTCTTTCCTTTTATTTTGCACACTCCATCTTTGAATTCCAGAGTGAGTCCATTATCATTCAGCTGAGCAACACTCAGAAGGTTATGCCTAAGACCTTCTACCTAATACACATTATCAACACTGCTTTTTTCATTTAGAGAAATGGACCCTTTTCCTTTTACCATATAAGGTGCATCATTACCAAATCAGACTACACCTCCATCATACTCTTTCAGAGATAGAAACTTTCTTCGGTCACCAGTCATGTGGTGAGAACAACCACTGTCAATAATCCATTCATTAGAATTATCAAAGCGGGAGACAAGAGCCTTCTTGTCTGACAAATCTTCCTTGACAACTACAAATACTATGTCTTCACTTTCTTCATCTTCTGATTCATCATCAGTGACACCTTTATCAACTGCAACAAGACAGTTTCTCCTATTTCCTCCTTTGAACTTTTTGAACCTCTTCAGTTTGTCCTTATTATCACCATTAGGACAGTTTACAACAATGTGTCCAATCTTATTGCAAGAAAAACATTTCAAAGGGAGCTTACCTCTGTATTTGCCAGTTCCCTTAGGAAGCCTCTTGGCCAAAAGAGCTTCAAATTCCATTAGGATCTCCTCATCATCCATATCTCTGCTTTGTCTGGGTTCACAACTGGTACTAGCTTCTTTACCCTTTCTAGATAGTGCATCAGATGCTTTAAAGGCTGAATTAGTCTTCTGAACACTGCCATCATAACTGTTTAGCTCATAAGCGGTCAACTTAGCAATGATAGAATCAAGGGACACCTTTGTCTTGTCAATAAATCTCAACTCCTGAATAGCGGCAACCCTTATTGTTTAGACAGGTAATAAGGAAAACTTTGCTAACAATGGTGGAATCATCCATTGTACCTCCTGCACTCTTGATGTCTCCAACAACAGTTTTAATCCTTATCCCATATTGTTGAATGGTCTCTCCTTCAACCATCCGCATATCTTCAAACTTTCCTCTAAGGCTTTCTTCCTTAGCCTGCTTCACATGCTCATCATCGCCATAGATAGACTCCAGAGTATCCCATACATCTTTGGGATTGTCTTTTTCCTGAACATCTATAAACTCAACATTAGATAGACTGCTGATAAGAGCTTCCATCACTTGCCCATTCTCCTGAATTTCTCTTCTTTGATCATCGGTGAGAGTACCGGTAGGGACAACATAAGTATTCTCAACATAGCTCCAGTGTTGAGCACCCATGCTTTTAATGTATATCTTCATTCTGTCCTTCCATATCTTAAAGTTGTCTCTGTTGAACTTAGGACCTTCCCTCTTCATCATTAGAATATGATCTTTTCCTCAAGCGGTTAAGCTTACAACACAGAGGACCTGAAGGGCGCTCTGATACCAATTGATGAATAATGATGATTAGTAAAAACTCAACAGATACTGAGGGGGGGGGGGGGTGAATCAGTATAGACAAAAACTTCCTTAAACCACTTTGACTGCAAAGACTGCACTTAACTAGTAAACAATATCACCAATCTAAAACAAGGCACTACCGGTAAAACACAGTATAACTGTGAAAGACATAAACCGGTAACACTTAGATCTTCACCACACCTAATATCTCATTTCCACTTCACCCATATGCATAAACAAGTAATACATCAGAAATATAAAGACCACTGGATCAACATCCATTACCACTTAACATAAAACACTAATCATCACATGAAAAAACATCACACATGACACACAAATTTTTCATGTGGAAACCCAACTGCGAAAAACCATAGTGGGGATGAATACCCACAAGTTGTTCTTTGAACTCTTCTGAAGTCCGCTCTGTTAGGAGCCTAATCCGGTTAAGGACTTTACAATAGGTTCTACTAGGAACCAATCCTATTAAGGATCACCCGGTTAAGGGATGGCTAAATACCCGGTTAAAGGTTAGAACCCTGTTAAAGGTTACCTCGCAAGAGGATTTGAAGAACTCAATGATTTTGAGTCACCCTGTTAAAGGATTTACATAAAGCCTGTTAAAGCTACCCGGTTAAGGGATTTTCCAACTGCTGAAATGGTTAGAAGTCAACAGGTAATACACTGATCTGATAACAACACTAAATGCTAAGGCAGATCCACTTTAGTTCCTTTACTTCTGCAATCACACTCTGTAGGTATCAACACATTTCTTTGGTCTAGCAAGAATCAAGTATCTCTTCACTTAGATACACACATAACATTTGCCAACAACTTCACAATGCAAATCATCATCGACCTTATAGGAAACAGATAGGTCGGTATCATAAACCCTAAACTCTAAACATTTAGGTTATCAATACAGTCGGTTCAATCCTGACCGTTCAAACACATTGCATTGAATAAAACAGTCTTGAACAAATCTCAAGACTTTCTCCATCATTCGTTCTTTGCTGCTTCTGGAAGCTGATAACCCATCACGCGTTCTCCACCATTTACTGAAACTTCGCATATTCCCGAGGTAGATAGGATCAATCTTCTTCATGCAAGATCCTCAAGGAAATTTTTCACGCACACCAGACTGACGTGGCAACACAGTCTGATCTTCATTTCAATGCTAACCCATCACAGGATGTCATCGGTCGAATCATACAGACTTGAAATGCATCAACTGGAAACCCTGAAGCTGAGACTACCAACTGGTAGTCATACCAAATGAAACCCCAATACAAAACTTTCCATATACCGATTCACATTCCAACATATTGCTTCACTTTTTCACATATATCAGTTCACATCATTATACCACTTCATTTTTCACATCATACCGGTTCACTTGCCAGTTCACTTACTTCAATATACCGGTTCATACTTCATCATATTGACATCAATGACAACATACAATATAATCATGTCATCAAACTCTGCACATATGCCAATAGTCTTAGCTTGTTTACTCAGTTTTGGCCTATGTGCTTTTGTAAGCCTAAAATGACATCATATAGCAAAATTGTGTAAAACTCCTTGTAAGGCCTCATAAGGCTTTTGTAAATGTTAATTTGATGTTAGGAAACCATCCTAGGGGGTCAAGAGTGTGTAGATATGCAAAAATTGTAAAAATGCATTATGAAGGAAAAGTTGTCATGTTTGCTTGACAACATTTTGCAACAATGTGAGCAATTTTTGGAAAAATGCTGAAACCGGTAGTTAGAGGACTGATTGGTGGTTGGTTTTGATTGAGTAGGCATATATAAGGCCTCTCAAAACATTGTAGAGGAGTTGGAAGATCCAAAGATTGAATTTTGAATAGCAACTTGAGACAATTTCCTAATTTCTTCAATAAATTTGCAAAATTGTTTATTGCAGTTCGTACCGGATGGATTGATTTTCGTACTGTACCTTCATGGATGCTTAGTCTGTGTTTTTGTGGTGCTTAGAAAGTATTTGTGTTCACTCATTGTGTAGGTCTAGTTGGTGTAAAGAAATTCTTTCTAGTTTACACTGTTCTCGGCCTGAGTAAGGGGTTAAAGCCCTAAAAATGGATCCAAATTGAAATGCCTTTGTGGTTTCTCTATGCCCTTTGGGATTTGAGTAATGGAGTTTGTATATAATGTAAATATTTCATTTTGTGCCCTAGAAGTTGCTTTGGATCATTTTAGCATCATGTCCTAGGCGAGCTCTGCCATAGCCCGGCTAGGGAACATGACTGCTATTTTTACTATTTCTTGCAGGGGTGGTCAAATGTGATTGAGGCAAGTGATTGGAAAGGAAGATGGTTGTCTTGCAGAGTCTCAGTGTGAGTGTAGAGATTGGATAGGGTGTAGAGACCTATAAAACCCATTGGTGAGGGCATATAAGCCTAAAACCCTTCAAAAGAGCCATTTTGGGGGCTGTACTTGTACAGACAACTCAGACCACCTCATCCCATGAATCCTGAAGAGTGTCCAAATGGGTATCCAGATCACAAAAGCTTCTGGGGGGTCGTTTGGAAGTTTTTAGCACAAAAGAGCAAAAACCATGAAGATAGGGCTAAAAGGGGCTCATAGGGCTACTAGGCCTTGAAAATAGGAATCTATGAAAGCGATAGAAAAATGAAGGGAACTAAACTTCAAAACCACATGGTAGTAGTTGTCAAACCATCTTAGACTCCTCCTAGTCCCCTGCAAGTGACGAATAAAGAATTAGACATGTTGGTGGTTAGACTTACTCCTATGAGTCCTAACCTTGATTGAGTAACTGGAGCAAACACACTGGTAGAGAGTTATCCAAAGGAGTTTGGGGGTTGGTGTTGAATCAAACAAGGAAAGAAGGGCATAGGACAAATAAGGAAGCCCACAATGAGACCTATTCCTAGTTTATGAGCCAAATTGCACTTCTTTGTGAGTCTCCCTATCAAAGTGGTATCAGAGCAAGTTAAGACTTGGGAATGAACTAGTTGATGTCAGAGACTGAGTCAGTGGGTGAAAGCAGTTTTAGAATGGTGACTAATGCACAGTTAGCCAAAAGGGTAGAAGACCAAGAGGAAGAGAATAGACTCCTCAGGGAAAAGTTGCAACGATTGGAGAACAAACTAGGTGAAGTAGAAGACAAAACTGAGAAGGTGACTATCAAAGTCAATGAGGAAAAGGGTAAAGAAGTGGTAGAGGAGGATGACACACCTGAACCAGATCCTATTTTTCCAGAAGAACCTTTCCTTAGAGTCATCAAAGCCTTAGGAGGTAAGTCCCTAGAAGGAGTGCCACTTTTTTGTGGAAAAATAGAACCATAATTGGTTATGGAATGGATTGAAGGGTTAGAGAATCACTTTGAATGTGATGGATTAGTGAAGCACTAAAGGTGAAGGTAGCCAAATCTAGATTGAGAGGAGCAGCCTTGACTTGGTGGAAGATCATCCAAGAGGAGAGAAAAAATGAAGGTAAGAACCCAATTGCCACTTGGAAAAGAATGCTAGCCAAGGTGAGAGAAGCCTATATCCCTGAAGACTATGAGATCCAACTACACAAGAGGAGACAAACTTTGAGACAAAGAGAACTAGATGTGAGCAGCTACACTGAAGAATTTCAGAAGTTGTGTTTGAGATCCAAGGTGGTAGAAGATGAAAGCATCAAGGTTGCTAGGTACTTGAATGGTTTGTGGTGGAATATCCAAGAAGAGTTAATTTTGTTGTGTCCTAGTACTATCCACAAGTGCTATCAATTGGCACTCAAGGTGGAAGAGAAGAGTAAAAAGAAACAAGAGAAAAGTAATAGAGGCAGAGGTCATAGAGACAACTATGGTGGAAGAGGTGTAGACCAAAGATCCCAAGGGGAATCCAAGTCGGTAGAGAAAAGTGGGGATTTCAGGAGCAAGAACAACTATAGAGGAAGGGGATCTAGTAACTATAGTAGAGGAAGGTCTAGTGGATTAGGAAGAAGGTCCTATTTCTCCACAATGAAGTGCTACAACTGTCATCAACTTGGACACATGACCTATAGATTCGCTAAGAAGTCTTCTTCATCCCAAGGAGGTGAAAGGAGAGTGAGTTATATCCAAGAAGATGCAACAAATGTGAATACACCTGAGGTGAGCTTAGATTTCGAAGTTGGAGAGAACCTCATGATAAGAAGAGTTTTGATCAAAGAACCGGTAAAGGAGGAACCTAGTCAAAGAAGATCCTTGTTTAGGATAAAATGCAAGATCATGGGCAAGGTGTGTAGAGTGGTGGTGGATCCAGGATCCACTAATAACATAGTGTCAGAAGAAGCAGTCAGCAAACTCAAACAACAAAGAATCCCACATTGTGATCCTTATAGGGTTACTTGGCTCAACAAGGGGCAACATGTTTTGGTGAATGAGCAAACTTGGGTAGAGTTCACCATAGGAGGATACAAAGACAAGATTTTGTGTGATATCTTGCCAATGGATGCATGCCACCTAATCCTAGGTAGGCCTTGGCAATTTGATAGAAAATCAATACATCATGGAGAAAATAATTCCTACACCTTTCAAAAAGATGGAGTTACCTATAAAATTTAGTCCATAGGAGATGAAGAAGAGAGCATATCTAAAGATTCAAATGTGCTATTAGTTGGTGAGAAGGAGTTAATACACACTCTAAAAGGAGGAGTGGGGTTTGCACTTGTTGTGAAACCAAAAGAGGAAAGGAAGGACAAGAAAGTTTGTATTCCCGATGAAGTGCAACAAATACTCAATCAATTTAAGGAAATCATAAGTGATGGAACACCTACTACTTTCCTCCTCAACGAGCCATAAGCCATCAGATTGACTTTATACCTGGAGCCTCATTGCCTAATAAAGCAGCCTACAAAATGACACCAGAGTAGAGTAAAGAAGTGGCTAAGAAAATCCAAAAACTTTTGGATAATGGTCTGATAAGAAAGAGCATCAACCCATGTGCAATTCCCACCATTTTGGCACCTAAGAAGGGAGGTACTTGGAGACTTTGTATTGATTCAAGAGCCATCAACCGGATTACAATCATATATAGATTTCCTATTCCAAGAATTGAAGATTTGATGGATTTTTTAGGGGGTGCTAAGTATTTCACCAAGATAGACCTTAAGAGTGGCTACCACCAAATCATAATCAAGGAGGGAGATGAGTGGAAGACAACATTCAAAACCACAAAAGGTCTTTATGAATGACTTGTTATGCCATTTGGACTCACAAATGCCCCTAGCACATTCATGAGACTCATGAATGAAGTGCTCAAAGATTACATTGGTAAATTTGTTGTTGTTTATCTAGATGACATTTTGATTTTTAGTAAATTTAAAGAAGAACATCTTAGCCATATAGAGATTGTATTGAAGAAATTATGTGATGAGCAACTAACTATCAATTTGGAGAAATGTGAGTTCATGAAACAGGAGTTGGTATATCTTGGGTTTGTAATCTCAAGTGGTGATTTGAAGATGGATAACTCAAAGGTGAAGGAAATAATCAGTTGGGCTACACCTAAAACAACAAGTGAAGTGAGACGTTTTCATGGTTTGGCTCAGTTTTAAAAGAAGTTCATTAGAGGGTTCAGTGAGATATGTGTACCTATGCTTGATACAATCAAAGGAAGTGTAAAGACTATTTCAATGGACAAAAGAGACACATAAAGGATTTGAACTCTTGAAGACAAAGGTGGCTACTCAACCTGTCCTTGTTCTCCCAAGATTTGTGTAAAGTGGAAAATCGAACCCTAGGTGTTCCCCCCACTCCAAGGAGAGAGAAAGGAGGTCACTAGGATTGACAGTTTTCACTTAGGAGAGACTTTACATTCAAAAGAGGGGTTGAAACTCACAAGATCCAATCCCACACAATGCAAGATTGAATTCTAAATGAGTTTCAAGGGTTGAGATAGCAAGGATACCCTCTTTTGTAAAGAATGTAGATAGAAAGCATTGAACTAGGAGTGCATGTAAAAGTAGAAAAGATTCTCTTATAGACGGAGATAGAGACACGGGATGAAGCTACGGACCTGGAATTAGCAGTGAAATGTCGAGACGATGCTGTCCTACAAGTTTGAGCGAAAGTTGACAGGACGATGGCACCCGGAGTGCACACGGTCCTCCGAAAAATCCGCGAAACGAAGGGGGATCTGTTCGTCTCTGCACAAGGATTCCATATCTTCAATTACAGCCGCATACCTACAACCTACACACAGAAAAGAGAGGACGATTGGGGGGTTAGGGATTAGGGGTTTGCCTTCAGGTCAAACCCCGGTTTTGGAATTAACCAAGAAATGAGAATGCTGTAAATGTAAATGCTTGTAATGTAATCAAGTACTGATACCTTGTAAGAATGTTTGTATTCTTACATGCAAAGGTGTAATGATGTTGTATGTTGTATGTTGTAGGTGATCTCCTCTTCAATGGTTGAATCCTTGTCTTGAATGCAACACCTAGCCTTGAATGGAGACCTAGAATGCTCAATTGCTTGAAGGAATGCTTGAATGTTTGAATGTTTGCTTATCGCTTCCACCTCTTGTACGCATATGTTTTTCCTCCCTAAAATGGGAGAGGAAATGTAGTTTATATACTTGTCAATTAGGGTTAGGAGACTGATTTTTCAGACCTTAGGTTGACCTAGGAACATTATTTTCCAAATTGCAAACTTGAAGACCCAATGCCCAACAAGAGACCGGGCCCAAAATAGGGCCAGGGACCAGGGCGCTGGGCACCATGGTCCTGAGGGACCAGGGCACTAGGTGCCATGGTCCTAAAGGACCAGGGTGCTGGGCGCCATGGTCCCACCTCCCGGGACAGCAGGGTGCAAGGAGGATCAGGCCAAGGTGCAGAAAGATGCAATTTTTGATGTCGCAAATAGGTTTCGGGGTCTCCATTTAGGTTCAATGTTGCGCCGCCATCGTGAAGACCCAAATGCAGTCGAAATTGCAAGTGTTGCAATTTTACGATGCTACATTTATCCCCCACTTTAGCAGGAGTATAAGCGTACGCCCATACTTCTGGTAAAGTACAAGGAAACAACATTGAAAGACTTTCACCACGTCAAGGAGGCAAGATACACCAAGCCCCCAGTGGACTAAGGATCTTACGACTTCGATTGATAAAGTAAAAGGGAAGATCACGAGGGAGAACCATGACTGTCAGTAGTAAGGTTCCCTCACTATGAGTCATGCAAGAAAAATACCAAAAATTTTCAAGGCAAAGCTAAGTTCGCCAAGAAATTTTTAAGTATCCTAAAGAGATATGGACGGAGTGTATGCCCCCTACATTAAAGCGATCGCACATGCCTCATCGGGGGTGATTGCTTTAAGGTAGTGATACACATAAGAAATGAGAAGGGAAAGGAGCACGTTATCACAAAGATTTAGCCCCCAAGTGTGAGATAAACCCAAGGATAATAGACACAAAACACAAATCACAAGGTGACTTCGCTTTCCTTGAGGTCAGTATGCTATATGATAATTCATGTATATCATATGTATATATGCATAATTATTCTTCATTCCCCAATCAAGGAAGGTCACCTAGAAGAAGGGAACACATGTGTCTTTTGAGTCAACATGAGAGAGACCAAAAGAGATCTCAATGCTTTGCATCGTCCTCAAGTAGACAACACTAAGGACAACAAATAGAAGAATGAGAATAACACATAGAAGAAGTAACAAAAGATATCAAGAGAGGAGGAGAGAATCTGCTATGCTAATGAACTAGTCTAGCACGTCATCCACCCCCCGATCTTGTTGATCAATATTTCGGGAAGGCAGGAAACATGCTAGAGGAGGAACATCCAACACAGCAGATGGAGCTATCACAAGATCCAAACAAGGGCTATGTTCATGTTCCAAGCCACGTTGTTCTTGTCTAGGAGCTAGGATAAGTGCTTTAGAAAATTTGTTAGATAAATGGTTATCAATATCAACATATTCATATTCACTATCAGAAGCAATAGAAGTAACATTTTCATCATGAATAACATTTTTATCTATATCATCATCAAGATTTATAAAAATAGGATCTTTAACTCGCATAGGATCAAAACCATCATGCATCTTATGCTTAGGAGATTTTGGCTCAATTTTCGGCTGAGGAAAAAATGGAATAATACTAGCTGAAGGTGTTTTTGGGGATTGCAAAGTTTGAGAAGCAGCTGCACGAGCTCTAAGACGACGCTTTCGTCGGCGTTCACGCGCAGAATGATTTCGTCTAGTCTTAGTAGGAAGTTGAGAAGATTGAGGAGGAGGAATGTTCTCATCCTTATCACTTGGGTGTTTAGGTTGTGGTCTCTTAGGTTGGATAATAGGAGAAGAGGAAGGTCTCTTCTCTTTATAAGAGGAAGGAGGAGGAATTGCTCCATATAAAGGAGGAATATCTAGTTTAGGAAGGAGACCAAGTCCATCATGACGAGGAGGTATAGGTCTACTTTTAGAAAGTTTATTAGACATAGACATAGTTACATCCATAGGAATGGGTTGGGAATCTTCTTGAGGAAAGACATTAGTTTTATCTTTTAAAGGAAGAACTTCCTTCTCAAGAATGATGGGAATATCAAGTTTGGGTGTTCGAGGTTCACTTAGAGATAGGATCATATCTTTTTTCCACTTTTGATAAGATTTGAAAAGATGATCACTTCGCGGTGGAAGAGATTGGAATTGTTTAGGCCAAAAATAATCAATAGGAACGCTAGAAGTTCTGACAGTAACAACTTCACCATTATGGGGAAATTTCAAACACTTGTGAATAGGAGAAGCAATAGCTTTCATGGAAGATAGCCAAGGATAGCCTAGCTTCACACGAAATTGTTCGAATGATGGAATAATAGCAAAACTCACATTAAGGGATTTATTATGGACCTCAATAAGCAATGTAATAGAACTGTAAAGCGGAAAATCGTGAGCAAACCCCAAGTGTTCCCCCCACCACTCCGAGGAGAGGGGAAGGACGTCACTAGGGTTGACGGTTTTCACTTAGGGGAGACTTTACATTCAAAAGAGGGGTTGAAACCCACAAGATCCAATCCCACACAATGCAAGATTGGATTCTGAATGAGTTTCAAGGGTTAAGACAGCAAGGCTACCCTCTTTTGTAAAGAATGTAGATAGAAGGATTGAACTAGGAATGCATGTAAAGTGAGAAAGATTCGCTTATAAACAGAGACAGGAATATGGGGTGAAGCTGCGGACCTGGAATTAGTAGTAAAATGTTGAGATGACGCTGTCCTGCAAATTTGAGCGAAAGTTGACGGGACAATGGCGCCCGACATACACACGGTCCTCCGAAAAATCCGCGAAACGAAGGGGGATCTGTTCGTCTCTGCACAAGGATTCCAGATCTTCAATTACAGTCGCGTACCTGCAACCTACACACAAAAAAGCGAAGACGATTGGGGGGTTAGGGATTAGGGGGCTTGCCCTTAGGTCAAACCCCGGTTTTGGAATTAACCAAGAAATGAGAAATGCTGTAAATGTAAATGATTGTAATGTCAAACAAGTACTAGTACCTTGTTGTAAGAATGTTTGTATTCTTACATGTGAAGGTGTAGATGTTGTTGTATGTTGTATGTTGTATGTGATCTCCTCTTCAATGGTTGAATCCTTGTCTTGAATGCAACACTTAGCCTTGAATGGAGACTTAGAATGCTCAATTGCTTGAAGGAATGCTTGAATGCTTGAATATTTGAGTATCGCTTCCGCCTTTTTTTTCACCCTTCAAAATGGGAGAGGAAATGTAGTTTATATACTTTCCAATTAGGGTTAAAAGACTAATTTTTCTGACCTTAGGCCGACCAGGAAAGGTTATTTTCCAATTTGCAAACTTAAAGACCCGGAGCCCCAAAAGAGATCGGGCCCAAAATAGGGCCAGGGACTAGGGCACTGGGCGCCATGGTCCTGGGGGACCAGGGCACTGGGCGCCCTAGTCCTGAAGGACCAGGGCGTTGGGCGCCATGGTCCCACCTCCAGGGACAGCAGGGTGCAAGGAGGATCAGGCCAGGGTGCTGAAAAATGCAGTTTTTGGTGTCATAAACAGGTTTCAGGGTCTCCATTTAGGTTTCGTGTTGCATCGCCATCGTGAAGACCCAAATGCGGTCGAAATTGCAAGTGTTGCAATTTTAGGATGCTACATTTAGCCCCCACTTTAGCGGGAGTATAAGCGTACACTCATACTTTTGGTAAAGTACAAGGAAACAACATTGACAGACTTTCACCACGTCAAGGAGGCAAGATACACCAAGCCCCCGGTGGACTAAGGATCTTACGACTTCGATTGACAAAGTAAAAGGGAAGATCACGAGGGAGAACCATGACTATCAGTATTAAGGTTCCCTCACTATGAGTCATGCAAGATAAATACCAAAAATTTTCAAGGCAAAGCCAAGTTCGCCAAGAAATTTTCAAGTATCCTGAAGGGATAGACAGGGTGTATGCTCCCCTATGTTAAAGCAATCACACATGCCTCAACGGGGGTGATTGCTTTAAGGTAGTGATACACATGAGAAGGGAAAGGAGAACGTCATCACAAAGATTTAGCCCCCAAGTATGAGATAAACCCAAGGATAATAGACACAAAACACAAAGCACAAGGTGACTTTGCTTTCCTTGGGGTCAGTATGCTGTATGATAAGTCATGTATATCATATGTATGTATGCATAATTGTTCTTCATTCCCCAATCAAGGAAGGTCACCTAGAAGAAGGGAACACATGTGTCTTTTGAGTCAACATGAGAGAGACCAAAAGAGATCTCAATGCTTTGCATCGTCCTCAAGTAGACAACACTAAGGACAACAAAATAGAAGAGTGAGAATAACACATAGAAGCAGTAACAAAAGAAAGAGAGGAGGAGAGAATCTGCTATGCTAATGAACTAGTCTAGCATGTCATCCACCCCCCGATCTTGCTGATCAATATTTCGGGAAGGCAGGAAACACGCTAGAGGAGGAACATCCAACACAGCAGATGGAGCTATCACAAGATCCAAACAAGGGCTATGTTCATGTTCCAAGCCACGTTGTTCTTGTCTAGGAGCTAGGATAAGTGCTTTAGAAAATTCGTTAGATAAATAGTTATCAACATCAACATATTCATGTTGACTATCAGAAGCAAGAGAAGTAACATTTTCATCATGAATAACATTTTCATCTGTATCATCAACAAGATTTATAAAAATAGGATCTTTAACTTGCACAGGATCAAAACCATCATGTATCTTATGTTTAGGAGATTTTGGAGAAAATGGAATAATGCTTGTTGAAGGTGTTTTTGGGGATTGCAAAGTTTGAGAAGCAACTGCCTGAGCTCTAAGACGACGCTTTCGTCGACATTCATGCGCAGAACGATTTCGTCTAGTCTTAGTAGGAAGTTGAGAAGATTGAGGAGGAGGAATGTTCTCATCCTTATCACTTGGGTGTTTAGGTTGTGGTCTCTTAGGCTGGGTAATAGGAGAAGAGGAAGGTCTCTTTTCTCTATAAAAGAAAGGAGGAGGAACTGCTCCATATAAATGAGGAATATTTGGTTTAGGAAGGAGACCAAGTCCATCATGACGAGGAGGTATAGGTCTACTTTTAGAAAGTTTATTAGATATAGACATAGTCACATCCATAGGGATGGGTTGGGAATCTTCTTGAGGAAAGACATTAGTTTTATCTTTCAAAGGAAGAACTTCCTTCTCAAGAATGATAGGAATATCAAGTTTGGGTGTTCTAGGTTCACTTAGAGATAGGATCATATCTATTTTCCACTTTTGATAAGATTTGAAAAGATGACCACTTCGCGGAGGAAGAGATTGGAATTGTTTAGGCCAAAAATAATCAATAGGAACACTAGAAGTTCTTTCAGCTGGTTTAAAGAGACTATGATTGACAGTAACAACTTCACCACTATGGGGAAATTTCAAACACTTGTGAATAGGAGAAGCAATAGCTTTCATGGAAGATAGCCAAGGATAGCCTAGCTTCACACGAAATTGTTCCGATGAAGGAATAATAGCAAAGTTCACATCAAGGGATTTGTTATGGACTTCAATAGGTAATGTAATAGAACCAATTGCAGGAGAAGAAAATGCATCAAATAATTTCACAGTCACATCTGTTTTGTCATAGATCACTTGATTCAATTGCAAAGTAAAAAGAAATTCTTCAGTAATAACATTAACCATGCAAGAAGGGTCAATAAGAACTGCACGGCAAGGTGTATTCTTGACTTTTGCAACTATGTATAAAGGACCATCAGGTTCTCTGATAGTTTCACTAGAATTAAATGTGATGGAAGGTTCTTTAGGGTTTTCTTGTTGCTCGACAAAGTTAATCACATTCGGAGTCATAGACACAAGACCATTAGATGAGAAAGAGGAATCATTAGTCTCAATCGCATTAGAGGTATGAGAAGGTAATGGATTAGTAAAAATCTTAAGATTTTGGTTAGGAGGAGCTACAGATGTGTTGCCTTTATCATTCACTCTTGAAACAGAGATAGTATTATTATCAATCAAATCTTGAATTTTACCCTTTAAAGCAAAACATTTTTCAGTATCATGCCCAGGTTGACGATGAAATTGACAAAAAGATTTGTTATCAAAATAGGGTGAATTAATCTTTGCAGGATCTATTTGCCTTATAGGAGGAAGAGTAAGCACATTTTGTTCCAATAATTTATTCATAATACTATGTAATGATTCATTCAAAGGAGTAAACTTTCTTTCTTTCTTGAAAAACTTAGAAATAGGAGGCACACCCGATGCTGCATTCACATTGTTGTTGATGATGTTTTCATTGAATTTAATGGACTCTCTGTTCGGTTTAAACTTCCCAAATGGTTGTTGACTACTATCACCCTTATTACTCGGAGCCATAGGATTTGCTTGTTCCATTTGACTCACAGTCAGTTGATAATTGTGAAGAGTTGCACACAACTGTTGGAAAGAAGTAAACTCAGAAAACAGAAGTTTGTCTCGAATATCTTTTTGTAAATTAGAAATAAAGATTCTTTGAATATCATTGTCAGGCACTGGAAAAGAGATTTGAGCATACAAATTCTTATATCTACCAATGAAATCAGTCACTTTTTCTTTAACACCTTGTTTACAATGCATTAAATTAATCAAAGTAACTTTAGGACTTATATTGTTTTGAAATTGTTGAATAAAAGCATTTGCAAGTTGTTCAAAAGAAGTAATAGAATAAGAAGGCAACGAGCAATACCATTGTAGGGCTTTATCTCTTAATGTTCTAGTAAACAGTTTTGCAAGCAACCTTTGGTCATAAGCAAAATCGGTACATATTGTTTGAAAAGTCTTAACATGTGTTAGAGGATCACCTTTACCATTATAAAGCTCCAAATGCGGGATTTCAACATGTTTAGGAGGGATAGCTCGAACAATGTCAAGAGAAAGTGGGCTCACAACATCAAATGTGGGCACACTAAACTTAGATTGATTCATAGAGGCAATTTGTTGCTGTAAAGAAGAGACAGTTTGTGCAAGATTGTTAATGGTTGCTTTAGTCGAAGAGTTCATATTAGACGTGTTGGATTGAGATGGAGGTATTATGTTATTGAAAGAAGGTATTGATTGAGAGTAAGGTGGCGGGACACTATGATAGTTAGTCATAGGAGATGATTGGAAAAGAGGAGCACTACAAGGAGGAATGGAATGGTTAAATGAATTGCCCCCTTGCGTCATGTTCATTTGTGGAGATGTAATAGGAACACTCATTGAAGGAATGAATGAAGAAGTCGAATTGAATGAAGAAAGAGGGTTAATTGAAGAGGGAGGATTGCCCCCATGACTGGTGATCATAGGCGGAATATCTTGTATAGAAGTAGTCATTATGTTTGATGTAAAGGTAGGTATGCTAGCAATAGAAGTTGTCAACGGAATAGAATGATTAACTTGAGTGGGAGGTCGCGTATAACCTAAAGTTTCGGCACAACTCTTCACAAACATCACATTCGAATCCACAATGTGTGCAATACCACGCAAAATATCAATTCCATTCTTATCACTTTGAACCATACGTTTTAGACCCTCAATTAATGAAAGAGCTTGACTATCGGGATACTCTTGAGACATCCATTGCTGAAAATCATGAAATTGGTTATCCAATTTCGAAAGTTGTTCTACAGAAACCTCATGGAGAGCTTCTTCATCATTAAGAGGATTAGAGGAATTACCCATGTCTTCGTTAAAAAGGCCATTCAAATTAGGTTCTATCTCCTCAGTAATTAAACCTTGGAAAGACTTAATTCTAAGGCTTTGTCTAACGGGAATAGTGTAAGTAGGGCTTATTGTTGTAAAACTCATGCACTAGAGAGGGAGAGAAGATTTTGAATTTAGAGGTAGCAAATTTCAGTAAAATCAGCCAATCTCCTAGATTTAGGCTGTTAAATGCAATCACGAAAATCTTCCAAAATTTCGAAAAAAATGTCAGGGACTGTGGCGCTCGGGGTGCACATGGTCCTCGCAACTTTTTTCAAAATTTTCAGGGATGAAAGTTATGATGATTTTAAAGCTAATCTGAAAAAATTGAGTGATTTTACGATCTGTAGATAGGCCAAATTAAAGTTGCAATCTCAAAATTGAATCCTACCAAGATTGTTGAAAAATGCAAAATTTGAATTTTGAAAAAGAGAGGGAAACTGAAATTTTGAATTTTATGATTTTAGAGGGAATACTAAGAGCAATGCAAGCTTTGAAATTTAAAAGTTGACTCAATTTCACGCAAAATTCAATTTTGAAAGTGGAAATCAAGATTGTTGTAATTAAACACTTAATTTCAAAAGTCACAAATTGCAAGAATTTGAATAAAGCACTGAAATTTCTAATGAATGCCGACACACTTTTCAGATTTAGGACAGTAAGAACACAATTTTGACACAAAATTTCAATTTCAACAAATTTTGAATGATTAGAAGCCTTAATCCAAGCAATCACTAGACCAACTTTGACTTTAATTTTGAAAGTGTTAGAATTGATAAAATCAGCCAAAATTCTGGATTTTAGCAGAAAAAAACAGTAAGACCTAGCTCCCGAAATTTCAGAAAAAATGTCGGGGACGATGGCGCCCGGAGTGCACACGGTCCTCGTAACTTTTTTCCAAATTTTCAGGGATGAAAGATATTATGATTTTGTTGCGGAATCCAAAGTTACAGCTGATTTGGAGATGTTTTGATCAGTGAAATTGTCAATCAAAGGTTGAACAAAGAGGATTTTAAAAATTAGGGTTTTGACACTTAACCACTTAATTTTCAAAATTAAAGCACAAATATGAATTGATAATTTGCAATAGAAGGGTAGATCTGAAAAAAGTATTAACAATTAGACATTTCACAAGCTTAATTACTAAAAAGAAAATTTAGGGTTTTTATGCAATTAACCTCTAAAATTTGCAAAAGATCAAACATGGAAATGTAATCAAGACATCCAATTTTCAGATCTAGTCATGAATAATCAAAAAGGATGTTCACATCGGATTCACCAAAATGTAAAGCGGAAAATCACGAGCGAACCCCAAGTGTTCCCCCCACCACTCCGAGGAGAGGGGAAGGAGGTCACTAGGGTTGACGATTTTCACTTAGGGGAGACTTTACATTCAAAGGAGGGGTTGAAACCCACAATATCCAATCCCACACAATGCAAGATTGGATTCTGAATGAGTTTCAAGGGTTAAGACAGCAAGACTACCCTCTTTTGTAAAGAATGTAGATAGAAGGATTGAACTAGGAATGCATGTAAAGAGAGAAAGATTCACTTATAAACAGAGATAGGAATATGGGGTGACGTTGTGGACCTGGAATTAGCAGTAAAATGTCGAGACGACGCTGTCCTACAAATTTGAGCGAAAGTTGACGGGACAATGGCGCCCGACGTACACACGGTCCTCCGAAAAATCTGCGAAACGAAGGGGAATCTGTTCATCTCTGGACAAGGATTCCAGATCTTCAATTACAGCCGTGTACCTGCAACCTACACACAGAAAAGCAAAGATGATTGGGGGGTTAGGGATTAGGGGTTTTCTCTTAGGTCAAACCCCGGTTTTGGAATTAACCAAGAAATGAGAAATGCTGTAAATGTAAATGATTGTAATGTCAAACAAGTACTAGTACCTTGTTGTAAGAATGTTTGTATTCTTACATGCGAAGGTGTAGATGTTGTTGTATGTTGTATGTGATCTCCTCTTCAATGGTTGAATCCTTGTCTTGAATGCAACACTTAGCCTTGAATGGAGACTTAGAATGCTCAATTGCTTGAAGGAATGCTTGAATGCTTGAATGCTTGAATGTTTGAGTATCGCTTCCGCCTTTTTTTTCACCCTTCAAAATGGGAGAGGAAATGTAGTTTATATACTTGCCAATTAGGGTTAAAAGATTGATTTTTCTGACCTTAGGCCGACCAGGAAAGGTTATTTTCCAATTTGCAAACTTAAAGACCCGAAGCCCCAAAAGAGACCGGGCCTAAAATAGGGCTAGGGACCAGGGCGCTGGGTGCCATGGTCCTGGGGGACTAGGGCGCTGGCGCCCTAGTCCTGAAGGACCAGGGCGTTGGGCGCCATGGTCCCACCTCCAGGGACAGCAGGGTGCAAGGAGGATCAGGCCAGGGTGCTGAAAAATGCAGTTTTTGGTGTCATAAACAGGTTTCGGGGTCTCCATTCAGGTTCCGTGTTGCATCGCCATCATGAAGAACCAAATGCGGTCAAAATTGCAAGTGTCGCAATTTTAGGACGCTATAAGAACCAATTGCAGGAGAAGAAAATGCATCAAATAATTTCACAACCACATTTGTTTTGTCATAGATCACTTGATTCAATTGCAAAGTAAAAAGAAATTCTTCAGTAATGACATTAACCATGCAAGAAGGATCAATAAGCACTCCACAGCAAGGTGTATTCTTGACTTTTGCAACTATATATAAAGGACCATCAGGTGCCCTGATAGTTTGATTGGAATCAAATGTGATGGAAGGTTCTTTAGGGATTTTCTGCTGCTCTACAAAGTTAATCACATTCGAAGTCATAGACACAAGACCATCAGGTGAGAAAGAGGAATCATTAGTCTCAATCACATTAGAGGTATGAGAAGGTAATGGATCAGTAAAAATCTTAAGATTTTGGTTAGGAAGAGCTACAGATGTGTTGCCTTTATCATTCACACCTGAAACAGAGATAGTATTATTATCAATCAAATCTTGAATTTTACCCTTTAAAGCAAAACATTTTTCAGTATCATGCCCAGGTTGACGATGAAATTGACAAAAAGATTTGTTATCAAAATAGGGTGAATTAATCTTTGCAGGATCTATTTGCTTTATAGGAGGGAGAGTAAGCACATTTTGTTCCAATAACTTATTCATAATACTATGTAATGATTCATTCAAAGGAGTAAACTTTCTTTCTTTCTTGAAAAACTTAGAAATGGGAGGCACACCTGATGCTGCATTCACATTGTTGTTGATGATGTTTTCATTGAACTTAACGAACCTTCTGTTCGGTTTAAACTTCCCAATTGGTTGTTGACTACTATCACCTTTATCACTCGGAGCCATAGGATTTACTTGTTCCATTTGACTCACAACTAGTTGATAATTGTGAAGAGTTGCGCACAATTGTTGGAAAGAAGTAAACTCAGAAAACAGAAGTTTTTCTCTAATATCTTTTTGTAAATTAGAAATAAAGATTCTTTGAATATCATTGTCAGGCACTGGAAAATAAATTTGAGCACACAAATGCTTATATCTACCAATGAAATCAGTCACTTTTTCTTTAACACCTTGTTTACAATGCATTAAATCAATCAAAGTAACTTTAGGACTTATATTGTTTTGAAATTGTTGAATAAAAGCATTTGCAAGTTGTTGGAAAAAAGTAATAGAATAGGAAGGCAATGAGCAATACCATTGTAGAGCCTTATCTCTTAATGTTCTAGTAAACAGTTTTGCAAGCAACCTTTGGTCATGAGCAAAATCGGTACATATTGTTTGAAAGGTCTTAACATGTGTTAGAGGATCACCTTTACCATTATAAAGCTCCAACTGCGGGATTTCAACATGCTTAGGGGGGATAGCTCGAACAATGTCAAGAGAAAGTGGGCTCGCAACATCAAATGTGGGCACACTAAACTTAGATTGATTCATAGAGGCAATTTGTTGTTGTAAAGAAGAGACAGTTTGCGCAAGATTGTTAATGGTCACTTCAGTCGAAGAGTTCATATTAGACATGTTAGATTGTGATGGAGGTATTATGTTATTGAAAGAAGGTATTGATTGAGAGTAAGGTGGCGGAACACTATGATGGTTAGTCATAGGAGATGATTGGAAAAAAGGAGCACTACAAGGAGGAATGGAATGGTTGAATGAATTGCCCCCTTGCGTCATGTTCATTTGTGGAGATGTAATAGGGACACTCATTGAAGGGATGAATGAAGAAGTCGGATTGAATGAAGGAAGAGGGTTGATTGAAGAGGAAGGATTGCCCCCATGACTGGTGATCATAGGTGGAATGTTTTGTATTGAAGTAGTCATTATGTTTGATGTAAAAGTAGGTATACTAGTAATAGAAGTTGTCAAAGGAATAGAATGATTGACTTGAGTAGGAGGTTGTGTATAACCTAAAGTTTCGGCACAAATATTCATAGGCATCACATTCGAATTCACAATGTGTGCAATACTATGCAAAATATCAATTCCATTCTTATCACTTTGAACCATACGTTTTAGACCCTCAATTAATGAAAGAGCTTGACTATCGGGGTATTCATGAGACATCCATTGCTGAAAATCATCAAATTGGTTATCCAATTTTGAAAGTTGTTCTACGAAAACCTCATGGAGAGCTTCTTCATCATTAAGAGGATTAGAGGAATTACCCGTGTCCTCGTTAAAAAGGCCATTCAAATTAGGTTCCATCTCCTCGGTAATTAAACCTTGGAAAGACTTAATTCTAAGGCTTCGTCTAATGGGAATATTGTAAGTAGGGCTTATTGTTGTGAAACTCATGCACTAGAGAGGGAGAGAAGATTTTGAATTTTGAAAAACAAGGTTGGCAAAATTGAACAATGAGATAATGATTATCCAATTTGAACTTTGTGAAAGAAGAGGGAAACACAACTTCCAAGAAAGGTAGGGACAATTGAAAATTAGGGCCAAAGGGGTAGCACTTAATTTTAATTGTTATCTTGAAAATTGAAATCTTGAATTTTGAATTTATTTTTGAATTTAGAGGTAGCAAATTTCAATAAAATCAGTCAATCTCCTAGATTTAAGCTGTTAAATGCAATCATGACAATCTCTCGAAATTTCAGAAAAAATGTCAGGGATCGTGGCGAACGGAGTGCACATGGTCCTTGCAACTTTTTTCAAAATTTTCAGAGATGAAAGTTATGATGATTTTAAAGCTAATCTGAAAAAATTGAGTGATTTTACGATCTGTAGATAGGCCAAATTAAAGTTGCAATCTCAAAATTGAACCCTACCAAGATTGTTGAAAAATGCAAAATTTGAATTTTGAAAAAGAGAGGGAAACTGAAATTTTGCATTTTATGATTTTAGAGGGAATATTAAAAGCAATGCAAGCTTTGAAATTTAAAAGTTGACTCAATTTCATGCAAGATTCAATTTTGAAATCAGAAATCAAAGTTGTTGCAATTAAACACTTAATTTCAAAAGTCACAAATTGCAAAAATTTGAATAAAGCACTAAAAGTTTGAATGAATGCCCACACACTTTTCAGATTTAGGACAATAAGAAACACAATTTTGACACAAAATTTCAATTTCCACAATTTTTGAATGATTAGAAGCCTTAATCCAAGCAATCACTAGACCAACTTTGAATTTAATTTTGAATGTGTTAGAATTGGTGAAATCAACCAAGATTCTGGATTTTAGCAGAAAAATACAGTAAGATCTAGCTCCCGAAATTTCAAAAAAAATGTTGGGGACAATGGTGCTCGGGGTGCACATAGTCCTCGCAGCTTTTTTCAAAATTTTCAGGGATGAAAGATATTATGATTTTGTTGCGGAATCCAAAGTTACAGCCGATTTGGAGGTGTTTTGATCAGTGAAATCGTCAGTCAAAGGTTGAATCAAGAGGGTTTTAAAAATTAGGGTTTTGACACTTAACCACTTAATTTTCAGAATTAAAGCACAAATATGAATTGATAATTTGCAATAGAAGGGTAGATCTGAAACAAGCATTAACAATTAAACATTTCACAAGCTCAATTACTAAAAAGAAAATTTAGGGTTTTTATGCAATTAACCTCTAAAATTTGCAAAAGATCAACCATGGAAATGTAATTAAGGAAGCAAAAATTTTCAGATCTAACCATGAATAATCAGAATTAGGATGTTCACGTCGGGTTCACCAAAATGTAAAGCAGAAAATCGAACCCTAGGTGTTCCCCCCACTCCAAGGAGAGAGAAAGGATGTCACTAGGATTGACGGTTTTCACTTAGGAGAGACTTTACAATCAAAAGAGGGGTTGAAACTCACAAGATCCAACCCCACACAATGCAAGATTGAATTCTAAATGAGTTTCGAGGGTTGAGATAGCAAGGATACCCTCTTTTGTAAAGAATGTAGATAGAAAGCATTGAACTAGGAGTGCATGTAAAAGTAGGAAAGATTCACTTGTAGACGGAGATAGAGACACGGGATGAAGCTACGGACCTGGAATTAGCAGTGAAATGTCGAGACGATGCTGTCTTGCAAGTTTGAGTGAAAGTTGACGGGACGATGGCACCTGGAGTGCACACGGTCCTCCAAAAAATCCGCGAAACGAAGGGGGATCTGTTCGTCTCTGTACAAGGATTCCAGATCTTCAATTACAGCCGCGTACCTACAACCTACACACAGAAAAGAGGGGACGATTGGGGGGTTAGGGATTAGGTGTTTGCCTTCAGGTCAAACCTCGGTTTTGGAATTAACCAAGAAATGAGAATGCTGTAAATGTACATGCTTGTAATGTAATCAAGTACTGATACCTTGTTGTAAGAATGTTTGTATTCTTACATGCAAAGGTGTAATGATGTTGTATGTTGTATGTTGTAGGTGATCTCCTCTTCAATGGTTGAATCCTTGTCTTGAATGCAACACCTAGCCTTGAATGGAGACCTAGAATGCTCAATTACTTGAAGGAATGCTTGAATGTTTGAATGTTTTCTTATCGCTTCCGCCTCTTGTACGCATATGTTTTTCCTCCCTAAAATGGGAGAGGAAATGTAGTTTATATACTTGTCAATTAGGGTTAGGAGACTGATTTTTTCAACCTTAGGCCGACCTAGGAACATTATTTTCCAAATTGCAAACTTGAAGACCCGATGCCCAACAAGAGATTGGGCCCAAAATAGGGCCAAGGACCAGGGCACTGGGCGCCATGGTCCCACCTCCCAGGACAGCAGGGTGCAAGGAGGATCAGGCCAAGGTGCAGAAAGATGCAGTTTTTGATGTCGCAAACAGGTTTCAGGGTCTCCATTTAGGTTCAACATTGCGCCGCCATCGTGAAGACCCAAATGCAGTCGAAATTGCAAGTGTCGCAATTTTACGACGCTACAATTTGACAAACTCTTCACCATTGAATGTGATGCAAGCAACATAGCCGTTGGAGCAGTCCTAAGCCAAGACAATAGACCAGTTGCATTTTTCAATAAAAAAATCAATTAAGCCAAGAAAAGGTATTCTTCTTATGATTTGGAATTGTATGCACTTGTTCAATCACTTAGAAAATGGAGGCATTACTTATTGCCTAAAGAAATTGTGGTTTATATTGATAACCAGGCTCTTAGTTTCCTCAACTCCCAAGAAAAGTTGAATCATAGGCATATCAAATGGGTAGAGTACTTGCAATCTTATACTTTTACCATTAAGCATAAGAAAGGTCAATGCAATAAGTTTGCTGATGCATTAAGTAGAAGGTTACTAACAGTTCAAGAAGTGCAGCTTAAGAGCATTGGGGTTGATAGTTTCAAAGGGCTATATCAAGATGATGAAGATTTTGCTAACATCTACAAGGTTTGCCAAGAGTTTAAGAATCATTTTCATAGTGAGTATGCAAATTTCACTTTGCAAGATGGTCTTTTATTTAAAGGAGGACAACTTTGTGTGCCAAGAGGGTCCATGAGAGAGAACTTGATGCAAGATAAGCACAATGGTTGCTTAAGTGTTCATTTTGGGTTGAATAAAACCTTGGAACTTGTTCAAAGGTTCTATTATTGGCCAAAGATGCAAAGGGATATTAGAAAGTATGTTGAACAATGTGTTGTTTGTCAAAAAGCAAAGGGAACCTCTTCTAATGCTGGACTCTATCAGCCATTACTTATGCCAAACCGGCCATGGGAGTGTGTAAGTATGGATTTTGTTGTTGGTTTACCCAATACCAAAACTTGATTTGATAGCATCTATGTTGTAGTAGATAGCTTCAATAAAATGGTCCATTTTATTCCATGTAAGGTGACTCATGATGCTAGTCATATTGCTCATTTGTTTTCAAAGAGATCATTAGGATTCATGGTTTGCCAATCAGCATAGTGTCAGATAGAGATACCAAGTTCATTGGTCATTTTTGGAAAACTTTATGGCAAAAATTGGGTACTAACTTGTCTTTTAGCTCAGCATACCATCCCCAAATGGATGGCCAAATAGAGGTGGTAAATAGGACACTTGAGAACCTTCTCAGATGTTTGACAAAGGAGTATGGACAAGCTTGAGATCAGATCATCCATCAAGCTGAATTTGCTTATAATGACAGTACGAATAGATCAAACGGTAAGAGTCCTTTTGAGGTAGTTTATGGGATTCATCCAAGAGGTGTGGTGGAGATTAGAGACCTTGGAAGTATGGAGTAGAGGAGTGGACACGCTGTTGATATGGCTTAGTCCATGAAGGAGATTCATGAGCAAGTTAGGCAGGCTTTACAAGAAAACTCTCAAAGGATCAAGGACAAAGTGGATAAAAAGAGGAAGAATGTACAATTTGCTATTGGTGACTTGGTGATGGTCCACTTTGTTGGGATATGAGAACACTGAGAGGGGGGGGGTGAATCAGTGTTCTGCCAGAATCAACAATATTTAACTTTCTAAACCATGCATGTATGTATCAGTAAACAAATAAGCATATAACAAGAAGCAAATAAACCATCCACATAAATGAACACCATAACACACAAAATTTATATGTGGAAAACCTCAATGAGGAAAAACCACGGTGGGATTTGTGACCCACAATATCAGTTTACTGGCTATATGAAAAGATATTTACATAAATAGGGGTCTGCATTTGCAGGAAGGCATACTGCTCATCACTAAAGAGCCTCACTGACTACAAGCTTTCTGCCAATGTAAATTACTGAAAATGAACTCAAGAATGCATTTGCTATGCCAGATAGAGTTCCAGTTCTGGTTCTTCTCTGTACCGGTACACAGTCTTGAACTATTACCGGTATTGCTTCTCCTCCAAGAGTGCTTTCCTAGCTAACTATAGATCATTGAATGATACAATGTTCGCATACAAAAATGATCTCCATACATATATTTTGCATCTCACAGTTCTGCTATATGTTTATCTCTATACCATCATAATACCATCATCTCTCTATATCTTAAATTGACCTAGCAGACTGACTTATATACCTATTACATATGATATATCTTATGTCGGCTTACAATGCATTTACAAAAGATATTCAATGTCGGCCTTGACAATATGATTTACAAAATAAATCTTCCCTGATGTTGGCTTCCTGAAGTGTTGATGCCGATTCTAGTGCCGATGTAGCCCTGAATGCTTCCAACGCCGGTATCTACCAGTATATGCCTCCTAGTGCTGGTTTGTGACTTCCATCAAGTCTTGTTGCCTTCTATCTAATCTTGTTGCCATCAATGACAACAAAATGAATCCAATGAGTGTCAATTGCCAACACACTTGAACAAAGCAAGGATTCAAAAAGGTGTCCCTAGAAAGCTTCAAATGAGAAGGATTGGACCTTGTAAGGTCTTGGCTAAGTATGGACAAAATGCCTACGAATTTGATCTACCCGGGGACATAGCTTTGTCTCCTATTTTCAATGTTGCAAACTTGGTGTAGTACAAAGGCCCAATTCAAGAGGAATAGAATAGAGTTTTAGATGTCTCTTAGTCACTTTCAAACCTACCTTTGCCACCTCCAACCATGCTACACATGGAGAAGGTGTTGGACTGAAGAATTCTCAAGAAGACTAGGCACACCGCCTACATGGAGCATTTGGTTAAATGGAAACATCTTCCAGAATTTGAGGCCACTTGGGTGCCTGAAGCAGACTTTCCAAAGGTTAGAATTGACCTCTCTTTGTTGCCTAAAGGAGTCACTTGACTTCTTTCTCAGTGGGGGAGTATGGTGCAAGAGCACCTGATGTTTCTTGATTAAATTTTGGAGTGAATGATCCTCATAGGGTCAATGATTGAATAAAGGACTATTGAAGAGTCCAAAAGTGTGTTTTGAGGTTTTTTGTAGTTTGATTGTCTTTAGTTTTAGCTTGTTTACTCAGTTTTGGCTTATGTGCCTTTGTAAGCCTAAAATGACATAATATAGAAAAATTGTGTAAAAATCCTTGTAAGGCCTCATAAGAATTTTGGAAATGTTTATTTGATGTTAGGAAACCATCCTAGGGGGTCAAGAGTGTGTAGATATGCAAAAATTATAAAAATGCATTGTGGAGGAAAAGTTGTCATGTTTGCTTGACAACATTTTGCAACAATGTGAGCAATTTTTGGAAAAATGCTCAAATCGGTAGTTAGAGGACCAATTGGTGGTTGGTTTTGATTAAGTAGGCATATATAAGGCCTCTCAAAACATTTTAGAGGAGTTGGAAGATCCAAAGATTGAATTTTGAATAGCAACTTGAGACAATTTCCTGATTTCTTCAATAAATTTGCAAAATTGTTTATTGCAGTCCGTACCAGATGGATTGATTTTTGTACTGTACCTTCATGGATTCTTAGTCTATGTTGTTGTGGTTCTTAGAAAGTATTTGTGTTCACTCATTGTGCTTGTCTAGTTGGTGTAAATAAATTCTTTCTGGTTTACACTGCTCTCGGCCTGAGTAAGGGGTTAAAGCCCTAAAAATGGACCCAAATTGAATTCCCTTTGTGGTTTCTCTATTCCCTTTAGGATTCAAGTAATGGATTATGTATATAATGTAAATATTTCATTTTGTGCCCTGAAATTTGTTTTGGATCATTTTACTATCATGTCCTAGGCGAGCTCTGCCATAGCTCGGCTGGGGAACATGACTGCTATGTTTACTATTTCTTGCAGGGGTGGTCAAATGTGATTGAGGCAAGTGATTGTAAAGGAAGATGGTTTTCTTGTAGAGTCTCAGTGTGAGTGTAGAGATTGGATAGGGTGTAGAGACCTATAAAACCCATTGGTGAGGGCATACAAGCCTAAAACCCTTCAAAAGAGCCATTTTAGGGGTCGTACCTGTACGGACAACTCAGACCACCTCATCCCCTAAATTCTAAAGAGTGTCCAAATGGATATCTGGATCACAAAAGCTTCTAGGGGGTCATTTGGAAGTTTTTAGCACAAAAGAGAAAAAACCGTGAAGATAGGGCTAAAAGGGGCTCATAGGGCTACTAGGCCTTGAAAATAGGAATCTATGAAAGCGATAGATAAATGAAGGGAAGTAAACTTCAAAACAAAATGGTAGTAGTTGTCAAACCATCTCAAACTCCTCCTAGTCCTCTGCAAGTGAAGGATAAAGAATTAGACATGTTGGTGGTTAGACTTACTCCTGTGGGTCCTAACCTTGATTGAGTAACTGGAGAAAACACATTGGTAGAGAGTTCTCCAAAGGAGTTTGGGGGTTGGTGTTCAATAAAACAAGGAAAGAAGGGCATAGGACAAACAAGGAAGCCCACAATGAGACCTATTCCTAGTTTATGAGCCAAATTGCACTTCTTTGTGAGAGTCTCCATATCATTGTCATTGAGACAACACGAGCCACCACTTCACGATAGGAAGGAGGTTGGAAATGGGTAAAAAAATTGTCTATGATTCTTATAGATGAAATATTCATTAAGGGTGCCCTCAATTCAAACCTAGTTTTTGAGGTGGTAAGACCAAAGCCCTTGAACAAACTTAGAATTGTAGCCAACAATTTTATGACCAATGTGATTACAACTAAAACAACATTGTGGCAATCCTTCAAAATTAATTTATTGCATTCATGAGACATTTGATAAAAGCAATTTGATCTTGTGCATAATAGGTTTGGATATATCAATCATAGCACAAATTTTGGTGAATCTACTACTTTGGCTAGTAGTATTCTCTTCAGTCTTGACAAAGGTCCCAATCAAATTCACAAGAGTTTGTATAAGACCAAAAATCATCATAATTGGAGGAATATTATAAAGGTGCAGTTTGATTGTAATGATGCTAATGCATGGACAAGTAGGTTCAAAGAAAGGGGACCAAGGTTGCATGGTTAATCATGTTTAATGAAAGAACCAAGGGCCATGATGAAAGACAAAACTATAATCATTTGAGGACTAAAAGTGGACCGTGAAAAAAATATGATCCAACAAATTGACTAAAGGAGTTGCCAAATTACTCTAAGATTGTTGACATTAGGTTGAGAAATTCTCCAATGAAGGATGATTCCCTAAATTCCTAAAGATAAGGGATTTGGAACCCACATCTTTTAATATTTCCTTAATAGCTTTGTTAGAAATGTGAAGGTCCAAAGGGACATATGCCGATGTGACCACAAAGTCTCCAATAGAAAAGGCACAAGAAGAGGATTTCCCTAAGCTAAGAGGTGGTGGTTGAGGAGAAAGTGAGGTATCTGTCACATTCATAGTTGAGGAAAAACCCAAATCTAGAGGATTTCCAACCCTGGGCATTTGAAATAGGGCCAGAGGGTACTAAGTTCTTTTTGCAATAGTTGTTGCATTGATGAAATGAGTTTTTTAAAGTTTTGGCAGTTGTTGAAAACCCTAGGTGTTATAGAAACCACAAAGATGTGAAAAGAAGTATCAAGAACCTATTTCTCTGCATTCTTTTACAGTGGGGAAAGATGCACAAAGGCCTTACCAAGTGGGTCGAAGGCTAGGGCTCCATACTTCAATGCCTACACTACCTTTGCGTAGGGACCTAAACCACCTACACTAGTCTGCACAAAAAACCCTCCTCCCCATTGCACACCCAACCTCCCTGAGCCCTATGTAATGTCCACAATTTTGTCATTGCTTCCATGAGCATGAAGTTGTTGATCTTCTTCTAAAGGATTTTCCTACAAGCTATCTTGGTGAGGCTTTGTTTTTAAGGAAATTTTAAAGCTAATGGTCCCATGCACACTACTCTGAATGGAAAACCCTCCTCTCTATTGTGTGCCAACATTCCTGAGCCTTGTGTAATGTCCACCATAGTGTCATTGCTTCTATGTGCATGAAGTTGTTGATCTTCTTCCAAAGGATTTCCCTATAGGCTATCTTGGTGAGGCTTTGTTTTTAAGAAAAAACTAAAGTTAATGTTCCCATGTGCACTAGTTTGCATGAAAAACCCTCCTCTCTATTGTGTGCCAACCTCCCCGAGCCCCGTTTAATGTCCACCGTATTGTCATTTCTTCTATGAGCATGAAGTTGTCAATTTTCTTCCAAAGGATTTCCCTACAGGCTATCTTGGAAAGGCTTTGTTTTGGCCTATCCTATGCTTAGGCCAACTTTCCCCAATCGTAGTAGCTTCACAACAACCTCCTCATCTGTCTAGACATTAGTTTCGAGGTAAATTTCCTCAAATGAGCTGCAGTTGATCTTCCATCCCATTCTCAATTATAACATATTGTACTTTACTCCTATGTATTTTGTCTTCAATTCATAGGGTTTTAGGCCTTTATTGCATAGCCTTGTGGACACTATCATTTACATTTGAATAGATCTATATTTTGACCTCATGGACTCTCATGGTTCTCTATCTTTGGTCTTTATCTATGCTTCAATTATTGATAATGAAATGTTTATACAATTTCTCTCATGCAATTGTTTTATTCTTAACCCTTGTATGATCTTAGCAAATAAATGAGTTTACATTGTCAATGGAAGCATGGTATAATCACATATATACGTTCTCTCCATTTCAAGATTTTAGCAGTCACTTTTCCTTCTCTATTAAGTACTCTTATTATAAAATGCCAATTTTTTCTCCATTTGGACTTGTCTATGCATTATAGTCATAAAGTGCCTATTGTAATAGAGGTCTCTAAAAATGAATCAAGGGGAGGTGTAATGTGTGTTGTATCTTGCATGCTTCCAAACTTCTTATATTTCTTCAATTTGAGACTAATTTAGACATTATGGGATTACACATATAGTCATGAATTAAGATAAAGTTCTACTTTTGGGGGGTCCATCATGTTAAAACCACAATTTCATCCTTCAGTTGTCAAGATTAATTCAGAGAACTATTTGTTTTTGAAACAAGGGATATTGAAATCATTGTCATGAGCATGGTGTTCTACCTTTTCTCATTGGACTCATTCCTAAGCCTCATGATGAATATCAAAATAACAAGTGGTATAGCAAAAATGACAAGGTTTATGGACTAATAGGCATTACAATTTATGGGGGATATATTCATCACATAGAGAACATCAAGTGCCCTTTCACTACCTAAGTCTTCATCCAATAGTTGTTTGGAGATCTTGAACCTTCATCTAATCATGACGTTTCCTTCACTAAGACAACTACTACCCTGGCTTGTGTTAACACATCCTCAAATAATTATCAGTGTCCATATAGTGCTCCTCCACATACATGTTGTTTCCATAGTTGAGGAAACTTCATCACCTCCACTTGAGGACATTTCATCTCCTCCAATTGAGGACACTTCATCTCCTTTAGTTGAGGACATTTCATTTCCTTTAGTTGTGGACACTTCATTTAGTGTTCCTACTTTCAAGTTCATAGTAATTCTTCTTCAACATATTCCAATAGTTTAGTACAACATCATTTACATTATCTTCTGATAACTCATTGGGACACATATCTACCTAACAATGCATCTTTGTTTGTAGATTCCCACATTACGGACTTGGAGGACACCATTGATTATATCAATATTCTTTTTCTTGACAACTACTACAGGTATCATCTTTTGATGTTACAAGTGCATCTTTATACCCTTTTGTTTTCTCTTTGCCTACATTAGCTTCTATTGTGGCAGTTACAGATTCTCATTGGTTCAATTATTACCATACATCTATGGTTTTTGAACCTAAATATTCTATGTTACCTGATTCATTTTATCAACATCGGTCACACTCCAACATCATCTTGGAGACATTTAAACATCATTGGAGTGGTCATCATTGTTTTTGGACCATGATCTACATTGGTCTTCATCAGATTCTGGTATGTCATATTTGTCATTATGGTCTAGTATACGTGATTTGTTTGGGGTAACTTTTGGCATTGACATGGAGACACTTGAGAGCAAAATTTAGAGGCATCATACATCTTGAATTTTCTTTTGAAACATTGCTTTTAGGAATGAGAAGATAACTTGCATACTTTTCTAGTACTATTTCTTCCTAAGTTGGGAAATTTTGTTCAACAAGCTAGGATCATCTTCAATATTCATTGCCAATCATCTACAATCATTGTAGGAGATTCTTCTTTAAGGTGGGCGGGGGGAGGCAACTATATGATCTCTCTCATTTTTCTCTCTTATGGGAAGATTTTTTTTTCTCTATTTGGGGTTTTGTACTTCTCATCTTTTAGAGAACACATCTTTTCCCTTGTTTAGAGGGGAGTTTTCACACCATGTTTTCTCTTCTTTATGAGGTGCATTGCACTTCTAGGTATTGTACTTGGGTACCTAATTAGGCTTGGATGTCAACACCCACTCTTTTGCCATATGTAAGTCATGGTTAAAGGGAGATGTTGGTGTGTAATCCTTCTTAAGTGCTTAGGTGGTTTGTCCCTATGGTAAGTTAGGTGGGATATTTTTCTTTATATACCTTCGCTCCTCTCCTATCTATTCAATCATTCATTCTATGCAATCAATCTTCATTTTGTTTGCAATTCCTTCTCATTTGTTGTTCCTATTTGCCTAGTGTTCCTCGCTAAATTTCACAATTCCATATTTATTTTTCAAACCATGCGAAATACCTTATTGGTAGTAGTTTTACATACATGTGGACTATTACACATTTATTTTCCTACATATAATTTTTAATTAACTTTTATAGGGATTTCTATATCACTTTATGTATGCAACTCTTTATTTAGTTTCAATTAGAGACCTAAGGAAGTTACAAGTTTTAGAAATGAGATTCAAAATTCAAATGGTCTTATCTTAGAGAGATTTCTATAGCTGGTTTTGGCTAAATGACAAGTGGATGTGCTTTCATCCATGCATGCACTTTTGTCAATGCGACATATTGACATCTATTCTTACTTACATCCCTTCTGGAACAAATATGTGATCTTCTCTTCCAAGGATTCTTTAGCACATCTACATTGGACACCAAATATTTCTGCAATAAGTATGTATCTACTCACAAATGCCAGATGCAAAGTTGGATGGAAATTTTAGTGGTGAGGAGATGGAAAGGGTGTTGTTAGTGGTGTTTTTGAGCTCTCATACAGATCTCTAATCCAGACAGAGCATAAGACAAGTGGTCAACATCCCAAAAATGAATGCTTCAGTCCCTCCTCTTCCACCGGGTTATTCAAAAATAGTGTACACTACCTCTCATGGTCTTGTCTTTGCTTTATTGTCTACAATTGATGGAACATTTTTTACTATGGAGAACACCTGGAATACTGTGTGTAAACAATTTTTATGTCCCATTGAATGATAATGCTCATGATAGATTGGTAAGGCATTCAAATTCCCTTATTCTTATTTATCATAATTACTTATTTATGTAATTAATAACTAGTAAAGATCTAATGGTTGGCTAAACATATATTTCTCATCTTTCATCTTTTAGTTTCATAAAATTGCGACCCCTGCAATTTTAACCACATTTTGGGTCCTCACCTTGGCAACAACATCTTCTTCCCTAACTGAGACCTATTTCTGCATTTCCACCCCCTCACCCTTCCTCCTTCATGTCCTATGTCTTCTCTAGACCCTGTTCGAGCCCCAAAATAGGGCAGGATAGGGGCGTGCTGCCTCTGTCCCCCCTAGGAAAGTGGTGTGGCACCTTTGTCCCCCTAGGATACGGGCATGGTGCCCCTTTCCTCACCCATTAGGGTGGCCCTATGTCACGTCTTCCTGGTCTCGTATGCACAATTTATCTTTGGGGTTTGCAATTCCTCTTTGTCAGCCTTTGGTGGTTGAAAATTAATTCTTGAGGCATGTATAAAAAGGAATTAAATACCCTCATTCATGGACAGAGGGACACCAGATAGATAGATAAGGAGAATAAGGAGAAGATACAAGATTTGAAGGTCATCATCAAGCATTCAAGCATTCAAGTCTTCTTCATTCATCCATTGGAGAAACATCACAACATTTATTTGCAAGCATGTGTGTGTTAGGGTTTTGTCACATTACATGCCATTTCATACAACATTTGTGGTTACATTCAAGAAGCAAAGCAATCATCATCAACAAGTTGCAGATCTACAAGGTATACATTTCCATTGTTTACATTCAAGCATTTGCAATTACTTTCTTTCAAGGTTGATTCCTCAACTGGGGTATGACTAAGGCAAACCCCTATGCACAACCATTCTCCCTCTCTTTTCTATGTAGGTTGCAGGTGTGCAGCTGTAATTGCAGGTTTGGGCTTCATTTGCAGAGACAGAAGAACCCTTTTCGTTTCATGGATTTTATGTCGAACCATGTACATTCCCGCCATTGTCTTGACAACCTTTCTCCAAATTTGCAAGGCAAATCCATATCAGTCTAATTAGCTTAGATCTAAAGTTACAACATGATCCCAAACTAGTAGCTCCTTATTTCACTCATTTCCTCTCTCTATTCTGGATAGTCAACAAGTCAACTTTCTCATTTACAAAAGAGGGTAAATCACACTTCAACCGCTTGCAATCCATTCATAATTCACATCCTTGTTTCCCTCAGATTTGGATCTAGCAGATTCAAGCCCCTCTTTTGAATATAAAGTTCCTCCCAAGTGAAAATCATCCTAGTGGCTTCCTTTCTCTCTCCTAGCTGGAGAGTCACTAGGATCCAATTTTCCACTTTACATTTTGGTGAACCTGACGTCTTACACATTAATTCTAATTTTTCATTCTTAGATCTGATTAATTGCAATTTGAATTTGAAATTTTCATTTTCAAGTTTGATCTATTTGCAAATTTTAGAGGTTAATTGCATAAAAACCCTAATTTTTCATCTTGAGAAAATTAAGCTTGTGAGGTGTAAAATTTTAATTGCTTGTTACAGATCTAATTTCTATTTCAAAATTGCAATTCAAATCTATCTCTTTATTTTGAAAATTCAGTGGTTTAATCATACAACCCTAATTTTTAAGATTCTTCTATTTTCAACCTTTGGTTGTAAGTTTGACCGATCTAGACATCTCCAAATCAACTATTTTTTTGGATTCTGCATTAAAATCATAATCTTTATCATCCCTAAAATTTTTGAAAAAAGTTGGTCAGACCATGTGCGTTCTCGCCACGATCCTTAGCTTTTTTCCCGAAATCTCGGGAGATGGAATTGACTGTATTTTTCTGCTCAAATCCAGAAAATCAACGTACTTTATCCATTTTAACAATCTCTAAGGTCGAACATAAATTCAAAATTCATCAAATTCAAATTTTAAAATTAATTTTCATAACAAGGTTCTAATTTTAGATCTGCTTTTCCAGCAAATTCAAATTTCACTTAGAGACTTTTAATGGCAATTAATAAATTGGATTTACTTGCTCTTTCACATGTGATTACATTAATTTTTGCATATATTTATCATGTGTCGGATAAGAGTTTCTTCCATTTCCTATTGCTTCTCTTTCTTCATAGCACTTGGTCATATTGTGTTGTTGGGATTTCCAAATTATTTTCTTTTCAATTAGATCTCAAAGCTTTCATGTATCATATATATTGCATTATGCTGATGTTATTAACAAAATGCATTTCCTATGTTAATCACCTTAAAGCTTTTGTAGATCCTAAACCAAAAGGTCCTAACATTTGTACCTCTCCTTGGGTATCTTGTGTGAATGAAATGAGATCTAATGTTTTACTCAATGATCTTTCTACAAGATAACAAGCATTGGAAAATAATATGGATCCATCTTCTTCTTCTACACATACCCTTGAGCAAGGGGAGAAATATGAAAACATCAACATTCTTACATCTTTAGATCCTCCTTATTCTCCTAGGACTTACCTTCAACATCAAAGTCTATGTAGAGAGGAAGATGTCATGCATTTTATTCACGACCTTTCTCCTCACATAGAAATCACTAAAAGTGAGCATTTAGATGATGAAGATGTTCTTCCCCAATCTTCCAAAAAGGATAAGCTTGATAAAGGCAAAGAAATTCTCATTCCGCATGATACTCCTCCTTCATCTACATATCCTTTTCTACCTCCTTACACATCAGATTTCAAAGAATTTCATGATCTTGTTCCTCCACCTATTCAATTGCAACATTCTTATAGTCACGGCTTTCATATAATTACAAAACAAGGTTTTAAAGGAAAAGGAATTGGGAAATTTGAGCATGGAATTCATGTCCCTCTAAACCCTCCTACACAAACTACTACAAGAGGCTTAGGAAGTGGTACCCCTCTTTGTATGGATAAATTCTTTAGACTTCAAAACTTTAAAGATTACCTTAAAAAACAACAAAGCAAGAGAGCTCGCAAGAATGCCTCTTCTTCAAAGCATCCTTTTTGTTCATTTCTTGAAACCCATGACCATAATGCTGATGATTGCCCTGATTTTCAACAATCTATTCAAGATGGCATAGATAGTGGTAAAATAAGAATTGTGGATGTTAGGTCCTGGAGACAACTGAGAGAGGGGGGGGGGGGGGTGAATCAGTTGTCTAATAAATTCAACCAAAACTTAATGCTTAATACCGATAAACCAAACTCTATGCCAGTAGACAGTCTTAATAGTTAATTGCAATACCGGTAAAGATTAATGCATGAAATAGAAGGACAACACATAACACCAATGTTTGTACGTGGAAACCTTGTAAAGGGAAAAACCACGATGGGAAGCCTTACCCACAATCAAATGATACTACTGTAGATAGTATGTGTTTACAATATGGATTCTGCACATGCAGAAAGGCTAGCTGCCTAGAGCTCATTGCTCAATCACAAAATGAGAGTCACACTGACTACAATTGGATGGTTAAATCCAATGATAATGTACTGCACAAAATAACATCTTCATATGCTAGATTCAGTACCGATTTAGTTCTGATTGCCTTCACAAAATCCTCCTTCAACCTTCAAATGATGTCTGCATGTATAGCTCTGCTTATTTTTGCATATACTCTATTACAATTCTTTTTCCCAATCGCATATCGATCTTACAAATAAGATCTTACATATACACCATAACCTAAGACCAATTGAATAGGTCGGATCACTAAAAGATATTACAATAAAATCAATTACAAACAAATCAATATCCGATGCATGATGTCGGCTTAATGCATTTACAATAATAATAAATCATCTCCATAACATGTCGTGCTGATCTGGAATAGATGGGCCTGCCGGTGCTTATCCTGGACCTATTTGCCGGTAACAACAAATATGCAAACCCGAATAAATAGTTAACCAAATCGCTAAAACCAAGTGATCAAATAATGTCTTTGACATAACCAGGTAGTCTTCAAGTCATTCCAAGTGCCGGTGAACCAAATACTAGTGACTTGCATAATTCTCTATCTTGCCGGTGAACATAACCAAAGTCTCCAAGTGCTGATAAGTGTTGACGAGCGATGACAAGTGTTGACATCAATGACAAAACTATATCAACATATCCATAATACCAATAGTGGATAATGAAACTTCTTCTCCTAACAAACCCTCTTCTTCATGGCAAGACGATATTTACCATCTTGGCAAATTAGCTGCAAGAATCTATTGGCAATTGAGATATGACAAAAACATTTCCTTTCCTCCTCAAAATAAAAACAAAAATCTTAAGAAAGTGAAAGGTATTGAATAATGCATTTTTCATGATTCATATTCACATTCTCTTGGAAAATGTTATGCATTTAATAAATTTGTTCAACTACAATATGATCTTGCACACATTTGTGTCACATAAGATCTAGGTATATTTTTTGGTAAAAACATCGTGCCTTAGCACTTATTTTCCCTTCATGTTTCTCTTCACCCTATGGCATAATTATCCCATTTAATGGGAGCTCTTTCTCATTAGTGGTGGTATTGTTTCACTTTAAAATACCTTGAGGCAGCAACATGAAGACCATTTTTCTTCTTTTTTCTATACATTTATCTCTATCTTTGTGCATTATTCATTATTAGATCTCTTTTCTTGCATAGGGTTATTCTTATGTGAGCATATGATTGTTCTTTGGTTTTCTTCTTTGCTTGGAGAGGGGAATCTTTAATGAGTACTGCACTTCTTCTCTTTCCTTCATTCTCTTGGAAATCTCACCTCTTCCATGGTTTCAATTATTCGCAAGTATGATATGCCCCTTAGCAGGGAATGATCTCTTGAGAAGTATGCATCCCTTCCTTGAAAGGATTTATTCCACTAGGAAGACATATCACATTAAACTAATCTCCATCAAAAAATGTGTAATGTTTCTCCTTGTTCTCCTCACTTGGGGGCAAGGATTTTCACTCGTTTCCCTTTCTTTCTTTCTTTCTTTCTTTCTCATTTATCATTATTTCCTTTAGGGGTTGCATTTTTAATATGTGATTATCATTTCTTACAATGGTATACTTTTATGATTAATCCCCCCTGAGGATTATATGATGCCTTTTCTATCTTCCTTTCGAAGATTACCACCTCCTGTGACATGTATTTTACATTTACTAATGTCTTTTCTTGCATGTGTTCATGTAAGTTCATTGCACATTTGCTTATGTTTAATCTCTCTCTAGTAGATTGTGTAAGCTCTTCTCATTGTCCCTCAGCTTGGGGGGAAATTATCCTTCTCTCTCTCTTTCTCTAGTGATCCACTTTGCTCTATTAAGTAGATGGTGTGAGCTCTATTTATTGATGTCATTTCTTGTGTGGAATTTTTGTTGTTCACTCAAGGATTCTCTCTTATACAAGAGGTGTTCGTCCTTGACTACGACCTATTTTACACTTGGGAATGTCCATCTATGATAGATTCACCCATCCCTTTGGGGGCTAAAAGTGAGTCATCCCTCATCAAGAATCCCTTTCACCTAGAAATAGGAGGAAGGATTGCATTCTTGATCTTTCCTTTTATTGTTCTAGAAGATGTTATATTTGTCTAAGACAACTCCTCTTGGGGGTAGATGTATTTTGAACAAAGATTTCTTCTCTTCCAAGGATCACCTTTACACTTACAACAAGAGATCTCTTGTCAACTATCTTATCCTTTCTTGAAGAGTATTCCCTCTCTTGCTTGGATTTATGACATTGTTGCATAGCGGATATCTTCTTTGTACCAAAGGTATGTATCCTTGTTCTTATTTCCTTAAGATATCAACATATCCTATGTTGACATCTTAAGGGGGGGGGGCACCCACATTGCTCCTTTGTACTATACTTCTCTCATGCATTGTACAATGGGATATTCTTGAAATCAGAGGGAAACCTCTTAGAGCAAGATGTCGTCACTTTTTGTACAGTGGGTCATTCTCGAAACTAGAGCATAGTCTCTTAGAGAGAGATGTCTTCACTTCTTCTTTTTTTGTTAGGTGGGACATTCTTGGGACTAGAGGGAAACCTCTTAGAGAAAGATTTCGTCACTTTTCTCTTGTACAGTGGGTCATTCTTGGAACCAAAGCATTGTCTCTTAGAGAAAGATGATGCCACTTTTCTTTTATGCGGGGTGATTATTCTCAGAACCAGACTACAGACTCTTAGAGAGAGATATCCCACCTTTCTTAAACACTTGTACTATACATTCTATATAGGTTGTAATGTACTCGGGCATAGACTCCTATGAGGTGCTTCAAACCTCACTTGCACACACACACATGAGGTTGAGTGGAACTAACAATGTTCTCACTCTCTCTCTTTACATGGATCACCTAGATAGGCTATAGGGGCGAGATTTTCCATGTCCTTCTCTCCATGGATCACCTAGTTTTAGGGGCAAGATGTCCATGGTTTCTTTCTTTGTCTCTTTTCTTCTCATGGATCACCAAAGCACGTATTCATGTTCCCTCTCTTCTTCCTCTCATGAACTCATAGTTTTAGTATTGATAGTTCATGGATGATGTCAGCTTTTCTCTTTTATGTGATCACTCATGTTTATATAATGGCATTGGTCTTTGTGTCCTGATTAGTTGTTGAGACATCTGAGCTTGAGATATCTCCAACTTGTTAGTTTGTTGTCTTGTGTCTTTTTCTTGTTGTGTGTCTTTTTGCGCTTTGTCTTTGTTTTTGTGTGTCTTGTGCCTTTTTGTTTTGTGTTCTCTTGTGTGTGTTGGCATGAGTTGAGACCCTAAGATTGGAGGCTTTTTTCTCCTCAATATTAGTGACGTCTTATACTCCTTGTGGTTTTTTGCTCCACATCTCTCATCTTCATCTCTCTTTTCTTCTACTTTACTGACAGTAGTGGCGTAATCCATACTCCCATTAAAGTGGGGGCTAAATGTAGTGTCATAAAATTGCGACCCCTACAATTTTAACCTTATTTTGGGTCCTCACCTTGGTGATGACATCTTCTTCCCTAATTGAGACCTATTTCTGCATTTCCACCCCTTCACCCTTCCTCCTTCATGTCCTGTGTCTTCTCTAGACCGTGTCCGGGCCCCAAAATAGGTCAGGACAGGGGCACCACATGCCCCTGTCCCCCCTAGGACAGTGGCGTGGTGCCCCTATCCCCCTAGGACAGGGGCGTGGTGCCCCTGTCCTCACCCCTTAGGGTGGCCCTATGTCAGGTCTGCCTCATCTCCTATGCACAATTTGTCTTCAGGGTTTGCATTTCCTCTTTGTTGACCTTCGGTGGTTGAAAATTAATCCTTGAGGCATGTATAAAAAGGAACTCAATACCCTCATTCATGGACAAAGGGACAACTGATAGACATATAAAAAGCATAAGGAGAAGATACAAGATTTCAAGGTCATCATCAAGCATTCAAGCATTCAAGTCTTCTTCATTCATCCATTGGAGAAACATTACAACATTCATTTGCAAGCATTCATGTGTGTTAGGGTTTTGTCATGTTACATGCCATTTCATACAACATCTGTGGTTACATTCAAGAAGCAAAGCAATCATCATCAACAAGTTGCAGATATACAAGGTATACATTTTCATTGTTTACATTCAAGCATTTGCAATTACTTTCTTTCAAGGTTGATTCCTCAACCGGGGTTTGACTGAGGCAAACCCCTATCCACAACCATTCTTCCTCTCTTTTCTGTGTGTAGGTTGTTGATAAATGAATATTTTCTTAACTTGTTTGTAAAGTATTATGCTAATGGCTATTGGGTGAACAACACAATATGTTCTTTGGAATTAGAACAAAATTTTATTCTACTTGTCTTTAGGAAGAATAGGATTATGTTTTTATGATCACTATTGTCATCTATGTCCATCTCATAATTAAAGTACAACAACTTGTGTAACATGAGATAATTAAAATTAATATTTTTAGTTTTCTTACCCTTTTTAAAAAAGGAAAACCAAAATCATATGTCATTATCTTACATACATCAAATTTTTATTATAACATTAAATTTTCTTTAAATATCATCGCTTTTAATAGTTAAACAATCAATAGTAATTTTTCTTGTTATGCCGAGAGGCATCTACAATGACATCAAAATGTCCGTAAGCAAAAATCCATTTTTGAAACAATTTGACATGCAAATGACCAGTAAATGTATGAAATATGTCATATTTCAGCTTTTGTGGAGGTATTATTTTATTACTCCAAATAAAATAGAACCCTCGCCACTTCTCTCCAGAGCTTTTTGCATGCACGACTTTAATGGATTTGTATTCTTGGTGTTTACTATTTTAGAAGAACATTTATTTTACAAATGATTCTCTTCTATTATAAGATATCTCTTGGCATATTTTACATATATTTTTTAGATATAGATATACTAGTGATAAAGTAACTTCATTATATGGTGGCGATTCCTCTAGCAATGGTTTGGACCTTTTTCTTGTTGTCATTGCCAATTTAACATTTTAATCAATTAGAGATCCTTCCATTTCACCAATACCTTGGAGTCAAAATTTCCTCACAAGTGAAACATCTGCCTTGTTTTAACTTTTAATTATTTTCCTTAGTTGCTCTAATAGGACACAACCTATTTCTGATAGTAAGCTATCTTATATTTATCCTTTTTATTTTTGTAGTCTATACATTTATCCTTTCACAAAATAATTGTAACTAAAACTTTTTATATCTCATACTCATATAGAGTCAATAGAAATACCATCCTTCATATTACACAAATTCTTAATTTGTTACTTTGTTGTATTAAGTCAAGATAATAGTGTAATATTTATTTTTGGAAGTGATTGAGGGCTATTTTATCTTTAAGACTACATTGTCTTAAGGGTAGCTGTAGACACCTAAAAATGTCTCATTGATAATGTACTAATTATTCCTCTAGTTGATTAAATAATTCTTTAATTCTTTGATAAAGTTAATTAATCATATTCTTCTAATTCATATTTCCTCTTCATCTTACTAATTACTCTATTTTTAATTTTTATCATCATTTAATCATTTTAACCATTTTCTAATGTTAATTAAATATTTATTATTTAATTAATTCTAATTAATTCACCAATTTAAATAATCTTTATTATTTAAATAAATTAATTTTCAATTTCTATCTCTAATCAATAAATCATTTAACCCTTTTTTAAATATTAATTATTTAATTAATTATGATTTAATCTTAAATAATTAAATAGTTTCTTTAAATTATTTAATTAACCGATTCTTCTATTTCTAAATAATTAAACAGTTTCTTTAAATTATTTATTAACCTATTCTTCCAATTCTTCTATTTTTTTCTAAATTCAATCACATGTGCATGATTTCAAAAATCAAACTGAAAATCAAAGTCAAGTTCTAGATATATTCAAATACTAAATTGAATTTAAGATAAATTCAATTATTTGAATAAATCTCATGCAAAGATTAAATTAAAAATCTAAGTCAAAGTGTAAGAACATGCTAAATTAATTAATTCAATTAATTAAATAATTAAATCATTATCTTTCCAATCTCTATTTTCATCTTCTAGTTAGCTTTTTTCTAAATAAAGCTTTCTATGTCATCAATTAATTTCCTCCAATCATTCTTTTTCTTCTTTTAGTCAACTTTTTCTCAATCAGTTGACTCAATTAATCTATTCAATCTATTCTTTTTCACCTCCAAATCAATAGTTCAACTATTAATCAACATGTGAGCTCACCTGAGTTCCACCTCTTGATCAATCTGTTCCACCTTTCAATCAATCTTCTCCAATAATCTATAAATTGAGCATTGAATCTCCATTTTCAACAATCACAAACTTTGAATCTTTGTGTCATTTGTAGGTTGCTAGCGCGATATCTGAGAGCCACCATACCACAAAGAGGAGAAGAACAATGGAAGCCATGATGCACAATAGGGAGTTTTATATTGTTTAAATTTTAGTCTATTTTACATCTATTTCATTGGTTTGTGTTCGAATTACTTAGATAGTTAAGGGATTCATGATTTTCCTTATTTCCTATTTAGCAATGATGAATTTGAGTATAGCACATTTTGGTGAACCCGACGTGAACAAAAACTAACCTTCTCTGTTTTCTGTGTTATTTTTGCAGATCGTACGGTTTTTTTCCTTTTTTGCAGGTTTTGCATAGATTTCAAAGCAGATCTATTTGTCACGCAATTGCATAGATAGGACTATGCAATCAAGTAGATAGGGTTATGCATTCGTGCAGAACCCATCACGCAAACACCCTTATAGGATTACGCAATTGCCTACATAGGATCATGCAATCGCTCTGACATTATTACGCATTTGTTAGGAATATTGAAGTTATGTTATTTTTGTTATTATTTCTTTTCTGTTCTTTGATCTATGTAATTCTGCATGAAATTGGTTAAATCTAGAAACAAATTATTTTTATTGCATGTTTTTGTTATGACAATTTATGACACGTAAGGTACAATTCAAATTTTAGGTGCCAGGAGGACAAAGGAGCAAAGAAGACAAGCTAGATTAACTCACATTTGATTTTCTTAAAGGAAATAATTTTTATCGTGTTTGCGGTGGACTTATTGTTGCATTAACTACCTTTCCACCCTCCTTCAGGGTCTTGGGAGAAAGGGAGAAGGTGACAACAATGCTCAATTTTATTTTATTTCAAGTAGAGAGGGATATCTTTGACTCGGGATTTCATCACCCCATAGAGGTACTTCAAATTGGGATGCGTTGGGGATATCATCTCTCCCAGCGTACTCTTGAGTGGGTTTTTCGAGTTGCTATATAAACATACTAGTCAGGCGACTAGAGTGTTGAGTGAATTCAACATATGTGGGGGCCTTCCCTGCACTGATAAGCTCAACTAAAGTTTTAAGTGGCTTTCTCTAAGAATCCATCGTTGGATTGGGACCCCTCAAAATTTCACAATAAGAACCAACTTAGTAGCCCAAAATCTTACATTCAGTGATTCTGGGAGTACAGATCATACCCCATAGATACCCCTCATGTACCTTGCATTATGAGACAAAATTCCCTCAGTGATAAGATCTTCGGATCTTCAGGGGTAAGAGAGACTGGCATGCCCAAGAAGTGTGTGCCGTGGAGTGGAGCCAGTGCTGCCAGAATCTCTATCTGTCTGTCTTGTTTCGGTATTTTGCTACGGGGGCCTCATTGAATGGTGTCCAATTTCTATCCTAAGATTGTATTCTGTGCATTTTTATGTATCGTTGTATCAGACCATTATTGAGCCAGTTATTTGGGCTATTTCAGGCCCTATCCTGCGTATCTTTGAATTCTTAGAGTTTGTTTGAAAACAAGTTCAGTCAGCTATATCTACCTCCAAACAATTGTTCTCAGACTTGGAAAACAACAAACATATGCTACACACATAATTACTGAAAACAAAGTCCATTTTGAAATGTCAGGCAATCCTGCAAACTCAAGGTTTTACATACTTGTGACCATAGGTAGTCCTTGCATAGTCCTTGTTTACATCCTTATTATCGTCCATAGTCCTCGCATAGTCCTTGCATAGTCCTTGTTTATGTCCTTATTATCATCCATAGTCCTCGCATAGTCCTTGCATAGTCCTCATTTACGTCCTTATTATTGTCCTTAGTCCTTGCATAGTCCTCATTTACATCCTTATTATCATCCTTAGTCCTTGCATAGTCCTCATTTACGTCCTTAGTCTTTGCTTAGTCCTTGCATAGTCTTCATTTATCATCCTCACTATCATCCTTAGACTTAAGTCCTTGTCTATACTTCATATACATCTGTCTTAGTCCATTGTCATTTGCATAATCATCCTAGAAATTCACACGCTAAGTGTCCAAATCACAATCAAAGGATCAATCAAACTCAACCTCAACTCAAACAAGTTTGTCAAGTTCAACAAATCAAACATTGTCACATTCAGATAAATGGAGAAAACATCTTACATTTTGCGATCCTAGGTCCAAACCAATCAAGAAAACATCATGGATTGACATTATACATTTCGTAGGGAAGGTGTAAAATTCATCCCTTCCATTCCTATTCAATCGCCATCCATAGAAACCTTAGCTCAACAGATCAAGACTTTGCAACAACAAATGATAGACATGACTAGTCCTAACAACCATAGGGGCTGGTTAGAAAAAATGATGAGAGAAGTGATGACCATAAGGGAATTAGTATCAGGCCAACCTTCTTCTTCTTGTGAGACCATTCAAACATGCCAACCTTCATTTTTCAACAAAATTGTTCCTACCTCAGTTCAACCAACATTAGAGTCATGTAAACATTCTTTTTCTTTCAACCCACTATATCAATCATACCAATCACATCAACCCAACATTCAAAGTACCTCTTTCAACCAAAATCAAACCCCATTCAACCAAATTCCAAATCAAAATTCACACCAACCCAACATTCAAACCTCGTTCAACCAAAATCACACCCCTTTCAACCAAAGTCCAAATCAAAATTCACACCAACCCAACATTCAAACCTCGTTCAACCAAAATCACACCCCTTTCAACCAAAGTCCAAATCAAAATTCACATCGATTGAACATTCAAACCTCTTTCAACCAAAATCAAAACCCTTTCAACCAAAGTCCAAATCAAAATTCATTAACCAAAATCAAACCTCTTTCACCCAAAATCATACTCCTTTCAACCAAAATCAAATCCCTTTCAACCAAAGCCCAAGTCAACCACATCTATCCACCATTTCATCATCCCCTAAAGTCACGCAAGACCAATCCATTCCATCTCTATGTAATAACATAACCTCCCAATCGCTATCCATCATACGAATCCAATCTAATTCAAGTCATGATTTAGAGCATCTCATTCAAAATCCTTCTTCATCAAGCCAAAATGTTGAAACATTCCAACAATCTCCCATTCATTTCCAAACTCCTTCCCTGTGTCAAGAGGATGATCCAAAATCAGAAGAAATGAGTCCTGAAACAAATAAAGATCAAGACCAACCACTTCCATCCTACCCAATTTTTGATCAAGATCCCACCGACCAAGATTCTTATGATGATCCCCTCACTCTTTTCTATTCCATTCATAATCAAACCCTTCCATCTCAAGAACAAAGTCTCCTTTCAAGTCCCATCCATCATCCACCTCCTAAACAAGATCGAGACATCCCTTCTATCCTTCATAATAATCCCTTTCCAAGACAAGATCAAAGCATACCTTTACCTTCATGTCCTAAACAAGATCCCATTATTTCTCCAAATATTGATCAAGGTCCCTCCATTGCTTCATCTCCATGTCATAATCCTCCATGTTATTCACAATATTCCCTCTCAAATGAACTTACTATTTCTCCTAGTCGCCCTCATGATCCCAGTCCTTTTACACAAGTTGTTCATGAACCTCTTATCAATGAAATCACCAATCTAGATCATACTACACAGAGTAACTTGTCAATAATTATATGTGTGCCATCATCAAATGCTAATGTAGTGACAAAAACAAGCATAACACCAACTAATGAGATCAACACCTGGTTGACTTCATCATCCTCTTCAAGTGCATCAATAGGAACAAGTATAACACCCGCTCATGTCACAACTTCAGAACTAGAATCTATTTGCCTCATATACCCACACTTGAAAGACTAGGGGAAAGAGAACCTACCACAATTGGACTTCTTTGAAAATGATAATGCTATAGCTGAATTCGTGGGTTCTAGAACTGGATTTCCCTCTGATGATTCACAAAATCCAAAAACTAAAGAAATCAACATTGGAGATGCTGAACATGATTCAGAGAGTCTTGTTTAGGATCCTTTCTCATCAAGTCAAAAGGTTGAAACCTTCCAAGAATCTCCCATGAATATCCAAACTCCTTCCCTATGTTAGGAGGACAATCCAAAATTAGAAGAAATTAGTCATGAAATAAATCAAGATCAAGAACAAACCTTTTCATCCTACCCAGTTTTTGATGAAGACTCCACCTATCAAGAATCTTATGATGATGCCCTCATTATTTTCTATTCCACTCATATTAACACCCTTATTTCGAAAGAGCAAGATGTTATTTCAAGTACCATGCAACATCCACCTCCTAAACAAGATCCCATTATCATTTCTCCTAGTCTCCCTCATGATTCCAATACACAATTGTTCATGAACCCCTTATCAATGAAATCACCAATCCAGATCATACTACATAGGACAACTTGTCAACAATGGTATGTGCACCATCATCAAATACCAATGTCGTGACAAAAACAAGCATAACACCAGATATTGAAATCAACACCCAAATTGTTACATCATCTTCTTCAAGCACAAGCATAACACCAGCTAATAAGATCAACACTTGGTTTAATTCATAACCCTCTTCAAGTGCATCAATAGAAACAAGCATAACACCTACTCATGTCAAAACTTTATAACTAGAATATATTTGCCTCATATACCCACACTTGAAAGACTGGGGGCAAGAGAATCTAGCACAGTTGGATTGCTTTAAAAATGCTAAGGCTATAGTTGAATTCATGGGTTCGAGAGATGGATTTCCCTTTGATGATCCATAAAATCTGAAAACTAAGGAAATAAAAATTGAAGATTTTGAACATATACACTTAGTTGAGTCCTTATATCCTATTGGAAAAGACATCTTTATCTAACTCTTCAAACAAAGACGAATGAACTACCTACATAGAACTTCCCGACCCTATGAACAAAATGCACCTTAAACAATATTATATCTAAGGGCTGGGTTAGTTTAGGTTTTACTTTCTGCATTGTATCTCATTTTATTCAAAGCACTGCATCAAATATAGTTTCTTTTTCAAATGCATCGCATTTGCAAAATTTTTGCATTGGCAAATAACAGCATCAATAAAACAAGACAACTGTCCAAGTTGGTCATTTGTTTGCATTCAAGAGAAATAAGGGTCATTTCCTTTCTTAGATATTTCGACATGAAGTCTTTGAGGTCCTAAGGTCATTCATTTTCAACATTACCTTGTGATGATTCTTTACTTATGGTTGGGTAGTGATTTCACTATTTGAGACTTGTTAACCCAAAATCTATCAATTGCTATTGTAGACGTATAAAAATGACCACATTCCTAAATGAATATTTTATGTTCATTTCCCCATTTAATTAAATCCAATTTAATTAAATTATCCACATTCTTCTATTTTATTAAGTAAATTACTCAATTTATTTAAATAAAATTCACTATACCATTTAATGAATAAATCATTTTTATTCAATTAAATCCCCCTAGCCACTTTTAATTAAATTCAAATTTAATTAAATAGTTATCCTAAATTGAATAAATCAAATTTATTCAATTACAACCAAATTGAATGAAAATCAAATAATTCAATTAAATCCTATTATCCCCCATCCACTTGCAAAATCCCAAACCCCTTCCTAATCCCTTCTAGAATCTTCTAACCAATTCTAATTAACCTAAACCCCCTCTAAACTTTGTCACATCCCTAAGCAAAGGGAGGTCACTTCTCAAATGGCCCAAAGTCTTGGATAACCATTGAAGGTTTTCAACCTTCAACCACTAAAACCCTAAAGTCTTTGAAAACCATTGAAGGCTTCCAACCTTCAACCACTTAATCCACAAAGTCTCCAATAACCATTAATGGTTATTTCAAACCCTCCCACATGGTTAAAACATTTGTTTTGACTCAACCTCTATCCAACCCAAGGGTCTCATCAGGTCATTAATGCTTTGACCATGATTATCTCCTAAACATTTGCACAAAGGTTTATCCTTGGATTAGATCCTAATTCAGTGACTAAACCTAACTTAGACTTGACCCTTAGCCTTTAGATAACCAAGAGGTCTCCTCAGGCCTTTAATGCCTCCAACCTCTTCTTTCAACCCAATCCTATGTTGACACTTGTCACCATTTCATTGGTGCAAATTGTGCACATGGATCCCCAACTTTCAAACCTGGCCCTTGATTAAGCCATTCAATCCTGACCATCCATTGCTCTGTTTGTGCTATAAATAGAGCTCTCATTCCTCCATTCTTAACAATCATCTTTCAAATTTGAAGCATCACACTTATGCTCAAATTCTTTCAAGCTTTCATTTTATATATGCTCCTCATTTAGCTTCTTTTAGATCATAAATTAATCATGAATATGCATGCTAAAATAGTTTATTTATCATTTTAGTTCCATCATAGAGTAAGTATAGTATGCTAGGATAATCTTCATACTAATCTCGTCATCTCATCATTCAGTTTATTGCATTTCTAGCATCTCATCTAGCTTATAACACATCTCATACTAAGATCAATAAAAAATCTCTCTCGTTCTCATATTTGCCATCCCTAAGCCATTTTGCTCAGTAACCTGAGAGCAAAACATTGGTTTGAGGGACATTGTGAGATAGAGAACCATGGGACCCTCCTTGGGAAGCTGAGTAACGCATCGTTACTCCATAGCTTGCATCAAGAAGTCCTGTGTGTGTGTGTGGATTGATATTTATCGTAATTTTTCACATATTTAGTTTTATTAATCCATTTTTCCCACATACATTTCTGGCGCCCACCGTGGGGCACGCACCCCAATAACCTATCGTTTTTTGAATTTGAAGAGTTTTGCAGGTACGCGGGAAAATAGAATTAGCGCGTCAAAGACATCAGTTAGCGCATCCGCCTAACAGTTTAGCGCTTCTAGCCTACTGTTTAGCGCGTGGGCTCTCTGTCTTAGCGCGTTAAAACTTTTCCTTAGCGCATGACACTATTTAACAATTTGTCCTGTAGGTATCGACGCGGGCAAAACACAGAGTAGCGCATCTACTTAACAGAGTAGCGCATCCGCCCACACATTTAGCGCTTCACCTTCCTATACTAGCGCGTGCCAGCAAACAGTTAGCGCATAGAAATCCACCATTTTCTGAGAAAATCCGAAACACAGATCAGCGCTTCTACCTTACATATTAGCGCATCGGCCCAATATAGAAGCGCTTAGACTAAATCTTCCAGCGCATTCGAACGGACAGTTAGCGCATTAAATTCCAAAATTCCTGAAAAACAGGTCTCTGAAATACCAGACCATAAATTAGCGCATCAAAGCCACAAAGTAGCGCTTCGGGGAAACAGGATAGCGCATACAAACGGGACAGTAGCGCATCAACGGAATATTGTAGCGCGTACAGTTTGTTCTGTAGCGCATCAACAACAAAACCCACAAAAGGATTGTGTAACCGAACAAATAATTTTAGACTTGTGGAAGTCCCCCGAAACAAACTAACAAATTTCTTTTGCAGGATTTTTAACAAATTTCTTGCAGGAAAGGCGAGGAGATTTGTTTTACAAGCAAAACGTTTTTCTTTTCGTTGACCTCGAATATCGAAATTTGCTTTGTTGACGATCTATTTTCCATAGATTAAATAATCATTGCTATAAAGGGTTAAAAACAACACCATGCTGATTGGAGCAACATCTCCAAATAGAGGTTAGCAAACCATTGTCTTGAAGGCTAAAAAGAACAACTTATCTGCCGTGTATCGAAAGTGGAAGGTATATGCTCTCCCCTTAACTGGGTGACCAAAAAGCCAAACCACTCTTATGCTTTCTTTTATTCAAGCAATAAATCCTTTAGCAGGCCTGCCTTCCCGAGGAGTTGCACTCAACTCTTAAAGCCATTTATGGCCGGTGTGAAGGGAACGACCTAAGTGGGGAACGGCTTTAACGCCAATAATTCCAACCCACTATAATCAAATGTGGAAAGTGACGAAAGTCCTTTTCAACGGTTACGCGCAGCGATTAGCCTTCCCCCAGTATCCTCGAGATACGTAAAGCCTTTGTTCTAAAGGTTGGGAAGCCTCCTGAGGGAGTTTATCACTGACGGCCGAACAGGAAGCCTGATTAAGAACCTTAGCATTAGAAACTTTGAGCTGAGTCAGTATCCAAACATTTGTAACATCATAGTGCAAGGGTGGGGAAGAATCCGCCCACAAGATTACTCACCATATATCTCCCAAGATAACTACTCAACTGTGAAGCAATTCACTTTGGGTTAACTTCTGGCAAAAGGCAAAAAAACGGGCGCCCTCTAGGGGGTGACACGGCTGTTTGAGCTGACGGAGTATCGAGACTAGTGAGCTATGATGTTGCTTATGACCCTTGAATAAAGAGTCTTTCTGAAGTGTTTATCTTGTATCTAACCTGTTAAAACATTGGGGATTCGAAAACATCCTCGACAGAACATACACTTTATGTTAGATTAAGTAAAATGATTATACTTTGTATGCCGTGTTTACATTTTGTATTTTAGAAAATCATCCATCCTACTTGATAAATCTCTCAACAAAATCAAAAACATCATAAAAACACCAAGAGGAAAAATCAAGGCATTCTAGCGCGTCAGAACAACATATTAGCGCGTCCAACAGTTATTTTAGCGCATCTGAAGAACAACCTAGCGCGTTAAAATCACAGTATAGCGCGTCAATTCCAAGAAAATTTCGCAACAAATTTCAGAAAGGTCTGTTTTAGCGCGTCTAACAAACCTTTTAGCGCGTTGAAACTCTGTTTTAGCGCATCAACTAAACCAGTTAGCGCGTTAAAATCACAGTATAGCGCGTCAATTCCAAGAAAATTTCGCAACAAATTTCAGAAAGGTCTGTTTTAGCGCGTCTAACAAACCCTTTAGCGCGTTGAAACTCTGTTTTAGCGCATCAACTAAACCAGTTAGCGCGTTAAAATCACAGTATAGCGCGTCAATTCCAAGAAAATTTCGCAACAAATTTCAGAAAGGTCTGTTTTAGCGCGTCTAACAAACCTCTTAGCGCGTTGAATCTGTGTTTTAGCGCATCAACTAAACCAGTTAGCGCGTCAAAGTCACAGTGCAGCGCGTCAATTCTCAGGAAAACTTCACAGCAAATTTCAGAAAAGTCTGTTTTAGCGCGTATAACAAACATCTTAGCGCGTTGAATCTCTGTTTTAGCGCATCCAACAAATCAGGTAGCGCGTGGAAAGTACAGTTTAGCGCGTACATATTTCACAGTCAACCACGCAAAATTTTCCAGAATCAATTGTTTAGCGCTTGACCAGGGGCAGAGTAGCGCGTAGGTACTCTTTCTTAGCGCATTGAAGTAATTTTATAGCGCATCGAACAACTGTTTTAACGCGTGAGAAAAAGGAGAAAAACAGAGAGTTGGAAAAACCAAAATTTTTGAAAATCTCAAAAATATTTCAAACACAGTTTTCCATCAAAACACGTTTTTCATCAAACCAGAGTGACAGAAACAAGACATAAAACTATTTTTCAAGTCAAATTTGCGTCAAACAAGGTTGTCTGAATCTGCAAACGAATCAAGCATTAGAGGACGTCTTTTCTATCATAATCCGGAAACTTGTCATCATCAGTGTCAATTCAATCCTTTAAAAATCTTACGGATCTCATCTCAAAAACGCTTGTCTAGAAATTTTCCAAATTGTCAAATTCAGTTTCCAGATCGGGAAACTCTTATCCATATCATTTGACGCGCTTTATCGTGAAGGGATAACTAAACCTTCATTCTGATAAAGTAAAATTTGAAATTTCCAAAACAAGAATCAACTGAGTCCAAATCAATCAAAGGAAATCATTGATCACTCATGCATGACTAATCGCCTTATTCTGAGAAAGAAGAACCTCTATCGCAACATCACGTTAAAGAAACAGCAACCAAGCTTTTCCAAATTCATCAAGAGAAATAAATTTTTATACATCAATCGTCAACTCTTCAAATCCCATCGGGTATTTCTTTATCACGTCAAACGTTATATCCAAAACAAATCCAACGAATTTGACAAAGAACCCCTAAAAACAAGAGCATACTGTCAAAAGTCTGCTTTTAATCAAAAGATAAACTGCGGAGGAAAAATCAATCCAGCATTCCTGCCCGACGAGTGCATCACATATAACACACCTAGACCAGAACCACCAACGCCAGAGCAAAACATCAACGAGGACTTTGTTCCTTTCATCACTGAAAGTTTCTATTGAAATGCCTGTCACTCGCTCTCAACGAAACAAACAAAGTGAGACACCCGCGGAATCAAGTATGAATCGCAGGTTATCAAATCCTTTTGAAGTTCCATCTTCAGAAGATCCTGAAATTACTGATGCAATTCTTCAGGAATGCCAAGAAAATCCTTCATTCCAAAAACTCATTGAAAAACTCATGGAAAATGACAAAGAAAAATATCTGCTTATGCTTACAAGAAAAGGTGTCAAAATTCCTGAAGATTTCGACGCAAATGTCTTTCAAACAGGATCTCAACAATACACATACCAAGAACAACAAAGGGAAGAAGAGACTCGCATACCTGAACAACGTATTCCAGAACAACATATACCAGAAATGCGAGTACCTATGTTCGAAACCCCCGAACAACACATACCATTTGCTACACCTTTTCAAATGAGAACGAATCCAAGGGAGGAACTCTTCCCTCGGCAAGATAATGCGCCTTTGGTTGCTCTTACTCAACAAATGCAAATGTTGCAAAGACAAATGCATGATATGCAACAAGGGACAACCGTACGATATTCTATAAACGAAATCTGTCCTTATCCATTTGACAGAAGCTTAAACATGATACCTTTTCCTCCAAACTCAGACATTCCTAAATTTGATAAATATGATGGGAAAGGTGATCCTCGAGATCATGTTCGAGAATTTTGTACTATGAGTCTTGAATTTGCTCATCATGACACGTATCTGATGAGGTTATTCCCAAGAAGCCTGGGAGGACAAACAATGGAATGGTTATCCAAGATTACACCACCTGTTAGATCATTTGACGAATTAGTCAACAAGTTCATCACCCATTATTCTTACAACATCCAACATGCCATAACCATGTTAGATATCTGCAACACCAAACAAAAGAACAATGAAACATTCATGTTATTTCTTCAACGTTGGCGACGCATGGTATCAAGATATCCTCGCGATATTCCTGAAAGAGAAAAAATGGAAATCTTCATTGATAACTTGAATGGGGAAATGAGTTACAGACTCAAACTTCAATGCATCCCATCTTTTGACAAGTTAATTGAAAATGGCATCCAAGTAGAGGAAGCTTGTGTCAAAAAGGGAACACTCAAATTCTACAAAGAAGGAACGAACTCATCAAACTACAATAACCAAAACAATACCAACCTAGACAAAACCCGATTTTGGACTCGAAATAAAAACGACGGCAACAATGAATCCTATGATCCTAAATCTAAACAGCCAGTGCTTGCTTTATCAGGAAATACTCAGAATACGAAAAATCCTAAAAATGCTACTCCCAATACACCCAACAATACTCAAGGACAACTCAACACTAACAATGCCAACGATAATCAAAACAAAAATCTGAATCCAGGGCCTAACAACAATTCACGCAACAACACCAACAATTTCCATAAGCGTATTTTCACACCATTGGGCCAATCATTAGAGTCCGCATTTAGAGAGTTGTTAGCAAACAAGGTTCTTTCTTTACCTCCAATCAACAATTATGAACCCCCGATCAAACCACCTTGGTGGAATGATTCCCATTATTGTGATTTTCATCGAAACAAAGGTCATAGAACAAACGAGTGCATGAGATTGAAACACATAATCCAAGACATGATTGATCGAGGGGACTTAATAGTGGATGGTCTCAAAACAAATAATGATCACGAAGCCTTCAAAGATCCTTTACCAAATTATAAAGATGGAGCATCGACTTCAAATGATACCCGCGGAGCTCGTATTAATCACATCTACAACAACACAATCAATCACATATCAACTGAAGACCATCAAGTCAATGTTATAACCATTCGAGATAAACGTGATCATGAATCTGTCAATGTAACAACTCGGACCCAGAAATATGTCTTAAAGGGGCATACTGCACCTCCAACCACCACACCCAAAATCCAATACGACTTAGTTACTCAACTGCGAAAAACTCCGGCTCAGATATCTATCCTGGAATTGTTAAAACTATCTCCAAGACACAAAGACATATTAGAGCAAGCACTCTTAGAAACAAATGTACCTCAAAATCTGGATATAGACAAATTCCAAGCTATGGTGGCCCACATGACAGAGTCTCATAACCTCACTTTTTCAGAGCATGATAATACTTCATTGAGTCATCCGCATAATACTCCTTTACATATTGAAGTCATTGTTTGCAAACACCGTGTCAAAAGAGTCTTAATAGATGGAGGAGCCGGACTTAATATATGTACTTTAAAGCTTATCCGTGCACTAGGTTTCTCAGAAGAATCTATTGATCCTTGTAAAAAGATTACCATAAAAGCATATGATGATGAGGAACGGTCCTCTAAAGGAACAGTGATATTACCTATTCAGGTAGGCCCCGTGCAAAAGGATACTATATGTCAAGTTTTAGATATTGATCTCACTTATAATATCTTACTAGGCCGACCCTGGATACATGAAATGCAAGCAGTACCTTCTACATACCACCAGTGTGTCAAATTTCCTTATGATGGACAGGAAATCTCCATATCAGCTGATCACAATCCATTTCAACATTGCAATACAATGGGGGCAGCCCAAGACAGTTTGGTTCCTTATAACAGAGAAAAGCAACAGTCTTCGACACCTGATCCACCAATAGCAAAATCTAACTCCTTATGGGGAGATTTCAAACAGAAAATGCAAATCAAAGACCAAGGCATGGGCGAATACTCTATGGAGCCTTTGTGTTTAACCAAATTGCCAACATCACCTAGATCACATGGTTTACCTACTCTATCAATACATCAGGCGACTCAGCCCATAACTAAATTTAATGGTACCTTCATCCAATTAGGGACTCTAGCACATGAATCAGAAGATAAAGATGTTCTTAACTGGTTATACAAAGATGAAGAAGAAGCTAATAGAGCGGCCGCTCTAGACATTGTTCTACCAACACACTTATATGGAAAAGGCTACCTGATCATGAAACAAATGGGATATGGCGGTAAAGGACCTATTGGGAAACGCCAAGAAGGAGTCACTGAACCTATAGATCTTCCTTCACAACCTAGTAGAAATAAGGCAGGATTAGGTTCTGAATTCACTTTCCTATTAAAAAGACCACCACATACAAATACAAAACCTCAATGGAAAGAAAAGAAGAAATACAAGGACGAATCATGGCAGGAAGCTCTCTTTGAATCAGCAGACACAATCTGTAAGGCAAGAGAACGTCAGGATCAGAAGATACATCAGGAAAAGCTTCTGAATCATAAGAAGGCCATATCTGCAGCAGTGGTTCATATTCACACACCAGTGGCTCAAGAACCAATCCTATCATCACAAGCACCCATCATTCCTCCCCGAGGAAGCACAATATATGAACAAATCCAGAATGTAGAAGATGGATCAGATACAGAATCCACACAAAATGTCAAAATAGTATCTATCATCAAGGATTTATTTTCGCCATACAACATACCTGTCTACAACACAGATAGAATTTGGGATGATGCCTATGAGACCGATTCAAATGAATATGAATGGGGTACCTGCTCCGACGCTGCTACAAATATCCCTGATGATACTGATTTCATATCCATTTCTCAAGAAGAACATAACGCAGAAGATAGACCTCTTGAATTTGGACCACAACATATCTATGACGTTCAGGAAAGCGAACAGCAATATTACGAACAAGTCTATGTAGAAGATGATACCATCGAAGACCTCGATGAAACCCTAAATTTCTTTAAAAACAAGACCTATCACGATGATAACTCTATTCTAACACTTACAGTAGCTGAACTTGACCCACCCCATGATTCCTTACCACTTGTCTTCCCTGATCTCATCGACTGGACTGAACCTGAGACTCATGGTATCCCAATTTTTCCAGATGATAAATCTATTATCCACTACCTATGCACCGTAAATCCCGGAACAGGCTCTACCAGTGAACCGCATACCGACGTCTGTTCTTCAGGGAGTGCCAAGTCTCTCAGTCGCAAAAATAAATCAAATAATGAAACTAATGCTAAAAACCTTTTTAAGGCACCTAATGATGGGAGACTTGACACTCTTCCTGAACATTTTCATGAACGATCACCTATATTGATTGAGCCCACTCAATCAATCAACATTGGTACCCCTGAAGCCGTCAGAAACATTCACCTTGCAGAATCTCTGACCGAAGAGGAAAGATTGGCATTCATCATCTTCTTTAAAGGACAGCAAATTAACTTTGCCTGGTCATATGCTGATATGCCTGGGGTGGATCCACACTTAATCATGCATCACTTGTCCATCTCTGCAGGGGTCAAGCCAGTCAAGCAGAAACTACGAAAGATGAATCCACAGATAGCACTCATGGTCAAAACAGAATTAAAGAAATTATTAGATGTCGGATTCATTCGACCTATTGACTATGCAGAATGGATTTCTAACATTGTTCCAGTCTCAAAACCAGATGGTAGTATCAGAATATGCACCGACTTCAGAGATGTCAATAAAGCTTGCCCAAAGGATGACTTTCCTCTACCAAGTATTGATATAATTGTAGATCTCACAACAGGCCATGCAATGCTCTCATTAATGGACGGTTTCTCAGGCTATAATCAAATCAAAATAGCTCCTGAAGATCAAGACAAAACAGCATTCACCTGCCCTTGGGGAACATACTGTTGGAATGTAATGCCTTTTGGCTTAAAGAATGCCGGAGCCACTTACCAAAGAGCAATGACAACCATATTCCATGATATGATGCACACATTTATGGAAGACTATGTGGATGATTTGCTAGCCAAATCCTTCACCAGAACTGAACATCTTGGCATCCTAACAAAGATCTTTGATCGATTGCAGAAATTCAAAGTCCGACTTAACCCTAAGAAGTGTGTCTTCGGGGTTACATCAGGCAAGTTACTAGGTTACATTGTCTCAGCTAAAGGTATTGAAGTGGATCCAGCAAAGGTACAAGCCATCATGGATATGCCACCACCAAAGAATATCAGTCAACTTCGATCTCTCCAAGGGCGACTTCAATCAATCAGACGATTCATCGCTCAATTAGCAGATAAAAGTCTGCCATTTAACCACTTGTTACACAAAAATGTGCCATTCAAATGGGAGACTAAATGTGCAGAATCCTTTTACCAAATCAAACAATACCTGATGAATCCACCAGTTCTAGTACCACCAATTGCAGGAAAGCCTCTTATATTGTATATATCAACGACAAATGTTTCACTGGGGGCATTATTGGCACAAGAAGATCAAAAAGGAAAAGAACACGCCATATATTACATCAGTAGAACATTGAATGGATATGAGCTCAATTATACATTCATTGAAAAGGCTTGCCTAACAGTTGTTTTTGCATCTCAAAAGTTCCGACATTATATGCTAGCACACACTATCAAGCTAGTAGCCAAAATTGATCCTCTCAAATATTTACTCAGCAAGGCAGCTCTCACAGGCCGATTAGCTAAATGGGTTATGATTCTCAGTGAATTTGACATCCACTACACAGAAAGACGCGCCATCAAGGGACAAGCAATTGCAGATCAGCTGGCTGACGCACCGCTACCAGGAAAACAAATCATGGACATTGAATTTCCAGACAGGGACGTTTTTGCTCTTTCCTCCAAATAATGGATCCTATACTTTGATGGATCCTATACCCAACATGGTTCAGGGGCCGGCATTCTATTCATTACCCCTGAAGGACACACTATGCCAAGATCATACAGGCTTATGTTTCCATGTACAAATAATATGGCTGAATATGAAGCATTGGTCATAGGCATCAAAATGGCCGTCGAATGGAAGATCACAGAATTAAAAGTCTATGGAGACTCACAATTGGTCATCAATCAAATCAACAACAACTATCAGACAAAGGATGATAAGCTACTACCCTACAAACGGATGGTGGATGATTTCAAACAGTATTTTGTGCACATCACCTTTGAGCAAATACCAAGGTTAAATAACAAAGCAGCCGATGCAATGGCTACGATCGCTTCATTACTACAAATTCCAGAACAACAGAGTCGTTATGAGTTCCTGGTAGAGCAACTGTTCTCTCCCGCCTATGACCATTCTGAATCTCATGTTATATATGCCTTAACCGGTTCAGATTCTCCGTTATATGGACCAATATATGACTACCTCAAGCATAATATATTACCCATTGACCAATCCCGCAACCAAAAACGTAACTTTATCCGACAAGCTGCCCGTTACACCCTTACCGCTGATACCTTATATCGTCGAGGTCTAGATGGTACTCTTCTTCGTTGTCTTGATCGTAATGATTCTGATTCGGCTTTACACGAGCTTCACGAAGGTATTTGTGGTACACATTCGAGTGGCACTACTCTTGCTAAAAAGCTTCTACGAATGGGATACTACTGGCCTACTATGGAAAAAGACTCATATCATTTCGCCAAGAAATGTCCTAAATGCCAAATCCATGGCAATCTGATACATGCACCAGCACAGGAACTGCAAGCATTTACCACATCCTGGCCCTTTTGTCAGTGGGGATTAGATCTGGTAGGCAAAATACATCCTTCATCTTCAAATGGACACAAGTTCATTATAACTGCCACATAATACTTTACCAAATGGATTGAAGCAGTTCCCATGACCACAGTAACTGGGAAACAAATTGCTTCTTTTATCTTAAATTATCTGATCTGCAGATATGGTATTCCAAGTTCAATTGTCACAGATAATGGACGACCTTTCAAAAACCAAGATGTGCAGGAACTATGTGAAAAATTCAAAATCCAGCATCGATTTTCTACACCATACTATCCACAAGGAAATGGTCAGGCAGAAGCATCTAACAAAACGATCCTAAAAATCCTTAAGAAAACAGTGAATGATGCAGGCAAAAATTGGCATATACAACTCAATCCAGCTCTTTGGGCCTACAGGACTAGCATCCGCACACCTACAGGGGCAACACCATATTCCTTAGTATATGGATCAGAAGCTATTTTACCCTTGGAGGTAGAAATTCCATCTCTTAGAGTCTCTTTGAAAGGCTTGATTCCAGATGAAGAGTATCGGGTAAATCGACTGCAAGAATTGGAACTATTAGATGAAAGACGCCAACATGCTTATACTCATCTCAAAGCATATCAACAACGCATGTGCCGGAGCTACAATCATAAGGTTATTCCTCGTAACTTCAAAATTGGTGATCTAGTCTTAAAAGAAAATCCAAGAAACCAGCAAGATAGAGAAAAGAAAGGGAAATTTGAACCTAACTGGTTGGGTCCCTATGTCATCATTTCAGTCTATGGATCAGGTGCTTATCAGCTAACAAATTCTGAAGGAGATGTGCTTGATGATCCAACTAATAGCATTCATCTAAAAAAGTACTATACTTAAAGTAGCCTAGTGCACGGAAAACGTCAAAACAAAAAAAAAAAAAATAAATAAATAAATAAATAAATAAAATAAAAAAATACACAACTCCAGAAAAAGTCAAGATACAAAGTACAATAAAAACAAATGGTGAAAACCTGGTAAACAAGCGCCTTTGTGAAAGGTCGGCTCCTTTCTCTATATCCATGCCATTTTATCCATCAAAACACTCTCGGCCATCGCCCGACACTTAGCATATATCTCTCCAGGACATACTTAGCGTAGTCACTATCTTGGGTTATTCATCTACCACATTTTCCCATGGCTTGGAAATCACTGTACATACTCATATCCAGCAGAAACGCTCATCTAGAGACATTAGACTGTTCAAAAAGTTGCAAACATTCACGACATGCCAACTATTGCAAAAACTTAGACATCTGACATCCAACAAACACAACTACACTACATCACAAACAACCTAACACGAACAATACACCAGAAACTTAAGGATGGATGATTTTCTGAGGTACTCAATGTTGCATTATCGTATTAAGGTCTTGATTATTTTGCATTTTGAACTTTTTAAATAAATTGGAATCTTTTCCTTATCTCATCAAAAGCTCCACAGCCAGAGATCATGGAAAACTTCCACCATTTTCTTAGTCTTCTGTTTGGAGGCGATCACTTGTATTGTATGAATATTTGCCTCGAGACGTGATTCATATCACTGAAGGCTTGATCCCATTTCACGCATTATAAATGATCTACTCTTGTATGTTTACGCAATACGCACTCAGGTCATCCTGGTTCAATTATACCTTGACGCTTGTGCTATCTTGCAAAATTAAAAATCATGTAAATTTTACTCAGGTCATTCTGGTTCAATTATACCATTATGCTTGTATAAATTTTCAACATATCCTAAACAAATCAATGCTCAATGATGATATTTACAAAGAAAGCAAATTAATGGTTATATCGGATGGCAAATACAGAATGAGAGATGATCCAAACACAATTAGTTGCATATCATTTTACAATTAGTTGCATCTCATTTTATAAAAAGTTGCATCTCATTATTATCCCATCCATCATTATTACATCATTACACAAAGCAGCATGTTAACATCATACATCTCATTTTCAAGATACGTCTCATAACATATAAAAACACACATTCTACATCATACATTACATCATATATAAGCATTACATCATCATGTAAAAAGGAAGAAGCACACATATAACATCCATCCATAAACACATCACATCGGTCAAAAATGGTGCTCTATATATATATCTCTCAAAATGATCAAAATCTACAAAATGTGTCGCAACTGTGTCCAGTACAAAGAATACACTGCTCAAAATACAATAGAGACCATGTCTCTCAAGTATGACTATCCCCTGATGGAGATGGTCTAGCCCCTGAGGCACCTGCTCCCGGATCGGCAGGAGGGTCCTGTCCCGCTGGCCCTGTCACTCCACGGCTCTCCGATCGTGTCCCGGCAGTTCGAGATCGACTCGATCTCGACTGCGCAAAGCTCTCTACACGCCGCTCTCTGGGAACCGCCTCCTCATAGTGCTGCCTGTAATATGCAGCCTCCTGCACACTCCGTGTCAGCTCTCTCAGGGTGTCTCTCAAGGGACCACCCGCCGCAGCTCTCTGAACGGTCGCCAAGGCCTCCTCTGCTCGCCCCCGCCGCTCCATCTCAGTATCTCTCTCAGTGATCAACTGAGAGATCTGCCTCTGATACGTCAATATCTGTGCCTGCAGCTGCTGCACAGTGATCTGAAGCGTCCGGATCTGGGCGTTCTCTATGTGTCCCGGCACTCGAACCCGTAACGGTACCTGTGCTGGCGCCACTCCCCCCACTCGGCCTGTCCTGGGTACGGGAGGTGGAAGAATATCTATCCTCCTCCTCTGTACTGGCCTCCCCACCTCCTCCTCTCCTCCTACTGCCGCTAGTACCTCTGTGACTCTGCCCTCTCTCCCGGCTCCAATAGCCAATCCTCCCCTCCCTCTCTCAATCCGACCCTGTCGCACCGCCCTCTGCACACCTCTCCCTCTCCTCCTCCCTCCATCACCCCCATCATCCCCATCATCCCCCTCATCTCCCCCGTCTCCCTCCTCTCCATCTGAATCAAAAACCGGTCTCATCTCCTCTGGATCTGAGATCCTAGCCACAGCCCGAGCAGCAAATAAACGAGCGTACTCGTCCGTCATACCAGCATCCTGTATCTCTGGGGCATAGTCCCAGATCTGCCCAGCCAAACCAGTAAACTCCTCAATCACAACGGCACTGTCAATGGTCGGCCCCCAATCGGCCACATCCTGCTGTCGCTGTGCATATAAGCACGTCCCCTGAGGAACACCCTGCTGCCTCCCGAACTGCCTCAAAACTCGGGTAACCAAAAACCGCTCAATAACGAACGGGGTCCTCCCAATCAAATGCCTCGTCATAAACACAAAAGGCATCTCTATACCATCCTCGGCCCATACCTCGCAGCCTGTGTACGGTCTCCAGATGACCGTATCTATGTCATCAAAAACCCTCCTCCAGTGCTCTAGTTTGCCCAGCTTGCGCTGGACAACTAGGCCTCTATAACCATAAGCATAAGCCGCCCCTACGGGCCTATCCCTGTCTGCCAGTGGCCTCGCTGCTGGAATGTGCTCCCAGCACCATACCTGTAAGAGTGTCACCCCTGCTGATAAACTGCCATAACCAAGGTATACTACCTCGTGCAGGCTCCTGTAAAGGTGGGCCAGCATCGCTGACCCCCATGCAAATCTCCGGCCCTGTGTGACCATCTGCTCCAGAACCAGCCCCCATCCCACTGAAAATCCCTTTGACCTGCGATCAGGACAAAGGAATCCTCCAATAAATCCTGCCAATACAGATGGCAGCGGTGCATAATCCAGATCCAGGAACTCCTGCCACGGGATCTCATACCCACAGACGCTCTCATCGTGAAAAATCCGGCGCAGTGCCTCTGTGCCGCCCTCCTCTGTCTGCTCATAGGGCAATATAGCCCCTACCACAGGAATACGCAGGATACGATAGCAGTCTTCTGGTGTCACGGTCATCTCCCCAGTAGCAAAATGGAAGGTGTTCGTGTCACTATGCCACCTCTCTGCCAGTGCTGTCAAGAGTCCCCGGTTCACAGTGAACCGCGGCATATCCAAAAGTGAGGTCAATCCACACCTCTCAATAATATCTAAGTCTGCCTGTGACAGACGTGGTATCAGTGTCCATGGTCTCGGGAATCTCTCCCTCGACTGCACGTTCCCCAATCGCTCCTATCAACAAACAAAACATATCCAATATCAGATTCCACATCAATAAAAAGATATCAAAATACAACTCACATCAAATACATGAAACAAATTTGCTCATCTACATCAAGTTCAAAAACCTATCATTTCATATCAACTTGTAAAACAACTCAAGTTCTCAAAAACCATATCAAAACTTGTAAAACAACTCAAGTACCACAATCACAAACTTGTAAAACAACTCAAGTTTCCCACCCATATCAAAACTTGTAAAACAACTCAAGTTTCCAACCCATATCGGCTTGTAAAACAACTCAGGCTTTCATATGCATTTTGAACATAAAACAGATAACACAAATAAATCATGTTCTGATCCCCACAAATAGCTTGATATCTATACATAACTTGGAAACATTCACATCAAAACAAGTTATACAAATACTCATATTGCATACATGCATCAAAAACATGACAGACACGCAAAAACACCACATTTTAGATCGACCACAACACAAATTTTTCCTGGATGCGCTAAAACAGACATGAAATGCGCTAAAAATGACCCACGCGCTAGGCTGTTCGTCCTACGCGCTAACCTCTTTGTCTTATGCGCTAGATTCAATCCATGCGCCACGCTGCCTTTCCTAAGCGCTAATATATTTACCCTATGCGCTAGACTATGTCTATGCGCTATTAATTTCCTCCATTGCGCTACCTAAACTAACCTATGCGCTAGACTCTGTCTACGCGCTAATATATCCTCCCTAGGCGCTCACCTTTTCATTCTATGCGCTAGAAACACTCTACGCGCTAATCTAATCTTCCTAAGCGCTACCTGTTAAACCTAATGCGCTAGGTTATGATCATGCGCTAACCCTCCGACTTCCTGCGAACTTCTATGCATCCTATGCGCTAGGTCAAAGTAATGCGCTATCCTGTTTCCCTGAAGCGCTAACATTGGCTTTACATGCGCTGTTTTCCGTCTACGCGCTAACCGAGAAATCCTATGCGCTACCCAATATTTTCGGACACGACCCCTAAATTTGACCCCTATGCGCTAGTTTGCATTGCGTATGCGCTACTGTTTAACTTAGACGCGCTAAACCGCAACGCCCAAAACTTAAAAATTCAAAAAACACCTAAAATCGACAAAATCAAAAATCAAAAAAGGGTCAAAAATGTTGACTTACTGGTGGTCCATACGCCGCAGGTCTCCGATATCTCCGAACGCCCTCGAAACGGTGTCTGTGGTAAGGAATCGGCATTTTCTCTCCAGAGCAAATTCTCTTCTCTTCAAAGTCAACAAGCACAAATGAATTCAAATTAAGCCCTTTTCCCCTTTTATAGGAGGAAAATACAATTAGGGTTAATTAACTGGGCCTGTAATACGGTCGCGGTCTCCCCTACACCAAAACACTTGTAATTTATCGGGAGATGAATCAATTTACACACTAATTACACACATGAAATCCTACACATCATACGAACGTCATCAATTTAAATCAAAAATTTTTCCAAACAAAAAAAAAAAATAAAAATTGATTCATCTCCCGAGGGGGCATCACATCAAATATCGAATCTGGGGCATCACATCAAATCTGGGGCACGACTTGCAAATCAAAGAACGACACACAAAAATTGCATTTGATCATAAAAACACAAAAACACATCATTTTCTTTGAATTAACATGTGCACACACGTCACTTCAAAGAGGGGCAAAATGTAGACGTATAAAAATGACCACATTCCTAAATGAATATTTTATGTTCATTTTCCCATTTAATTAAATCCAATTTAATTAAATTATCCACATTCTTCTATTTTATTAAGTAAATTACTCAATTTATTTAAATAAAATTCACTATACCATTTAATGAATAAATCATTTTTATTCAATTAAATCCCCCTAGCCACTTTTAATTAAATTCAAATTTAATTAAATAGTTATCCTAAATTGAATAAATCAAATTTATTCAATTACAACCAAATTGAATGAAAATCAAATAATTCAATTAAATCCTATTATCCCCCATCCACTTGCAAAATCCCAAACCCCTTCCTAATCCCTTCTAGAATCTTCTAACCAATTCTAATTAACCTAAACCCCCTCTAAACTTTGTCACATCCCTAAGCAAAGGGAGGTCACTTCTCAAATGGCCCAAAGTCTTGGATAACCATTGAAGGTTTTCAACCTTCAACCACTAAAACCCTAAAGTCTTTGAAAACCATTGAAGGCTTCCAACCTTCAACCACTTAATCCACAAAGTCTCCAATAACCATTAATGGTTATTTCAAACCCTCCCACATGGTTAAAACATTTGTTTTGACTCAACCTCTATCCAACCCAAGGGTCTCATCAGGTCATTAATGCTTTGACCATGATTATCTCCTAAACATTTGCACAAAGGTTTATCCTTGGATTAGATCCTAATTCAGTGACTAAACCTAACTTAGACTTGACCCTTAGCCTTTAGATAACCAAGAGGTCTCCTCAGGCCTTTAATGCCTCCAACCTCTTCTTTCAACCCAATCCTATGTTGACACTTGTCACCATTTCATTGGTGCAAATTGTGCACATGGATCCCCAACTTTCAAACCTGGCCCTTGATTAAGCCATTCAATCCTGACCATCCATTGCCCTGTTTGTGCTATAAATAGAGCTCTCATTCCTCCATTCTTAACAATCATCTTTCAAATTTGAAGCATCACACTTATGCTCAAATTCTTTCAAGCTTTCATTTTATATATGCTCCTCATTTAGCTTCTTTTAGATCATAAATTAATCATGAATATGCATGCTAAAATAGTTTATTTATCATTTTAGTTCCATCATAGAGTAAGTATAGTATGCTAGGATAATCTTCATACTAATCTCGTCATCTCATCATTCAGTTTATTGCATTTCTAGCATCTCATCTAGCTTATAACACATCTCATACTAAGATCAATAAAAAATCTCTCTCGTTCTCATATTTGCCATCCCTAAGCCATTTTGCTCAGTAACCTGAGAGCAAAACATTGGTTTGAGGGACATTGTGAGATAGAGAACCATGGGACCCTCCTTGGGAAGCTGAGTAACGCATCGTTACTCCATAGCTTGCATCAAGAAGTCCTGTGTGTGTGTGTGGATTGATATTTATCGTAATTTTTCACATATTTAGTTTTATTAATCCATTTTTCCCACATACAGCTATATATCAAACACATTAACAAAATCTCTAATTCATTCTAGACACCTAGTTGATCATATGACTAGTGAAAAATCTAAAATTCCACTTCAGTGCCGTTGCAATTATCACACCCAAGTAGGTTTCATTACTTACAAGTCAAGGCAAGAAAATAAAAATAAAAAGAGCTATGCCAAATATTCATCTCAAGGCAAAATAGAAATGATATATAACTGAAATATCATGCATACAAAGTGCGACAAAAATCTTGACTATGGGAACTTGCAAGTAACTCCATCAGGGATATGAATGCCTGCTGAAAATGGAGCAATATTTGAGAAATTATAGTCTATAACCTTGTCGGAGCTCTAAAAGCTTGTTGGCAACGAGACTTTATTCAGGATGCTTTTGAAGTTAGGATAATCCATGTAGCTAGTCATATAGGATGTTAAGGATCTTTAGTGAACACAAGAGTAGGAATTAACTCATTTGCACACACATGGGAAAAAGAAGATCAAAGTTTAAAGAACCAATAGGGAAGTTTTCCACGTCTCCATTTGTAAATCCTAGTCACTAAGTGTGTTAATTTGGATGTTCCAAAGGACCTTAAAGATGGATTGACTACTTATCTACTAAATGTTTTGTATCTCCAATTCAATGGGTGTATTACAAAATGCCAAACAAACATAGTCATCCTTGTTCGAATAGGAAACGCATCTTCATCATGCATATTGCATTAACATAGGTCATGTCAAAATTTTATTGTCTCCAGATGCATTCTACAGATCATCATGTCATACAGGTCTGCACACTGGGGGCATAACTAAAAAATCCTAAAAATCGTTAAAATTCTTGAAAAAATTAACCAAAAACATTTGGAAAAAGTCCTTCAAAAGAAATACCAAAAACATTTCGAAAACGTCTTGAAAAAAAATCCCAAAAATTATATAACGTCCTTCAAAAATATCAAAAACATCTCCAAAAAGTCCCGAAAAAATCAATCACAAACATTCAAATATGTGAAAAACATAAAGTCCAAAAACATTGGAAAATCCTTCAAAAAATCTAAAACATTTGGAAAGAGTCGTGAAAATACCAAAAACATTCAAATACGATCCTAAAAAGATACGAAAAACATCTGCAAAATGTCCTAAAAAAATCAATCAAAAACATTCAAATATCAATCCACATAATCCAAAAACATTGAAAAAGCTCTTGGAAAAGAAATAAAAATAAAAAATCAATCAAAAAAGAAAACTTGCAATAAAATGTCTTGCGAGAAACAAATACCCTAGAAGATATCCAACAAACGCTTCACACAAAGTTAACAAAGGATATGACTATCTAGTCAAACATCTACAATCAATTGATCAAACTATCTTATAAACCGTATCATATCCATATCAAGTGATCATTATCTTGTCTTAAAAATAAGAGGATACACTTGAAATCAGGCAGGTCAGTCTTAAATGGGGTCCACAACTTTTTGAGATAAGACATTATCAACCATCACATCAAGAAACTGAGAACGAAGGCATAAGGTCAGTATAGCTGCTGAATTTTGTCTGGGTCAGTCTTTATCTTTTATCATTTGGCGACAGATTATGTTCCTATGCTACTCAAGGATGTCCACACGTGACTAGAGGAGCCATGATGTGCATTATCTTTTTCTTTGTTTGCTATTTGTGGTGTGAACCGATGAAGTTCTAGGAAAATTGCTCTAGTGGGTGTTTGTGATAGGAGCATTCATCTATTGAATGCCACACATACCTCGACCCCTAGTGTATTTCCCAGAATGGAGGGGTTCACTCCTTGTCTGCTACGTGTTTGTTTCTTCAATGAGATATCTTTACATCTTGGTTCCTTATACCCTGATGTGCTAAGCTCCATTGTTCAATAATAAGGCTCGACGATGAATATATATTGCACAATAAATAATGACACAGGTTTGTGAATCAATCATTCTCACTTCATCTCATTTTCTTATTTCTAGTTTGCTGATTCTTTTCAAAGTCACCTCTTTCTAAATCATTTTCTATAATCTAACATTATTTTATTTCATTCTCTCATATTCTATCTCAATGCCATCTTCACATCACCTATCTCTATCTCTAATCAACTAACCATTCTTCTATCTTTCATCTCACATTTTTCTTTTTTCAAGAGATCATTCATGTCTTTAATGCACAAATAATTTCTCAAGGGTGCATTACACCCTAAGTATTATTGGGGCATACTGGGGTTGAATTTTTTTCGTTTTCTTTGAAATAACATCGTTCTGACATTGTCTCAAAGAGGGGCAAATGTAGACACCTAAAAATGTCTCATTGATCATGTACTAATTATTCCTCTAGTTGATTGAATAATTCTTTAATTCTTTAATTAACTTAATTAATCATATTCTTCTAATTCATATTTCCTCTTCATCTTACTAATTATTCTATTTTTAATTCTATCATCATTTAATCATTTTTACCATTTTCTAATGTTAATTAAATATTTATTATTTAATTAATTCTGATTAATTCCCCAATTTAAATAATATTTATTATTTAAATAAATTAATTTTCAATTTCTATCTCTAATCAATAAATCATTTAACCCTTTTCTAAATATTAATTAAATATTAATTATTTAATTAGTTGTGATTTAATCCTAAATAATTAAATAGTTTCTTTAAATTATTTAATTAACTAATTCTTCCATTTCTAAATAATTAAATAGTTTCTTTAAATTATTTAATTAACCGATTCTTCCAATTCTTCTAATTTTTTCTAAATTCAATCACATGTGCATGATTTCAAAAATCAAATTGAAAATCAAAGTCAAGTTCTAGATATATTCAAATTTCGAATTTAAGATAAATTCAATTATTTGAATAAATCTCATGCAAAGATTAAATTGAAAATCTAAGTCAAAGTGCAAGCACATGCTAAATTAATTAATTAATTAAATTATTATCTTTCCAATCTCTATTCAGTCAGCTTTTTCTCAATCAGTTGACTCAATTAATCTATTCAATCTATTCTTTTTCACCTCCAAATCAACAGTTCAACTATCAATCAACATGTGAGCTCACCTGAGTTTCACCTCTTGATCAATTTGTTCCACCTTTCAATCAATCTTCTCGAATAATCTATAAATTGAGCATTCAATCTCCATTTTCAACAATCATGAACTTTGAATCTTTGTGTCATTTGTAGGTTGCCAACGTGATATTTGAGAGTCACCATACCACAAAGAGGAGAAGAACAATGGAAGCCATGATGCACAATAGGGAGTTTTATATTGTTTAAATTTTAGTATATTTTGCATCTATTTCATTGGTTTGTGTTCGAATTGCTTAGATAGTTAAGGGATTCATGATTTTCCTTATTTCCTATTTAGCAATGATGAATTTGAGCATAGCACAGTACCAAATCCCCCTTTTATACATAAAAAGGATAAATTTTGAGGATTTTTTATTTTTAATGGTCAAAATGACCATAATGCAATTACATTAGAACGTGCTTGCGTTATGGTCTCTAGGGGTCAAAAATCGAAGTGACCACGTTTTGGTCCCCCATCTTTGCACACACATCCTTATTAGATATACATATACTCAAATTATGCTCAAAAAGAGGTAATGAGATGAAGAATGATTTACTATGTCTTGCCTTGATTATTTTGCTAATTTTTTTCTACAGTAAGTTTGTACCTTTTGAAGACATTCATTATACAATCATTTGCATTGACATTGTTGGGTTTGAAGGAGATGAAAGTAACATAAAATAATTCTAATGATTGAACATTAACGATTATCCAAATTATTATACAAATAAACATATAAGATTATGTTAAAACAATACTTTATTATTTCTTTTTTCTTTCCAATCAGTAAATGTTTCTCATTTTATTCAATATTGGGTTGTACCTGGCCTGAACCAGTGGGGTTTACATCAAGGGAAGCCCTTCCCCATCACATGTGTATGACCCATGGACAGGTCTATCATTACACTACAATTTTAATCTGCCCTTAACATTAGAGCAAGAAGGGACAATAGGAGGGATATTCTCTATGCCTCTTTTATCTTTTATCTTTTTCACCTCTGTCCAGCCCATCTCCAGAGTCCTCGCCCCATGTGTTGCCATCTTGGATGCAAACGAACAAGGTGCCTACCGATTGACAAGAGCTCATAGCTCATTCTCCATCTTCCTATCACAATCTAACTTAGGGCAGGAAAAATTCATAACACTACTATCCTCATCGGTTGTGACACTCTTGCATCCAACATCAACACTAGGTTTGGTCAAAACCCGAGGCTCAAATTTAGGCAAAAGAGGGGGGGTAACCCCTCACAAGGGTGTGGCACAATCTGCCTCATGTGGGGAGACTTTATTATCATCTCATTCCACCACATAAAGGGCATCAAATACATCTTTCCCCCAAGTGCCATGCTTGAATGATATTTCCATCTCACAACTAGCAGTAAGATGACCCATCTGGTAGCATCAACAACATTTGAAAGGGATGCCCTCATAATTGATTACTTGTAGCCAACAACCTTCACCAAGTTTCAAATTAAGATCCCCCAGAATTCCCTTACTCAAATCCATCTCAACTAGGATGTGAGCAAAGGAAGTGTGATGGATACCCACATCCACTCTCAAGAATTTACCCAAGTAATCACCGATGGCCTCAAAGCATGATTAAAACCAGAACTATAGAGGCAAATATGGGACTCTGACCCACAAAGGAACATAGTCAAAGGATTCAGCTATAGGGTTAAAGGATGGGTGCCATGGTTTTAGGTGTAGCAAGTATTTATCTTCCCAACACCATTTATTCTCAATAAGGATCTGATTCCTATCTACCACACTATCAAAAACCATCACAAAGAGGCCCCAGGCTCCTAGAAAAATATGGATGTTCCCATAAAGAATGGGTTTCCAGTGTGAAGTGATCAATTTGTGGAGATCAAGCAAACTGGGCCAAAATCTCATGAATCTCCCAATTAGACCCATTTCAGGAAAAATATTTTTCATTACCCTTTACTTCTGCCTCCATTTCTTCTCCCAAGTGAACAGTTGGACTAACTGCAATTGGAAAACAATGAGCAATAGTCTTACCTAAGTTGCAGTAGCCAATCCTGAGTCGGTCATCGGGGGTGTTGCCATTCATAGGCCTGTTAATCTTTAAATCTGCATCCCGAGCAATGTCCCAAATGCCGGATTTTCCCAAAACCCCACACCCGGCAGGAGAAACATCGCTATCTTTGGTCAAATGGAGCTGAGACCTCCCGAAAGCACTGTCAATGTTGTGCCCTAAACCACCACCATGATTTAGGAGGGAGGCACTACCTGTTGGTAGGCACCACAAGCCATCCTTGCAAACCCTACCATAGTTCGCACCTTGCTTCGCCTCCATAATGGTCTAAACAATTTTAGAGGATCAATACATTATTATTTTTTATTTTGATACAAAATATTCAAATGTATGAGCTCCTTGCACTAGAAAAGAATTGGTTCAAAATATTTGAACTTGAAAATCTCAAACAACTTCAAGTAAGTCAATAAACTAAAACTGGTCTCCTTCAAAGTGGTACACTTAATTTTAGGATTAAAGAACATATATTAAATACAATTTTAACCTATTCATATTTAAATATTTAAAATCATTACAAAATAACTAAAAATATTTTAATCAATTATATTATAACCCTCTTAGTAATTATTATTTTACATGTTTTAATTGAATAGTTATTAATTAGGGATGTTATAACTAAAATAAATAATTAATGTATTAATTAAATTATAATTTAAATCTTAATCATTTTAATCATAAATTATTATTATTATTATTTTTATTTTTTATTTTTTGATTGGTAGTCACTTTTTTTGACTGGAGCTATGAACCAGTGGGGCCACAGAGGGGGACCCCATCCCCAAGAATATTTCATGAGGCATTAACACCTCCAGTTTTCTCTCTGGAAACAACTCCTTATCACTCTGAACATCCTTATCTCTCCAGACACACCTTATCTCTCCACTACTACTCTCCACTTGATCTCCTTATCACTCTGACATCCTTTATCTACTCCTTATCACTCCGCTCATCACCTTATCACTCCATGCATGCCTTATCTCTCTATATGTCTCTCCCTACATCGCCATGAATTTGCCTCCAACTACACGGGCAACCCAACGTGGCTGCCACTTGTCTGTGTGCGTATTCAGAGGGGTATTAACACCCCCCACTCAACACTACCAGCTCGGAAACCTGGGCATGGACATCTGTGTGGGTCACCAGACACAGAGACATCCACTGCAAACAAGCAAGGTTTGAGAGTTGCAACAATCGTTGCACTGTGGGGTCATCCCCCATCATAAATTATTATTATTATAATTATGGATAGAGTTAGAATTAAGGTTAGGCTAGGTTTAGGACTAGATTTTGAATTTGGAGTAGAATAAGAGTTGTAATTACGGATATAAAAATGTAAACAATGATCCCTTAATCGCACTAAATTATCCTAATGTAAGGGTTAACATTATGGTTAGGATAAGTGTTAGAATTATAGTTTGGCTATAATTAAGATTAGGCTTAAGATTAAGCTTCAATTAGGGCTAGCATTAGTATTATGGTTATGTATACAATAGAAATAGGATTTGAACTAGAGCTTTGGTTATCATTACAATCAAAGTTATGGTTAGAGTTGGATTGAAATTGAGGTTATTATTAAGATTATAGTTAGAGTTAGGATAAGAATTAGAATTTAAATTAAATAAAAATTGTTGCTCAAAAAATCTAGAGAAATTGTAAATATATATTTTTTTAAAGGATAACACTCTTGAATTTATTTATTTATTTATGATTTATTTTATTAGTACTTATCATAGGCGATACTATTGCATTCACTTAAGCTTAATTAATCAATTTTTTGCACCAATCAAAAGTGATTATTATTCTTGTTTTTGAAAATAAACTTGATTTTTATAAAGTTGAGATTAATATTTTTAAATTAGAAATTATTTATCTACAATATGATTGGATGAGAAAATTTGGTGTTATAAGAGCAAATTTATAGGTTTTCTCATACACACGCATATATATAATAATAATAATAATAATAATAATAATAATAATAATAATAATAATAATAATAATAATAATAATATAGATAATAATATTGATTTAATGTGTAGGGATTTGATTCAAAATATTTAGATAAAATAAAATAAACATTTAAATAAAGAATTAAACTATTTCATTACAAGCAGTACGCAAAAAATATTTCTATTAAAATAAATAAACCTAAGCATGTATCTTTTATAATTATAATTTTGAATAAATCATTTTATTTTTTATCAATATTTTTTAAAATCATAATTTTTTAATATATAAAATATAATTTAATAACATTTAAATCATAAATTTAAATATTTTTTTATTTAGTCATTAAATATACCAAATTTTATTTTATTGTTTATATTATATAATTTTATAATTAGGTTCAGTGGTAGCAAAAAATGTTAAATAAAAAATAATGAGTGGACAACACAAAGTATCTAATTAAAAGTGATATATATGAATATCAAGTGGAAAATCAAGGTAAATTCATAACTTTCAAAATAAGTATTCTAAAGAGCATAAAAACGTGTCAAGAGTACTAGGTAAATTAAATTAAAGAGAAGAAAGGTTTACTCAATCAATTGCACAAGTAAATTAATTTTTATTTAGTTTTGACAGTTGTGTATTTATTTTTTAATTTTTTTGAATGAAACGAAACTATAGTTATAGAATGTAAATTAAAATGAAATAGTTATTAGTATATAAAACTTATGTATTCATGTCTATAATTTTATATTTATTATTTGTGTATTTAAATTTGTTAAATATTTTTATTTCCAAAGATACACTTTTATGTAATCTTGGTTTTCTTGTGTCAAATATATTCTACTATAACTATTTAACTTGAATAATCAAAACAAACATATAGTGTAATGGATTAATGTGATTGATTACTAATTAAAAGGTTGTGGGTTCAACTCCTATTGTGATTGTTAAAATTAATGTGTTTTCCAATCTCTGACTTCATTTCTAACTACCACTATTGTTGACAAAGATCAATTTTTTTTCTAATCTATTTCTTTGTTGCTATTTTATTTATTTATTTATTTTTAATATGTTTTTTCTCATTGTTCCCAAATGTTAACCTTAGTTTTATTGTTTTTAATTTGTAGCAAATACTTGAAAATATGAATATTTTTAATATGTTTATTCCTATTGTTCCTAAATGCTAACCTTAGTTTTATTATTTTTTATTTGTAGCAAATACTTGAAATTATGGATGTTTTACAGGATGAATCAAAAATCATTGTTGAAAGCCCAACTGCCTCTATAAATTTAAACAATTTTGTTGAAACCCTTATCGACAAATGTGCAACAAGTGTTTTAGAATGTTGTAATAAAATCATCAAAGAAATTGAAAAAATGAACTTAATGATTGACAATGTCAAAGAATTTAAAATATTCAAAATAGTAGATGTTGCGAAAAAAGCTCATGAGATGTCTATTTTAGTGGTTGAATTTCCAAATATGATTAAAGAAGTATATCGTGATCATGTCGAAAATAAAGGTCATGATACCATTCTCATCAATAAAGAATTCATGATGTATTTAGACAATTATAATGAAGTGTTATTCATATAGTCACTTCTTATTTGAATTTCATTACTTCTTAATTATTCATATTGGTTATAGTGAAGCATGTACTTTTTGTGTCATTTATGTAAGTTGAAAGACCAACAATATTAACTATGATATATGTGGTTTTCTAAATGTGTGGTTTTAAATATATTTTTGAAATGGATGTGCAACAAATATATATGAAATATTAAGTGTGGCAATTATATATCAAACATTTTTTAACAATTTTTTAGAAATATTTGACATATATATTAGAAAGATTTACCAATTTTGTTTGACTTATATTATAATATAAGAGAAACAATACTTTTTAAAAATAGATTTGAAGTGGATGTGTGGCAATGTATAAGACTTCCACTACTAATATTTTAAATTTTAATAACATATTTTGTGCTACTATTTATTTGTAATATACATGATTCTCTAAGATTTGTGACACTAAATAATTGTAAATTAAATCATAATCCTAAATCTACCCCCAGTTATAATTATAACCCTAACCCTAACTTTAATTATGGTTAACCTAATCCAAAATTTGATATAATTCCTAAACATAATTATAATACCAATAATAAATCCTAACCCTAACCATAAACTTCATTGTAACACTAAACCCTAACCCTAACCCTAACCATAATCTTAAACCTAAACTAAACCCTAAAATGGTGGATGTTTTGAAAAAAGCTCATGATACGTCTATAATAGTGGCTGGATTTCCAAATATGATGAAAAAATTATATCATGTTGAAAATAAGGTTCATGATACCATTCTCATCAATGAAGAATTCATGATGTATAATTTACACAATTATAATGAAGTGTTATTCATATAGTTGCTTCTTATTTATTTGTATTGGTTGTAGTGAAGCAAGTAATTTTGTCTCATTTATGTAAGTTGAAATGCCAACAATATTAATTGTGATATATGTGGTTTTCTAAATGTGTGGATTTAAATATATTTTTGAAATAGATGTGCAACAAATATATATGAAGTATTAAGTTTGGCAATTAAATATCAAACATTTTTTAACATTTTTTCATTAATATTTGACATATATATTAGAAAGGATTACCAATTTTGTTTGACTTATATTATAATATAAGAGAAATAATACTTTTAAAAATAGATTTGAAGTGGATGCGTGATAATGTATAAGACTTCCACTACTAATATTTTTAATTTTATAACATATTTTGTGCTACTATTTATTTTTAATATACATGATTCTCTAAGACTTGTGACATTAAATAATCATAAATTAAATCATAATCCTAACTCTACCCCCAATTATAATTCTAACCCTAACCCTATCTATAATTATGATTACCCTAATCCTAAATTTGATAAAAAACCTAAACATAATTGTATCACTAATAATAAATCCTAACCCTAACCATAAACTTCACTGTAACACTAAACCCTAACCCTAACCCTAACCATTATCCTAAACCTAAACAAAACCCTAACCTGGATGATTACCCTAACCATGATATAAACCCTAACCGTTATTGTAACCCTAACCCTAACTCTAACCATAAACTTAACCTTATCACTAAACCCTAGCCCTAATATTACATTAAATAATCATAAATCAAATCATAATTCGAACCCAACCCCCAGTTATAATTCTAACCCTAACCCTAATTGTAATTATGGTTACCCTAACCCTAAATTTGATATAAACCATAAACATACTTGTAACAGTAATAATAAACCCTAACCCTAATCATAAACTTAACCCTGACACTAAACCCTAACCCTAACCCTAACCCTGACCCCTACCCTAACCCTAACCTTAACCATAATCCTAATTATAATCTTTAACCCTAACCCTAACCATAATCCTAAACCTAAACCGAACCCTAACCTTGATGTTAACCCTAACCATGATATAAATCCTAACCATTATTATCATCCTAACCCTCAACCCTAACCCTAACACTAGCAATGATGTAAACCTTAACCCTAACCATAATACTAACCTTAACCCTAACACTAAACCCTAACCCTAACCATAAACTTAACCCTAGTACTAAACCCTAACCCTAACCATAATACTAACAATAATCCTAAATCATAACCCTAACCTTGATGCTAACCCTAACTGTAGCCCTAACAATTATCTAAACCTTAACCCTGACCATAATACTAAACTTAACCTTGACCTTATCCATAACCATAATATTGACCATTAAATAAAATTTAATATTATCATTAAATAAAGTTTAATATGTCTCCACATAATAATATTATTATATAATTCAATTCAAAAGCATGATACTATATAATTATATGTTGCATTTATTTTATATTTTTCATGTTGCACAACGCGATTGCTACTAGCATATATATTTTAAATTTTAATTTAATGTATATAAAATAAGCCAAGAGATATCCTTTTCGAAACACCTATTTCAAATCAATTTTATATCCTAAAGTCAAATTGATGCTGAGAGAAGGATATCTCTCGATGTATTTTATATAAATTAAATTAAAATTTAAGATATATATGCTAGTTATTAATAGTCTTTTTATTAAGATCAATTACATAAATATAATTAAACTAATAATTTATAATTAAGTTTAAGATTAATTTTATTATTATAATTATAAATATATAGATTTTATAACTAAATTAAATAAATATTTTATTATAATGTTTATATAATATTATTATTATTTTATTGAAGTGAGAGCTATAATATTACAAAATATAATTTTAATATAATTTTAATATAATTTTCAATATAGTCATGGCCCTTGATCTATTAGTGAAGTTGAAAGGTTCTTAATGAGCCCACAAAAAATCAAGTCATAATTGAGTACAATGCTCCAACATGTAACCATAGAAAAAAAACTTTGACACCTATAATTTTCATTGTCTATTAATAATGAAATTGATTACACTTGAAAGAAAAAATTATGTAAATGGCATCAAGAGATATCAAATTTAAAAAATATTTACCTTTAGTATAGATTAATTAATTTTATATGGTTAATATTTATTAGAATTTAGTCTTTATTTTAGAATATGAAATGACTTGTATTAAAAAAAAAAAAGAAGTATATTTTAAATCTAGATTTAAAAACATAACTTTTTAGTTTAGAAGTTTCTTTAAATCTTGTTTAAAAATATAATTTTTTTTTTTTGATCAGTAAGAGGCCGTAGCCAGAATTTTTTATTAATCAAAATTAATTTTATACATCACTCCACTCGTGCGGGTGCCAGTAGGAAAGAGTGGAGGTGAGAAAACCTCCAGCCTTGCCCGGGACCGTAGTCCAAATAGTTTCTACATCTAATTACAATAAGCATAGATTCAGAATAATACAATAACACCCCGGGCTAGGGTGAGCAAGTGGGAAGATATTTTCTTTCCCTTACAGGCCCATATTACTATTTTTCAATTGTCACTATTCTCCTTGTGCTTTGTTTAAGAGTTTGAGCCTTGATTCCATGTAGTCTTTTGTCATTTTAGCAGCTTTCATCCTGTCATTTGTTCAAGATGGCCCTGCACCTCCTGCATGGTTAGTTTTCAAAACACTTTCCCAGATTGTTAGTCACATGTAGTGTTCCAACATGATTTGACATCCTTCTCTGATGCTTCTAAATTCTTAACCTCATATATCTGAAATTATAAAGTCATCAATATGGCATATTCATAAACAGAGTTTCTAGATAATTTCCATTTTGAGAAGTGATCATCCATAGTTATGAATCACCTGTTTACCACCTTTTGCTTATGTACCCAGATGCTATCCCTGAAAATGGATGATATCCAGGATACAATAACAAAAGGGGGTAAATGGGACTTCTATCTTGCCTGATTCCAGCTGAGGCTAATAGAGGTAGATGAGTTTTATGACAGAATTTAACCTACATTCTTTACTCAAAATATTTTGCATGCAAGCCACATATTACTCGCAGAAAGCTCAGCAGCAAGTATCAAATGAGTATATGGCAGGGCACTTGGGAGTTACAAATGATTTTCTCAGTTCCTATAGGCCAACACATGTAGAAAATGAGGGCTTTTATTTTACCAAAATGGTACACCTGTTGAATCTAAGAAACCTATTGATGTTTCATTGATAAGATGATTTATCGGATAGACTTGGGCGTCGATGAAATTCAAAAGGGGCTTATCACAAGCATTATTTTTCATTGATAGAAGGTTATTGAAGAAACCAAAGGAGGTTCTGTCGATGAAGCAAGGCTACCGAAGAAACTGCAGTATCGACCAGACATGTAATGAATTCACCGAAGAAGATAGATCTTCCGAAAAGATGAGATTGAAGAAACTAGTGAAGGTTTCATTGATAGGACAGTTCAAGGGAAGAAGGGTGTCAAAGAGATACTAAAGTTATTGGTTGACAGAGATAGTTGCATTGAAAGATAAAAGGTCGATAAAACATAAGAGAGTTTCGTCGATATAAAAAGGGTATTGAAGGAAAGGGGACACCGATGAACCTAAGAGGGGCTCATCAAAAGCATAGATTCCATCGAAAGAGGATATCAAAGAAAGCAGAGATGGTTTTCATCAACGAGAAAAGGCTTTCGAGGAAATAATGCCATCGGCTCATCATGAAGGAAACTTACTGAAAGAAGCGTTCTCATCGAAAGAGTGATAATGATCAAACAAAAAGATATCGATAATAATATGAGTTTTGAGGAGGCTAAAAGGTGTGTTACCGATGAGTGTGGTTTTACTGATGCAACTTTATTGAGGAATATTAATAATGAGCTCATCGATGAAAGATGTTAGTGGATGAAAATCAACAAAAGACAGATGGCCTCGATGAAATAATAGACCCATTCATCGACAAAGTATAGTGATGTCGATAGAATTTTTTTTTCAATGGAAGGATAAAGGAAGTTACCGAAGCCCAAGTTTTCTTCGACATAAGACCCAATGATGTCTCATCAATATAAAAAAGGAATCAAAGAAACCTATCAATGTTTCATGGATAAGATGATTTATCGAATAGAATTGGGCCTCGATGAACTTCAAAAGGGACTTATCGAAAGCGTTATTTTCATCGATAGAAGGTATATCGATGAAACCAAAGGAGGTTCCATCGATGAAGCAGGGCTAGCGAAGAAACTTTGACATTGGTAGGATATGTAATGAATACAACGAAGAAGATAGTTCTACCAAAATGATGAAATCAAAGAAATTGGGGTAGGTTTCATCAATAGGATTGTTCGAGAAAAGAAGGGTGTCAAAGAGATACTAAAGTTATTGGCCGACGATGACATTTTCATCGAAAGATAAAAGGTCGATGAAACATAAGAGCTTCATCGATATAAAGAGGGTAGCGAAGGAAAGGGAACACCGATGAACCTAAGAGGGACTCATCGAAAGCATTGATTCCAATGAAAGAGGATATTGAAGAAAGCAAAGACGATTTTCATCGATGGGAAAAGCTTCCGAGGAAATAATACCATTGGCGCAATATGAAGGAAACTTACAGAAAGAGGCGTTCTTATCGGAAGATGATCACGATCAAACAGAAGGAGGCTACATTGATAAAAGATATCGATAAGAATATGAGTTTCGAGGAAGCTAAAAATCATGTTACCAATGTCTGTGGTTTTACTGATGCAACTTTATCAAGGAAGATTACTAATGAGCTCATCGATGGAAGATGATAGTGAAGCAAATCATCAAAAGAAAGATGGCCTCGATGAAACAATAGACCCATTCATCGATGGAGTGTAGTGATGTTGATAGAAAAAGTGTTTCGATGGAAGGATAAAGGAAATACCAAAGCCCAAGGTTTCTTCGACATGAGACCCAGCGATGTCTAATCGATATAAAAAGGGTATTGAAAGAAAGAAAATGTTGATGAACTTCAGAAAGGACTCATCGGAGATAGTAATTCCATCGATAAAATATATCGAGGAAAGTGGAGATGGTTTTCATCGACGGGAAAAGGTATTCGAGGAGATAATACCAACGGTGCAAAGGGACTCACCAAAAGAAACGTTCACATCAAAAGAATAAGGTCGATCAGACAAAAGGCAGTTTCATCGATAAAAGTTATCGATGAGGGAATAGGTTTTGAGGAGGCTAAAAGGCATGTCTCTGATATGCATTGTTTCATCGATACAACTTTATTGGTGGAAGAAGTATTCGGTTAGACAATAGATCCATTCATCGACGGGGCATTGATATCGATGGAAGAAGTATTTCGGTGGAAAAATAAAGGAGGTCACTGAAGCCCAAGGTTTCATCAGCATAAAACCCAATGGATATTAGATAGGAAGCAGTGAGGAGATAGCCCTAGCGACCGAAAACATTATATCGATGAATGAAGGAAATATGTGATCGAAGTGATATTCGAAACAAAAGTGTTAGTTAACGGTTTATGTTGAGAAGCCAATATTTAAACTGAATGTTTGTCTAAGTATCTATACAAAAATATAGGGGGTAGGAAGAGGAATAAATAAGGGGGTTAAAATAGAGTCTGGGCAAGAGAAACATAAGGGGATGAAAGGAGGAACATGCTAACGACAACTTAGGACACAAAAAAAAAATAGGGGGTTGCCTTAAGGTGGCACAGACAGGAGATTGATGCCATTGGCTCCCAAGTTGGCCAACTCATCCACTCTTTTATTGCCCTCCCTATAAATATGATTGATTGTGAACCTATCAAAATCTTTGCATAGGTCAAGAGCTTTTGACAACAAAGTATTAAGTCTCCAATTAGGCATACTACCTTTCCTCAGAGCATTGACAATTATAGCTGAATCTCCTTCAATTTCCAAGTTCGTAACTCCTAGTTTCTTGCATAAATGCAGACCCTCAACCAGGGCCATAAGTTCTGCCCAATTGTTGGTGTTGATGCCGACTGAAGAGGCAAGGGTCGCTAGTTCCTTGCCTTCCCAATTATGAACAACACATCCTATCCCTGCTTGCCCTGGGTTGCCACGGGATGCCCCATCAATGTTTAGCTTCATCCAACCTTCACCTGGGGGCTGCCATCTGCATGCATCCCTCGATCGAAGACTTGCAATAGGACCAACTCCTACATAGAGAGGAAAGGATAAAACTTCCCATCATTTTTTCATTTTTTCATCCCAATAAGTGATAGAGGCATTCTTCAATGTGCCTGATGACAGTCGGTTGGTCATGAGCTCAGTGATAGCTGACTCTATCCTGTTAATGATTCTGGGAGCCTCTAGTATTTCATTCTTAAAGAGACGTCTATCTCTCTCCTTCCATAGTTCCCACATTATGGAAGAAGGAAAAGGTGTCCATAAACCTTCAAAGAGATAGCCATGCCTAAGGAGGGGCCATGCCTTGAGCATTCCAAAGATGGTGTGGGGGAAGGTTGCAGACCATTCAAGTTTGTTGGTGAACCAGATCCAACATTTGTGAGCAAAGGGGTAGTTAAGGAGGATATGATTAGTGTCTTCCTCATCTGCCTCGCAAAGAGGAGATCTACTAGGGCCCTCATACCCCATTCTTCTAAATTTTTCCGCAGTTAAGAGCTTGTTCTGAACTACAAGCCAGGAGAAGATACCTACCTTAAGCACACAGTATTTATCCCAGCAAAGATTCAAGGGAAGCTTAGTCATAGGTCTTATAAATGATTTGGAGATGAGAGAGTACCCATCCTTGGAGTTGTATTCTCCTCTTTGGGATCCATCCCAGACAAGCTTGTCCTCATTATGACCTAAGGCAATATTTCTTGATTTAAGAATTGCCATAAGTTTTTGTTTATCCCTTACCTGGATATCCTCATCTTCCTTCTCGATCCACTACCAACCGGCTCCATCTTGTGAGGGGGAGATATAAGTGTTTAATAGGGGTCCTCTATGTGATTCAAGAAGGATACAAGTAGTACCAAAGTCATGGATATTATCAATAGCCTTATATCCACCCCAAGAATCTGACCAGAAAAGAGCTTTATCCCTGGACCCCAGGTTCCAAGTAAGTCTGTCAGAGATAATCCTCCTGTAGTCTAACATAAAATTCCATAGGTAGGACCCTCTAGGAGGGTTGGTTTCTTTGAAGATTTGGATAGGATTCTCTCCATTAAGGTATTTGTGGTGCAACAAGTGAGCCCATTTGAGGTGGGGGGTTCTGAACATCCTCCAGACCAACTTGGTACCCAAGGCTTTGCCCTAATCATGAAGGTTTTTAATGCCAACTCCTCCTTCTTCTTTAGGTTTGCATATCTTGTCCCAGGATATGAGTGATATTTTATGATTGTCATTAGCACCTTGCCAAAAGAAAGTCCTGAGATGCTTATTGAGCTCTACAAGTTTAGAAGAAGATAAATATTGACAGGAGAGCTGGTAAATGGGCATAGCTAACAAGACCGATCTAACCAAGGTTGCTCTACCTACAGATGAGAGCCATTTACCTTTCCAAGTGTTAATCCTGGACTTGATTTTATCCACCAAATTGTCCCATAATTTTGAGGGTCTTCTACCCTTGTCAAGGGGAATGCCTAGGTATTTGCAAGGAAGAGCTCCTTCACTAATCTCTAGGACATTGCTGATCACTTTTCCTAAGGAGGGGTCTATGTTGAACATAAAAAATGCAGACTTGGCCAGATTCACCTCTTAACCTAAGGCTAGCATATAGGAATTAAGGATGCCTTTGAAGGCTCTCGCTTCCTTTACACTTCCCTGCCCAAAAAGCATCATGTCGTCGACAAATTGCTGGTGTGTAAAGGGAGGGAGGCTGCTCGTAATGGGGATTCCTTGGATCCCACCTTCCTCTTTGGCCTTAGAGATGGATCTACCTAGGGCTTCAGCCATGATGATGAAGAGGAAGGGGGACGTAGGATCTCCTTTCCTGAGCCCTCTTGAGCTATTGAAGAAACCTTCTGGGGAACCATTAACCAAGATTGAGAATTTGGGGGTGGATATACATTCAAAGATTAGGTTGATCCAGAATTTGGAAAATCCAAAGGCCTCCAAGCATTTGCATAGGAAGCACCAGTCAACTTTGTCGTAAGCTTTGCTTATGTCTAATTTGACTAGCATACTTGGTGCCCTATTGAGTTGGACCGAATGAATGGCCTCTTGGGTTATAATAAACCCATCATAGATTGATCTATCTGCTATGAAGCTGGTTTGTTCTTCACTAATGATAATGGGGAGAAGATTCTGGAGTATGGCTGCTAGGGTTTTGGTTAAGAGTTTGTATAGAGTGTTGCAGAGGGCTATTGGTTTGAAGTCATTAAAGCTTTTAGGATTCTCTTTTTTGGGGATGAGAGCTAAGAAGGTATTGTTGATTTCTTTGAGAATCTTACCAGAGTTCCTAATACCTTCTAAGGCATTCGTGATCTCTATCCCCATAAAACCCCAACATTTTTGGAAAAAGCTAGTGGGGAAGCCATCTGGGCCCAGGGCCTTGTCGGGATTCATCTTCATAAGCACAGATTTAACCTCCTCCTTAGAGAATTTCTTTGACAGCGTTTTATTGTGGTCATCGTTAATGAGTTTTGGAAGATTCTTGATAATATTGAGTTGGCCTCTGAGGTTGGAGCCTTCAATATTGCTTAAGATTTTATGAAAAAACCTTGCTGCCTCAGAGACAACATCATCCGGTTCAGATAGGATGGAACCCTGATAGTTCTTAATTTTTGAAATTCGATTGGCCCATCACCTCTACTTAGTGCTATTGTGGAAGAACTTAGTATTTCGGTCACCATCACTCAACCAAGTCTCCCTCGATTTTTGTTTCCAAAAGATCTCTTCATTTGGGAGTATCTTTTCATATTCATAGAGTAGAGCCTTTTCTTTGAGGAAGAGATGCTCATCCATCCCCTTCTCAAGAACCTCAACGTTAACATTCTTAAGATCATTTTCTATTAGGAGATTTTTTATCGAAAATATTTCCAAAATTAGTCTTGTTCCATTCTAAGAGCTTCCTTTTGATAAGCTTTAACTTGCTTGTGATAATAAACATCTTTGAACCAGAGAAAACAGAGCTTCTCCACTAGTTCTCAATTAAGTTAAAAAAGTTATCATCTCTGAACCACATGCTCTCAAATTTGAAGGGACATTTTTTAGGGGAGTGGTCAGATAATAAGGTTAGTTGGAGTGGGAAATGGTCAGATACTACTAGAAGGAGGGGTTTTGCATTCAGGGTAAAGTTAAGCTTTGAGATCCCTCCATGGATAAAGAACCTATCTAGTTTGTCAGCAATGTTACATAAACCAAGCCTTCTGTTGTTCCAGGTGAAGGCATTAGCTACCGTCTGGATTTCCAACAGGGAGTTCCTATTGATCCAATGATTGAAATCTCTAGCCGCTAGAGGAAGTTTGTTGCTACCTCCTCTTTTGTCAGCTACCTTAGTGATAGCATTGAAATATCCTCCAATGATGCATACATCATTTGGGAAACTTCTGAGGAAAGACTCCAGTTCCACCCACACCCTGGCCTTTTCCCTATTTTGGATAGGACTGTAAACGTTAATCAATTTGAATCTTAGGTTATTTTTATAACTTACTACTCCTCCCATCCAATATTGCTTAATCTTTGAAGGTGTAAACAAGATAAATCTAGAGTCCCAAATGATGGCTAAGCCCCCAGAGGCCCCTGTAGCAGGGGAGTGCATTAGCTGTCTAACACCTAGTTTTTTTTCTCAAAAAGGGCTATCTTAGAGGAGTTCATTTTAGTTTCTTGGATTAACATTATATCTAGTTTAGAATAAGAGATGCAACGCTTTAAGATGCACTATTTGTTAGGGGCATTTAGACTCCTAACATTCCATGTTATAATTTTCATGGCTCTGTGGGGAGCAACTTCCCCTCCCTTGCATTAAAAAGAGTAGATATTTTAGACTGACCCTTGGCATCTCCATCCTTTGATCTTAGTTTAGCAAGGGATCTCCTACCTCTTCTCTTACTGTGTTTAGCACAATCAGGAGATTCCTTACTTCTATCAGAGCTGAGAATGCCTAGAGTATTTGGGTTATCATTTTCTAAGTTATCTAATGCTATAAATAATTCATCTATTTCTAGGTTGGCTCTGGTAACATCCACTAGATTTTTAATTAATAGATCCCTTTGTCTTTCCAACTCCTCATCATCACAAATTTCAGCAACCAATTGATCCATGAGGTCGTTTACTACTTCCCCTACAAAATTGGCAATGATGTTAACTTCCCTAGCCACTCGATCACTCTCAGATTCTACAATTGAATCAGAAATATCCTTCAAAGGTGGAGGGCAAGCCTCTGCCTCCTCAAGGCCCTCCAATCTTGAGCCTAGAGAGATTGGATGATCCTGGAAGGATACCATTCCTGGATCTAGGGAAAGCCTATCCATTACTGCTAATTTCTCATGGGAAATTAGTTTCATTAAAGGGGGAGACCCCAAGGGACTCATCTTCTTTGGAGGGATGAGAGAGCTAGATGATGACATATTTGTCAGACCGAGCTGCTCTATCTGAGAGATAACCTCATTGATTTCACCTTCTTCCAGATCTCGATCCTTGAGAAGAGAGTCAGCTATAGGTGAATTTATAGTAAGCAGTGGAGGAAGAGGGGAGCGAGGGGGCTTAACAGGGGAGCTATGAGGATATGGGTCAGTGGTGAGATGATTAGGGTTAATAACAATCTTATAGCCCTCTAGGGTGAAACCCCCTCCTTCCATGAATCTAAATGGTGCGCCATTAGAAAGCAATGATTCAGGGAAGGGTTTCTCAAAGGGGACCTTCCTTGGCTTAGAATCTTCAAAGGGACCATTATAAAAGGGTAATTCTAGGGTTAAACAAGATCTATCACATTTCGGAGTTATAGGCTCTAAAGATTTAATGTTAATATTCATATTAATGATTAAGAGCTGGTTAAAGAAGCTCAGAGCTATTTTTTTGACTTCTACAAATTTACCTATTTTGCTGCCTATGATTCTTAAAAAGTCATTATTTTGCAATTCTACAGGAAATTTATCAAGTGAAATTGCTCTATTAACCATGTAGGAATTGAATTGAGATGGGAGAAAGAGAGGTTGCCAATCCTAGCAATCAAACCCTAGACCCTTAAATGATAATATATCCCCGTTTAGCAATGAATCTCTTAGACTCTTATTACCACATTCAATAGCTAAGAAATTATCAGGAAGGATGTCAATTTTTACCTGGTTATTGAAGGAGGATGACACCCAGTTGGCAATTTGTTCAGATGGGATCCCCCAACCTTTCCACCGAGCAAAGATCATTTTGTCGCTGCAATGCATTTGATACCTGGCCTGGGTATGATTATCAATTTCAATGACTAACCCGTTAGGGGTAGCTGGGGAATTTGAAGGTAGATCTGACATTGGGTGCTCGACTTCCTTAGAATTGTGACAGCCAAGGGTTTCCATGTCCTCTAAAAATTTACCCAGAGATTTTCGTGGAGGGATAGAATGGAAAGCAGAGGATCTCTTTGTTTGGTTAGGTTTTACAAAACCCTCCTCCTTGCAATTATTGGAAATCCGTTTGTGGCCGTTTGGTAGCCTTAAGGCCCTTTTATTTCTATGGCTCACCAAATGCTAGTCTAGATCCCAACCCTTGTAAAGAGGAGGGGGAGCCCTAACCTCATTAACCAGAGAGTATTTTGTTTTTGCAAAGAAGGCCTCCTGATCGTGGGTCTGAGAAATGACCCTCCCAAGATCCTCAATCCCAGAGTTATTAGCCAAAACAACAAATCGATTTGCAGAGCCTCTGTAATTTCCACATGGCAGATAAGAACGCTCTAAAAAGGAAGTCAATGCATTGCATTGCATTTTTGCACATTTAAGATATGAAAAATATTAAAAATATAATTTTTTTAGTCTTATGAAAAAAATAAAATAAAAGAAGTTTCTTTTAAATCTAGTTTTAAAAACATAATTTTTTAAGTTAAAAGTTTTTTTAAATCTAGATTTAAAAATATTGTTGTTTTCTACATTTAATAAATAATAATAATAATAATAATAATAGGAAGTTGTTTTTTAATTTAGATTTGTTTCTTTTTTTTTTTTTGAGAAAAAGGGCTAAAAATTTATTAAAATAGAATAAGAAGTACAAAGAGAAAGGGCATTAATCCCAAAACAAAAAAACAATAGAAAGCCCTAAAAAGGGCTACCACTTAATCAACCATGTCCTCCTTAACCAAACCCTCAAGATCATGAACATACTCCAGGGGTAGATGATCCCAATCACAAACTTTCCACCCCTCCAATCGGTTAGAAGCCCACTTTGCTAGACAATCAACAACTCTATTCAAGTCACGAGGAACATAGCAAAAAGAAACCACCTCTAAGGAGGCACTCAAATTAAGTACCTGCCTACCCACCATCATAAAATACCAATCAACATCTTCCACCCTCTACCGATTCAACATATCCACCACAACTTGGAAATCAGAATCACAAATAATTTTACTCCAACCAAGAGCACAACGTCATTCAAGGGCCATGAGGATAGAAAGAGCCTCCATATAGTTATTAATTTGTAAACCCTTATATTCAAAAAATAAAAAAATAACCCTATCATAACTATCCCTGGTAATTCCTTGAACCCCTGCATGCCCAGGATTTCCCCTAGAAGACCCATTAGTGTTGATCTTAAGAGAACCCAGGGGAGGAGGAGACCACTTACCTTCCCTATAGGCCTTCCTTTTAGCATTTTTTCACCTCACCTGTTGTTTCTTAGAGAAAGCATTACTAAAGCATGCACCAAAAATTTTCAAATTGTGAACCACTTGAACATCACGAGGATCAATATCCACCATGAAGTCACACTATGCTACTAGAGTCTATTGAATCATATTTGAAACTCAAAACCACACTTGTTGCACCATCTTCCTCTTATCCTAAAATATCTCATAGTTTCTTTCCAACCACACTTGCCAAATAATAAAACTAGGACCAATATCCCAAAACTCCACCAGAGTGCTAGCATGAACATAAGCACGCTGCCAAAATCCCCACCACCAATGCTAAATATCTCCAGTGAAAGAGCAATGGAAGAAAAGGTGTGAGATTCTCTCTTCACTTTTGTTACATAGAACATAGATAGAAGGCCCATGAAAACCCCTTTTTTGAAGATTCTCCCAGGTAAGACATTTATTCTGCACCACTAGCCACAAGCAAAAGTTACATTTGGGCCAACACAACTTGTTCCAAACCTGCTTCCACCAGGAAATGTCCACCTTGTTGAGAGTCATTCTTTCTAGCTCTTGATGACTAAAAGCCACTGAGAACTTACCCTTTGAATTAGGGCCCCAAGCAAGGGTATAATCTCCTCTAAGAGAATTACATGATCTATTAGCTAGAATCCTGGAAAGAGTCTCCCTCTCTTCCTTAGAACCCCCTAAAGGCCATTCATGGGGTTCTTTCCATCTATCAACCTCACCACAACCCACCCTTGAAGTCACCTTAAAATCCTCAACTTTACTCCAACTTGTCGCTAGAAAAATATCATAAAGAGGTTGTAGATAAGGAAACTGAGGCAAGATAGGAGGGAATCCATCCAAAGAATCCTTCTAGAACAAATATTTAGAACCCCTATTACAAATCCAAAAAAAACCCTTCTTAACTAAATGTGCTCCTCTCTTCAAGGTACTCTAGATCATGGACCCACTTCTAGTCAAGCTATATCGAGGAACATCCTTACCTTCCACTCTGCCAAGATACTTAACCTTGAGGATTTTAGCCCACCCTTGATCTTGGTTTATACACCATCTCCAAAAAAGATTAGCAACTAAAGCAGTACCATTGAAGCTTGTCTTTTGTAAACCAAGGCCACCCTCTTGCTTTGACCTACAAACACAATCCTAGCTGACCAAAATCCACTTAGAGGAGAGTAGATTACCTGTCCATAAAAAACTGCTTGAAGAGAGCATCAAAGTCCTTAACAAAGCTAGCTAGGGCAGTTTGCACAAAACACCTGTAAATAGGGAGCGCTTGGATCATTGACTTCAAGAGAGTAACTCTACCAATAGTCAACATACACCTATTGGTCCAATGACTCACCTTGCTTCAAAACGTCCAAAATTTTCTGCCAGAGACCCCCAAGTAATCTACAATCTGAAAGAGGAATTCCAAGATAAACAAAAGGAAGGGAGCCAATTTGAAACCTCAAAATCTGTGCAATCCTTGCTTGAATAAGAACAAGAGTGTTAAAGAAAAAGATATGAGATTTTTCTTCATTAATATTCTGTCTAGAGGCTTTAACATAAATTTCCAACACTCTTCTAAAATTAGCTTCTTCATTGATTTTAGCAATAGCCATTAATGCAATGTCATCCACAAATTGAAAATGGGAAGAGGGCGAAATGCCATGACCCCACCTCAAGCCCTGAATTAGACCCTGCCTGACTTGAGACTTGAAAAATCTCCCCAAACCTTCAGCCATCGAAATAAATAAGTAGGGGGAAAGAGGATCTTCTTGCCTAAGGCCTCTAGTTGCACCAAATAAATATGTAGGTTCACCATTAACAAGGACTGCAAAGGAGGGTGAGGTAATGCAACTCATAACCCAACCGATCCACTCACTTCCAAAACCAAAATCCAAGAGGACTTTTTGGAGGAATCTCCATCTGACCCTATCATAAGCTTTGGCCATGTCAAGCTTTATGAACATGGCCTTCTCTTTAGAGATAGACATAGAATGCACTGCTTCAACAATTATGATAACCCCATCCAAAATCTGTCTACTAGTAAAAAATCCCCCTTGTTCCTTCGAGATTAGTCTATTGAGCCATGACTTTAACCTTTTAGCAATCAATTTTGTGATAATTTTATAAGTCACGTTGCACAAAGCAATAGGTCTAAAGGAAAGAAGAGGGTTTTCTCCTTTCTTTTTAGAAATGAGAGCAAAGAATGTATCATTCAAGGCCTTAAGAATCTTCTTGTTACTAAAGGATTCCTGCATAACTTCAAAAATATTCATCTTAACTATATCCCAAAAAGCTTGAAAGAACTCTATGGGGAAACCATCCGGCCCAAGGGCCTTCCCTTTCTTCATACTAAACACCACTACTTCAATCTTAGAGAGTAATATGGGTTTAATGAGAGCCTCATTCATTTTAGGAGTGACAATGGAAGGAATGCAATCAAGCACCAACTTCTCCTCAATACTAGAAGACTCAGACTCTTTAGAGAACAAGTTGCCAAAAAATCTATAGGCTTCTTGAGCAATCTCCCTATGAGAAGAAATCAAGGTCCCTTCAACCAAAATGAGAGAATTGATAATACTTCCATGTCTTCTATCCTTTACTGTGTTGTGGAAAAACTTAGTGTTTTTGTCACCTTCTTGTAGTCATTTTATTTGAGCCTTCTGTTTCCAAAAATCTTTTCCATGACCTCCCATTCTTCCAACTCTCTAAGTGCAGTAGCCTCTTCCCTATATAAAGTATCAGTCATACTTTTCTCTCTAGTTTAATGGGTAATGGTATCTACCTTTAGCTAAGCATTCCTTTTGGCTAAGAATAGGTTGTCAAAGCACATCCTATTCCACCTTTTCAACTTGTACTTAAAATGCTACAATTGCTTGGTGAAGGAAAACATTGCAGTGCCATAAGTAGGCCTCCCTTCCCTTCAACAATCTAACATATAATCCTAAAGAGAATCATCCCTCAACCACATAAGTTGGAACTTAAATGAGGGATTCTTTGCCATCCGAAACTTAGTAGCAATTAAAATGATTGGCTAGTGATTTGAACCTCTCCAGTCCAAATTCTCTGAGTTGGTAGTCCAACTATCTTCCATCGAAAAGCAAGATACCAAGAACTTGTCTAGTCTTTCTGATATAGCCTCTAACTCACATCTCCTATTATTCCAGGTGAACAAATCATTAGAGGGTTGACCATCCACCAACTTTAGACATTCAATGTTTCTCCTTAAGAGACCCGCAGAAGGGTCAAGCCTGGGATCACCTTTCCTCTTCTCTTCCAAACTCAAGATAGCATTAAAATCTCTTGCCACTATCTAGGGAAACAAAGGTGCAAGAGAGAAAATAAATCCTATATGTGACCAAAGCAAGGATTTTCCCATGTAATCAAAAGGAGCATAAGCATTAGGGACAAGAATAATCTCGCTAGTCTCATTACAAGTGGCCACCAGTGAGATAGAAGACTTACAAGATTCCTTTTGGCTGAGAATAGGTTTCCAAAGCACATCCTATTCCACCTTTTTAGCTTGTACTTAAAATGCTGCAATTGCTTGGTGAAGGGAAACATTGCAGTGCCATAAGTAGGCCTCCCTTCCCTCTACCAATCTAACATATAATCCTGAAGAGAAGCATCCCTCAACCACATAAGTTGGAACTTAAACAAGGGATTCTTTGCCATCCAAAACTTACTAGCAATCAAAATGATTGGCCAGTGATTTGAACCTCTCCAGTCCAAAATCTTTGAGTCGGTAGTCCAACTATCTTCCATCCAAAAGAAAGATACAAGGAACTTGTCTAGTCTTTCTGATATAGCCTCTACCCCACATCTCCTATTATTCCAGGTGAACAAATCATTAGAGGGTTGAACATCCACCAACTTTAGACATTCAATGTTGCTCCTTAAGAGACCAACAGAAGAGTCAAGCCTAGGACTACCTCCCCTCTTTTCTTCCAAACTCAAGATAGCATTAAAATCTCCTTCTGCTATTTAGGGAAACAAAGGTGCAAGAGAGAAAATAAATCCTATATGTGACCAAAGCAAGGATTTTCCCATGTAATCATGTAATCAGAAGGAGCATAAACATTAGTGAAAATAAGAATCTCGCCAGTCTCACGACAAGTGGCCACCAGACAGATAAAAGATTTTCAATATTCCTTTTGGCTGAGAATAGGTTTCCAAAGCACATCCTATTCCACCTTTTCAATTTGTACTTAAAATGTTGCAATTTCTTGGTGAAGGAAACATTACAGTGCCATAAGTAGGCCTCCCTTCGCTCCACCAATCTAACATTTGATCCTGAAGAGAAGCATCCCTCAATCACATAAGCTAGAACTTAAATGAGGGATTCTTTGCCATCCAAAAATTAGTAGTAATCAAAATGATTGGCCAGTGATTTGAACCTCTCCAGGGAAAAATCTCCGAGTTGGTAGTCCAACTATCTTCCATCCAAAAACAAGATACCAATAACTTGTCTAGTCTTTTTGATATAGCCTCTACCCCACATCTCCTATTATTCCAGGTGAACAAATCATTAGAGGTTTGAACATCCACCAACTTTAGACATTCAATGTTTCTCCTTAAGAGACCCACAAAAGGGTCAAGCTTGGGATTACCTCTCCTCTTCTCTTCCAAACTCAAGATAACATTAAAATCTCTTGCCACTATCTAGGGAAACAAAGGTGCAAGAGAGAAAATAAATCCTATATGTGACCAAAGCAAGGATTTTCCCATGTAATCAGAAGGAGCATAAACATCAGTGAAAAGAATAATCTCGCCAGCCTCACGACAAGTGGCCACCAGATAGATAGAAGACTTGCAAGATTCCTTTTGGCTGAGAATAGGTTGCCAAAGCACATCCTATTCCACCATTTCAACTTGTACTTAAAATGCTACAATTTCTTGGTGAAGGAAAACATTGCAGTGCCATAAGTAGGCCTCCCTTCCCTCCACCAATATAACATATAATCCTGAAGAGAAGCATCTCTCAACTACATAAGTTGCAACTTAAACAAGGGATTATTTGCCATCCAAAACTTAGTAGCAATCCAAATGATTGGCTAGTGATCTGAACCTCTCCAGTCCAAAATCTTTGAGTTGGTAGTCAAACTATCTTCCATCCAAAAGCAAGATACCAGGAACTTGTCTAGTCTTTCTGATATAGCCTCTACCCCACATCTCCTATTATTCCAGGTGAACAAATCATTAGAGGGTTGAACACCCACCAACTTTAGATGTTCAATGTTGCTCCTTAAGAGACCAATAGAAGGGTCAAGCCTAGGACTACCTCCCCTCATTTCTTCCAAACTCAAGATAGCATTAAAATCTGCTTCCACTATCCAAGGAAACAAATGTGCAAGAGAGAAAATAAATCCTATATGTGACCAAAACAAGGATTTTCCCATGTAATCAGAAGGAGCATAAACATTATTGAGAAGAGGAATCTCGCCAGTCTGACGACAAGTGGCCACCAGAGAGATAGAAGACTTGCAAGATTCCTTTTGGCTAAGAATAGGTTGCCAAAGCACATCCTATTCCACCTTTTCAACTTGTACTTAAAATGTTGCAATTGCTTGGTGAAGGAAAACATTGCAGTGCCATAAGTAGGCCTCCCTTCTCTCCACCAATCTAACATATAATCCTGAAGAGAAGCATCCCTCAACCACATAAGTTGGAACTTAAATGAGGGATTCTTTGCCATCTGAAACTTAGTAGCAATCAAAATGATTGGCTAGTGATCTGAACCTCCCCAGTCCAAAATCTTCGAGTTGGTAGTCCAACTATCTTCCATCCAAAAGCAAGATACCAAGAACTTGTCTAGTATTTTTGATATAGCCTCTACCCCACATCTCCTATTATTCCAGGTGAACAAATCACTAGAGGGTTGAAATCCACCAACTTTAGACGTTCAAAGTTGCTCCTTAAGAGACCCGCAAAAGGGTCAAGCCTAGGATTACCTCTCCTCTTCTCTTCCAAACTCAAGATAGCATTAAAATCTCTTGCCACTATCTAAGGAAACAAAGGTGCAAGAGAGAGAATAAATCCTATATATGACAAAAGTAAGTATTTTCCCATGTAATCAGAAGGAGCATAAATATTAGTGAAAAGAATAATCTCGCCAGTCTCATGACAAGTGGCTACTAGAGAGATAGAAGACTTGCAAGATTCCTTTTGGCTGAGAATAGGTTGCCAAAGCACATCCTATTCCACCTTTTCAACTTGTACTTAAAATGCTACAATTGCTTGGTGAAGGAAAACATTGTAGTGCCATAAGTAGGCCTCCCTTCCGTCCACCAATCTAACATATAATCTTGAAGAGAAGCATCCCTCAACCACATAAGTTGGAACTTAAATGAGGGATTCTTTGCCATTCAAAACTTAGTAGCAATCAAAATGATTGGCCAGTGATCTAAACCTCTGCAGTTTAAAATCTTCAAGTTGGTAATCCAACTATCTTCCATCCAAAAGCAAGATACCAGGAACTTGTCTAGTCTTTCTGATATAGCCTCTACCCCACATCTCCTATTATTCCAGGTGAACAAATCATTAGAGGGTTGAACATCGACCAACTTTAGATGTTCAATGTTTCTCCTTAAGTGACCAGTAGAAGGGTCAAGCCTAGGATTACCTCCCCTCTTTTCTTCCAAACTCAAGATAGCATTAAAATCTCCTACCACTATCTAGTGAAATAAAGGTGCGAGAGAGAAAATAAATCCTATATGTGACCAAAGCAAGGATTTTCCCATGTAATCAAAAGGAGCATAAACATTAGTGAAAAGAAGAATCTCACCAGTCTCATGACAAGTGGCCACCAGAGAGATAGAAGACTTGCAAGATAACCACCAAAGTGGGACCAACTTGTGAGGATCCCATAAGAAAGCTAAGCCTCCAGAGATGCCCTAAGCCTCAATAAATTGACAAAGACATCTTGGCCAAATATTATCAGCCACATTGAACATACTATCCACAAATAACTTAGTTTCTTGAGTGAAAACCACATCAGAAGAATGAGACCTAATCAACTCTCGAATAACATTTTATTTAGGGATGCTATTCAACCCCCTTACATTCCATGAGAGAACAATCATTTTTGTGGTTTATAAAAGTGAAAATCATAGGTCTTCACAAAACCAGACTCCACTAAAGTCTCACCAACTAACTTCACCTTTTATTGATCTTTCTTCCTACCTCCCTTAAGAGGCTTCTCCAATGCACCTTTCTTGAGGAATTTTTGTTGAATTCCTACAACTAGAGGAGTTGCCTTAATTTTGATCCCACCTTGTAGATGATCCCACCTTGTAGATCCTTCTCAGCACAAATCACAAAGCATATAGGACTTGAATTCCCCTACATTTCTATACATCCACTTACTCCCATCTCACCCATAGGCCCCAAGGAGGCATTTGTGTTGATTTGTACCCCAACTGCTTCCTCCTGTGGCTTAATCTATGTAGCATTATTATCTTCTCCACCTATTTCCCTTGCCTCCAATAGATCTTGGCCATCAATCATATTAGAAATATCTCCATCAAACTATTCTAAATCCTCAAGAGAATCAAATTGATTGAAAACCTCATCCACCTGCTTTTCCTTAAGAGTCCCCTTTAGGCCCGAACCCTTATTTTATTCTTTCATTGGAATAAAACGTTCCTTATCCTCCCTCATAGAGCTTTCCCTTTGTACTGCTTAGGAGGTACACTATCTGACCCAAATTTAAAGTCCCCTATTGGTTTAGATTTAGGACACATCCCTTGCAAATGTCCATATTCGTGACAAATTCGACAATGAAATGACAATATTTCATAATCTAGCTACTGAATCCATGGGCCTGATCCCAAAAAATCTCCATGGAATTGGGCAAGGGCTTACTCAAGGGTGTATGCACGAAGTTATGGTACCAAAAAGGTGCCACACTTCAAAAAAAAAAATTGTCGTAAGGCCTGCGCGCGCTATATTACGTTTTCAAACCTTAAAAAAAACAAGTCCGCATTTTGGATGCATTCTGCACTCCCAAACCTGCATTTTGGAGATTTGGGGTGCCATTTTCTGACGCTCATCCTTTGTATAAGCTTGATATTGGGCACTAAGTTGTCCATCTCTCATCAAAATCTGCCACGCCATTGAAGAGCTCGAAGAGGTATGTATTTTTGTCTTCTTATTGTCATTTTTTAATTAATTTAAAGATTAAACTAGGTTTCTTGATTTAAATTTATTTTCATTATCAGGAAATGAGATTAGACAAGAAAATGTTGAAAACACTCAATCACCTCCTCATGAAGACCATATTGAAGAAGAAGCACATCAAGGACCTCCTACAATCCCTAGACATCCCATAGGTACACAAGAAAACCTATTAGGTCAAATGGAAAATAGCTAAAAAGAGCTTGAAGGTTTAATCACAAGGCTAAAAGATCCCACTGGATCAAACTCCCATAGGACAAACCTTGCTAGTTCTTTGCAATCTATTGTATCTCACATACAATCTGTGAGTGGGCAAATAAATTTTTGGTCCAGTAAGAAGGAAGAACAAAAGCAATTTTATGCTGACAAATTATCATATGCGGCAGTGAAGAATTTTTTTTTTAATAAATTTGACTTGTGTGCTCTTTTTACGGACTCCCGAATGAATCAACCTTTACACGCTGGATGTAGGAGATTCCCTATTCATTGGTGTCATCATGAAGGGATTAAGAACAATATTTGGGATAGCTGGTGGATGTTATTTGATTAGCCCCCATGCAATAATCATTTGGTACCCCAATACTTTTTGAGAAAATTGTTTCCAGCGAGTTTGTCCTTAATGAGATCCCAAACTATTTTGATTTTCTAGATTTCCAAGGTAGAGGTGGGGGTTCCTCACATGATAGAGAGGGTGCACAATGTGACCCAAATCTCCCACCAAGAACCTTGGCCAGACCTATGGTGGAGCATGTTATTATTCCTTCCATTGTGAAGGAGAGTATTGAGGTCAAAACTCTAGACTCCATTAGCTCACTCACTCAGACCCTTATACAGTATGCTAGGCCTCTAGTAGAGGGTGATGTGAGTGATGATGGTGATTCTTCTAAACATCAAGTTCCAAGTCATTTTTTTTGATCTTGTGGTTCACTTTGCACTCATGATCCTAATAGTTCTGAGAATGCATGTGCACGAGCGAAGTTTTCTACAGAGAACATTGTCATGACCGAATCCTTGATGAACATAACATTTGGCATTGATACCCAGGTGAATTTCATTACAAGTTCATTTCATTTTTTTTATTAAATCTTATATGGAAATTTAAGAATATATCTGTAGTCACACAAATCTATCCATTTTAATTAAATGAATATTTGCTATTTATTTGGTTAAAAATCCACTAGCCATCAGTTAATTAAATTAATATTTAATTAATTCATCTCCAAACATTCTCCTATTAATTAAATAAATTATTGAATTTATTTTAATTAATTCATTAAATCCAATTCCAATCAATTAAATAAATAAAATCAATTTATTTAATTAAAATCCCCCTTTTCCTCTTTTAAATAAATTAACATTTATTTAAATCATTTAAAACCCCCCCCCCACTTGCATTTTCCTACAAATGCAACTTGCACACATTTATTGAAATAAATGAATTTTTATTTTTTAATAAAATCCTATTTTCCCTCACCCACCAAATCCACTTGCAAAATCTAATCCCCTTCTAGATTCTTCTAACCCCTTCCTAATTAGCCTAATCTATCCCCTAATTATTGTCACATTCCTAAGCAAAATGGAGTCACTTCTCAAAAGACCCCAAAGTCTTTGATAACCATTAAAGGTTTTCAACATTCAACCACTTAAATCCTCAAAGTCTTTGATAGCCATTAAAGGCTTCCAACTTTCAACCACTTAATCCACAAAGTCTCCAATAACCATTAATGGTTAACCCAAACCCTCCTACATGGTTAAAACATTTGTTTTGACTCAACCTTCATTCAACCCAAGGGTCTCATCAAGCCTTTAATGCTTTGACCATGATTATCTCTTAATCATTTGCACAAAGGTTATCCTTGGATTAACTCTTAATCCAGTGGGTAATCCTAATTTAGACTTGACCCTTACCTTCTAGATAACCATGAAGTCTTCTCAGGCATTCAGTGCCTCCAACCCCTTCTCTCAACCCAACCCTATGTTGACACTTGTCACCATTTTATTGGTGCAAATTGTGCACATGGATCCCCAACTTTCAAGCTTGGCCCTTGATTAAACCTTTCAATCCTGGCCATCCATTGCTCCATTTTTCCTATAAATAGAGCCCATTTCTTCATAATCCAGATCCTGAAAACTTGTATGCATTTAAGCTATAGGCATTTTTAGAGAGCATTTAGCATAGCATAACTAATATCTTGTTATTTTAGATAAAATCAATCATTTTAGCATCAATAGCATAGTATTAGCTTCTTTATTTACATTTAGAGCTATACTACAATCTCAATCCTCCATAAGCATCCATAGTGCAAAAAGCTGCTGAGAGCTACACTATTTTGGAACTTGGAGAGGAGAGGAACAAGGGAGAAAGGAGCTAATATCATGTTAAGAGGCATTTGGAGATGTCTCATTATCTTTGTCTCTTTAGTTAGATATATTAGCATGTTTTTAGTGTCTCTCTTGGTATGCCTTTGTAGATTAGTTTTTGATTGACTAACACTAATGGTTTTGTGTCTTTTGTGTTATTTTATCATTGACTAACCTTGTGCCATTTTGCAGGGCATCAATATCTAAATTCATAAATTATTATGATAAAAAATCAGGGTCAAAGTGTTCACAATACAAGCAACATTCCTGCAACACCCTTTTTCATGACTTCTTCGACTCCACATGTATACAATGAGTGAAGAAATATAATTATTATATATAGATAGTTGAACCTTATGTGAATTATTTTCTAATAACTCATTGTGGATGTCAAATAGTTTGATGCTAGAGCTTCAACATCAACACCTCACAGTGTATTTCATCGACAATCTTTCACCCAGGTAAGCAATTTATCTTTAATGTTGTTATTAAATAATATAGATAGTTTTGGTGATTAATCAATATAATTTGTTTAATTTTTAGATGTTGACATTAGAGACTCCTCCTGTTGTTCGCACGTCAATCGAGCATGGTGTTGTTGGAGCAGTAGCAAGTTCAACTACTTTGACAGAAGTATGAGACATATTTGTAAATTTAGTAAATTTAGCATTACATTTGTTATCTTAATAATATGTTATTAAAATTTTTAACGACACTTGTATTTAGTTTAATTTATATTGTGATACTTACAGGAGGGGCTTGTCACTTCAAATCATGAACGTGCACTTGTTGTGGATGAACATCATGATTATTTGTATGCGGTAAGTGACTATTCTATTATATGTCATTTTAAAATTCAATTTTTGTATATGCTAACATCATTCTTTTCATTGTATCAGGTGGAGTTACAAAAGAGTCTGGAGAGGAGGTCGAGTGGGCATACTCGAAAGACACCTGCATCATATACATCTTCATCCCCTCCACAGGCAAAGATATCTCATGATCTGTTTCCTTCCCCTAGAGGGAAATAAATAGAATAGGGTCCTATGTTGTATGCCTATATGGAAATTTTGAACATATGTTTTGTATTATGAATATGTGACATTATATGTCCATATGGATTTTGGCAAGCTCCTATTTGACTTTATTGGATACCATGTTGTATACCTATATGACAATTTTGAACATATGTTTTGTATTACGAATATGTGACATTCTATGTCCATATGGCTTTTGGAAAGCTCCTATTTGACTTTATTGGATATCATGTTGTATGCCTTTATAGAAATTTTGAACATATGTTTTATTTTATGAATACGTGACATTCTATGTCCATATGGATTTTGGCAAGCCTATTTATCTGTATTGGATATATTTGATAGTTTTAACAGTATACAATGTTGTATGGATTTGTAGCTTTTTCGTTAATGCAAATCATTTATCATGGTTATCCATAATTGCAGTACAAATGATTAAATGAATAATTGCACAAGTTTATTGTTACTTAAGCTTTGAACCTAAATATGTGTTTGTAATCCAAGACACAAGCTAATAGAGATCAACACAAATTCAATAGTTATAGTCAAAATAAGACTATATAGGGAAAACATGGAAAGAACCAAAATTAGACAATGTAACATCATTGTACCAATACCCATTCTAAAAAAATTGCATAGCCCATACACTTCTATTCATCTAATGCATACCCTAATAGAGCTACTTTAAATAACTCCCAACAATTAATAATACTTAAGAGTATTTAGGTCTATTAATCTAATGCATAGACTAATAGAGTGTCATAGCACAACCCCATAGGATCAGATGACTCATTCATATGTCTCACGGGCATCGAGAAATGTGTGGCCAAAGTTTGACAACTTTTCACGCTTTGAGCACTTAAATGGGATGGCCGGTAGGGTGTGTCCCGCATCGATAAGATGATTTGGAGAGAAAAATGAAGGCATTTCTAGCATAAACCTGACCACTCAGACGCATATGAGCTGACGGTTTGGTGCCGCGACAAGCAGATTGAAAGTTAGGGCATTGTGCAACTTTTCATTGAACTCATGTGACCCTTTTTGTTGCAACAGAGAAAGTGTCACCATGAACAATTGGATCCGAGTCTACCTAAACCGAGAGATAATTTTTTAGAGTGCCATCTCATGACCCCATAGGATTAGATGACTTATTCTTATTATTAACAGGCACCGAGAAATGTGATACCGAATATTGGCAACTTTGAGCAACCTGAGCACTTAAGCGATTTTGCTGCTAAGGTGTGCCCCACAATGATCAGATGAGTTGGAGATTAAAACAAAGACATTCCTACCATAAAACCTACCACCCCGACACATACGAGCTGATGGTTCGGTGTCGCGATGAGTGGATTGAAAGATGGGGCATTGTGCAACTTTTCATTGAACTCATCTGACGCTTTTTATCGCAACTGAGAAAGTGTCACCACAAGTAATTAAATCCGAGTCTACCTAAACCAAGAGAGGATTTTTTAGAGTGCCATAACATGATCCTGTAGGATCAGATGACTCGTTATTATGATTAACAGGCATCAAGAAATGCGATGCCGAATATTGACAACTTTGAGCAACTTGAGCACTTAAGCGATTTCGCTACTAGGGTGTGGCGCGCATTGATTGGATGAGTTGGAGAGAAAAATGAAGGCATTCCTAGCATTAAAATAGCTACCTTAATGCATAAGAGCTGATGGTTCGGTGCCACGACAAGCAGATTGAAAGATGGGGCATTGTGCAACTTTTCATTGAACTCATTTGACCCTTTTTGTCGCAACCGAGAAAGTGTTGCAACAAGCAATTGAATCCGAGTCTACCTAAATCAAGAGAGGATTTTTTAGAGTGCCATAAGATGACCCTATAGGATTAGATGGCTTGTTCTTATGATTAATAGGCACCAAGAAACATGATGCCAAATATTGACAACTTTGAGCAACTTAAGCGCTTACGCGATTTCACTGCTAGGGTGTAGCCCGCATTGATCAGAGGAGTTGGAGAGAAAAATGAAGGCATTCCTAGCATAAACCCGACCATCCCAACATATACGAGATGACGGTTCGGTTCCGTAATGAGTAGATTGAAAGATGGGGCATTGTGCAACTTTTCCATGAACTCATGTGACGCTTTTTGTCGCAACCAAGAAAGTGTCACCACAAGCAATTGGATCCGAGTCTACCTAAAACAAGAGAGGAGTTTTTAGAGTGCCATAAAATGGCCCCTTATGATCAGATGACTCATTCTTATGATTAACGAGTGGCACCGAGAAACATGATGCTGAATATTGACAACTTTGAGCAACTTCAACACTTAAGCGATTTCGCTACTAGGGTGTTGCCTGCATCAATTAGATGAGTTGGAGAGAAAAACAAAGGCATTCCTAGCGTAAACCTAGCCACCCCAATGCGTACGAGCTGATTGTTTGGTGTCACCACGAGTGGATTGAAAGATGGGGAATTGTGCAACTTTTCATTGAACTCATTTGATGCTTTTTGTCACTATCGAGAAAGTGTCATCATGAGCAATTGGACCCGAGTCTTCCTAAACCTAGAGAGGATTTTTTTGAGTACCATAACATGACCCTGTAGGATCAGATGGATAGTTCTTATGACTAATGGGCATTGAGAAACGTGATGCCGAATATTGACAACTTTGAGGAACTTGAGCACTTAAGTGATTTCGATGCTAGGGTGTGGCCCGCATCAATCGGTCGAGTTGGAGAGAAAAATGAAGGCATTCCTATTGTAAACTTGGCCACCCCAATGCGTATGATTTGATTGTTCGGTGCCACGAAAAGAAGATTGAAAGATGGGGCATTGCACAACTTTTCATTGAACTCATGTGATGCTTTTTGTCGCAAACGAGAAAGTGTCACCATGAGCAATTGGATCTGAGTCTAACTAAACTGAGAGGATTTTTTAAAGTACCATAACATGACCCCATAGGATCAGATGACTCATTCTTATGATTAACGGGTGCCAAGAAATGAGATGCCGAATATTGACAACTTTGAGCAACTTGAGCGTTTAAGTGATTTCGCTGCTAGGGTGTGGCCAACAACGATCAGATGAGGTGGAAAGGAAAAAAAAGGCATTCCAAGCATAAACATGACCAACTCGACTCGTACGAGTTGACGGTTTGGTGCCGCGACAAGGAGATTGGAAGATGGGGCACTGTGCAACTTTTCATTGAACTCATGTGACACTTTTTAGCACAGCTAAGAAAGTGTCACCACAAAAAATTGGATCTGAGTCTACCTAAACCGAGAGAGGAGTGTTTAGAGTGTCATAAAAAGACCCCGTAGGATCAGACAACTCATTCTTATGATTAATGGGCACTGAGAAATGTGATGCCGAATATTGACAACTTTGAACAACTTGAGAACTTAAGCGATTTCACTGCTAGGGTGTGGCCCACATAGATCAGACAAGTTGGAGAGCAAAAAAAAGGCATTCCTAGCATAAAACTGGCCATCGTGATGCATACAAGCTAACGGTTTGGTGTCGCGAGAAGCAAATTGAAAGATGGGGCATTGTGTAACTTTTCATTGAACTCATGTGACACTTTTTGTTGCAACCGAGAAAGTGTGATGACGAGCAATTGGATCCAAGTCTACCTAAACTGAGAGAGGACTTTTTAGAGTGCCATAACATGACCCCATAGGATCTGAGGACTCATTCTTATGATTAACAGACGTCGAGAAATGTGATGCCAAATATTGACAACTTTGATCAACTTGAGCACTTAAATGATTTCACTGCTAGGGTGTGGCCCACAACAATAAGACGAGTTGGAGAGAAAAATGAAGGCATTCCTAGCGTAAACCTAGCCACCCCGACTCATATGAGCTGACTGTTTGGTGCACTAATGAGCGGATTGAAAGATGGGGCATTGTGCAACTTTTCATTGAACTCATCTGATGCTTTTTGTTGCAACCGAGAAAGTGTCACCACGAGCAATTTGATCCGACTCTACATAAACTGAGAGAGGCTTTTTTAGAGTGCCATAACATGACCCTGTAGGAATAGATGACTCATTCTTATAATTAACAGGTGCCAAGAAATGCGAGGCCGAATATTGATAACTTTGAGCACTTAAGAGATTTTGTTGCTAGGGTGTGGCCCACATCGATCAGATGAGTTGGAGAGAAAAATGAAGGAATTCCTAGTGTAAACCCGACCACCTCAACATGTACGAAAAGACGGTTCAGTGCTGCGACAAGCGGATTGAAAGATGGGGCATTGTGCAAATTTTCATTGAGCTCATGTGATGCTTTTTGTCACAACTAAGAAAGTGTCACCATGAGAAATTGGATCTGAGTCTACCTAAACTGAAAGAGGATTTCTTAGAGGGCCATAAAAAGACCCCATAGGATCAAACGACTCATTCTTATGATTAACGAGTGCCGAGAAATGCGATGCCAAATATTGACAACTTTGAGCAACTTGAGCACTTAAGTAATTTCATTGCTAGGGTGTGGTTTGCAATGATCAGACAACTTGGAGAGAAAAATGAAGGCATTCATAGTGTAAAACCGACCACCTTGATGCGTACAAGCTGACGATTTGGTGCTGCGACAGGCGGATTGAAAGATGGGGTGTTGTGCAACTTTTCAGTGAACTCATCTGACCCTTTTTATTGCAACCGAGAAAGTGTCACCATGAGCAATTGGATACGAGTCTACCTAAACCAAGAGATGCTTTTTTAGAGTGCCATAAGACAATCCCATAGGATTAAATGAATCGTTCTTATGATTAACGGGCGCAGAGAAATGCGATGCCAAATATTGACAACTTTGAGCAACTTGAGCACTTATGCGATTTTGCTACTAGGGTGTGGCCCGCATCGATTAGATGAGCTGGAGAGAAAAATGAAGGTATTCCTAGTGTAAACCTGGCCACCTCGACACGTATGAGCTGACGGTTTGGTGCCGCAACGAGCAGAGTGAAAGATGGAGCATTGTGCAACTTTTCATTGAACTCATGTGACGCTTTTTATCGCAACCGAGAAAGTGTCACCACAAGAAATTGGATCCGAGTCTACCTAAAATTGAGAGAGGATTTTTTAGAGTGCCATAACATGAATTTGTTGGATTAGATGACTTGTTCTTATGATTAACGAGCGCTGAGAAACACGATGCCGAATATTGACAACTTTGAGCAACTTGAGCATTTAACTAATTTTCCTACTAGGGTGTGGCCCGCATCAATCAGATGAGTTGCAAAGAAAAAAGAAGGCATTCTTAGCGTAAACCCAGCTACCCCGATGTGTACGAGCTGATGGTTCGGTGCCGTGACGAGCAAATTAAAAGATGGGGCATTGTGCAACTTTTCATTAAACTCATCTGATGCTTTTTGTCGCAACCAAGAAAGTGTCACCATGAGGAATTGGATTTGAGTCTACCTAAACTGAGAGAGGATTTTTTAGAGTTCCATAGCATGACCCCATAAGATTAGATGGTTTGTTCTTATGATTAACGGGCACTGAGAAACATGATGCTGAATATTGACAACTTTGAGCAACTTGAGCACTTAAGCGATTTCACTGCTAGGTTGTGGCACGAATCGATCAGATGAATTAAAGAGAAAAATGAAGGCATTCCTAGTGTAAACCTGGCCACCTCGACACGTACAAGTTTATGGTTTATTGTTGCGATGAATGGATTGAAAGATGGGGCATTGTGCAACTTTTCATTGAACTCATGTGACACTTTTTGTCATAAACGAGAAAGTGTCACCACGAGCAATTGGATCTGAGTCTACCTAAACTGAGAGAGGATTTTTTAGATTGCCATAACATGACCCCGTAGGATTAGATGAATCATTCTTATGCTTAACGGGCGTCGAGAAATGTGATGCCGAATATTGACAACTTTGAGCAACTTGATTACTCAAGCGATTTCACTGCTAGGGTGTGGCCCACAATGATCAGCCAAGTTGGAGAGAAAAAAAAAGGCATTCCTAGCGTAAACCTGATCACCCCGACGCGTACGAGCGGATTGATAGATGGGGCATTGTGCAAATTTTCATTGAACTCATGTGACGCTTTTTGTCAAATCTGAGAAAGTGTCGCCATGAGAAATTGGATCTGAGTCTACCTAAACGGAGAGAGGATTTTTTAGAGTGCCATAACAAAACTCCATAAGATCAGATGACTCATTCTTATGATTAATGGGCACCGAGAACACGATACCGAATATTGACAACTTTGAGCAACTTGAGCACTTAAGCGATTTTGCTGCTAGGGTGTGGCCCGCATCGATCGAACAAGTTGGAGAGCAAAAAAAGGCATTCCTAGCGTAAACCCGACCACCTTTATGCCTACGAGGTGATGGTTTGGTGCCACGACAGGATGATTGAAAGATGGGGCATTGTGCAACTTTTCATTGAACTCATATGACCCTTTCTGTCTCAATCGAGAAAGTGTCGCCATGAGCAATTGGATCCGAGTCTACCTAAATTGAGAGAGGCTTTTTTAGAGTGCCATAACACGACCCCATAGGATTAGATGGTTTGTTATTATTATTAATAGCCACCGAGAAATGCGATGCCGAATATTGACAAATTTGAGCAACTTGAGCACTTAAGCGATTTTGCTGCTAGGGTGTGGCCTGCATCAATCAGATGAGTTGGAGAGAAAAAAGAAGGCATTCCTAGTGTAAACTTGGCCATCCCAACGCATATGAGCTAACGATTTTTTGCCGCAATGAGTGAATTGAAAGATGAGGCATTGTGCAACTTTTCCATAAACTCATGTGATGCTTTTTGTAAAGCGGAAAATCGCGAGCAAACCCTAGGTGTTCCCCCCACCACTCCGAGGAGAGGGGAAGGAGGTCACTAGGGTTGACGGTTTTCACTTAGGGGAGACTTTACATTCAAAAGAGGGGTTGAAACCCACAAGATCCAATCCCACACAATGCAAGATTGGATTCTAAATGAGTTTCAAGGGTTAAGACAGCAAGGCTACCCTCTTTTGTAAAGAATGTAGATAGAAGGATCAAGCTAGGAATGCATGAAAAGTGAGAAAGATTCGCTTATAAACTGAGATAGGGATATAGGATGAAGCTGCGGACTTGGAATTAGCAGTAAAATGTCGAGACGGTGCTGTCCTGCAAATTTGAGCGAAAGTTGACAGGACGATGGCGCCCGGCGTGCACACGGTCCTCCGAAAAATCCGCGAAACGAAGAGGGATCTGTTCATCTCTGCACAAGGATTCCAGATCTTCAATTACAGTCGCGTACCTGCAACCTACACACAGAAAAGTGAAGACAATTGGGGGGTTAGGGATTAGGGGTTTGCCCTTAGGTCAAACCCCGGTTTTGGAATTAACCAAGAAATGAGAAATGCTGTAAATGTAAATGATTGTAATGTAAACAAGTACTTGATACCTTGTTGTAAGAATGTTTGTATTCTTACATGCGAAGGTGTAAATGTTGTTGTATGTTGTACGTTGTAAGTGATCTCCTCTTCAATGGTTGAATCCTTGTCTTGAATGCAACACTTAGCCTTGAATGGAGACTTAGAATGATCAATTGCTTGAAGGAATGCTTGAATGCTTGAATGTTTGAATATCGCTTCCGCCTCTTGTACACATATGTCCTTCCTCTTTCCATCTACCCAAATGGGAGAGAAAAATGTAGTTTATATACTTGTCAATTAGGGTTGATAGACTGATTTTTCTGACCTTAGGCCGACCAGGAAACATTATTTCCTGAATTGCAAACATAAAGACCCGAGACCCCAAAAGAGACCAGGCCCAAAATAGGGCCAGGGACCAGGGTGCTAGGCGCCATGGTCCTAGGGGACCAGGGCATTGGACGCCCTAGTCCTAAAGGACCAAGGCACTGGGTGCCCTGTTCCCACCTCCAGGGACAACGGGGTGCAAGGAGGATCAGGCTAGGGTGCTGAAAAATGCAGTTTTTGATGTCATGAACAAGTTTCGGGGTCTCCATTCAGGTTCAGTGTTGCGTCGCCATTGTGAAGACACAAATGCGGTCGAAATTGCAAGTGTCACAATTTTAGGACGCTACATTTAGCCCCCACTTTAGCAGGAGTATAAGCGTACGCTCATACTTCTGGTAAAGTACAAGGAAACAACATTGAAAGACTTTCACCACGTCAAGGAGGCAAGACACACCAAGCCCCCAGTGGACTAAGGATCTTACGACTTCGATTGATAAAGTAAAAGGGAAGATCACGAGGGAGAACCATGACTGTCAGTAGTAAGGTTCCCTCACTATGAGTCATGCAAGAGAAATACCAAAAATTTTCAAGGCAAAGCTAAGTTCACCAAGAAATTTTCAAGTATCCTGAAGGGATAGATGGGGTGTATGCCCCCCTACATTAAAGCGATCACACACACCTCAACGAGGGTGATTGCTTTAAGGTAGTGATACACATAAGAAATGAGAAGGGAAAGGAGCACATTATCACAAAGATTTAGCCCCCAAGTGTGAGATAAACCCAAGGATAATAAACACAAAACACAAAGCACGAGGTGACTTCGCTTTCCTCGGGGTCAGTATGCTGTATGATAATTCATGTATATCATATGTATGTATGCATAATTGTTCTTCATTCCCCAATCAAGGAAGGTCACCTAGAAGAAGGGAACACATGTGTCTTTTGAGTCAACATGAGAGAGACCAAAAGAGATCTCAATGCTTTGCATCGTCCTCAAGTAGACAACACTAAGGACAACAAATAGAAGAATGAGAATAACACATAGAAGAAGTAACAAAAAAAGAGGAGGAGAGAATCTGCTATGCTAATGAAACTAGTCTAGCACATCATCTACCCCCCGATCTTGCTGATCAATGTTTCAGGAAGGTAGGGAACACGCTAGAGGAGGAACATCCAACACAGCAGATGGAGCTATCACAAGATCCAAACAAGGGCTATGTTCATGTTCCAAGCCACGTTGTTCTTGTCTAGGAGCTAGGATAAGTGCTTTAGAAAATTCGTTAGACAAATGGTTATCAATATCAACAAGTTCATATTCACTGTCAGAAGCAAGAGAAGTAACATTTTCATCATGAATAACATTTTCATCTATATCATCATCAAGATTTATAAAAATAGGATCTTTAACTCGCACAGGGTCAAGACCATCATGTATCTTAGGTTTAGGAGATTTTGGATAAAATGGAATAATGCTTGTTGAAGGTGTTTTTGGAGATTGCAAAGTTTGAGAAGCAGCTGCCTGAGCTCTAAGACGACACTTTCATCGGTGTTCATGTGCAGAATGATTTCATCTAGTCTTAGTAGGAAGTGGAGAAGATTGAGGAGGAGGAATATTCTCATCCTTATCACTTGGGTGTTTAGGTTGTGGTCTCTTAGGTTGGATAATAGGAGAAGAAGAAGGTCTCTTCTCTCTATAAAAAGAAGGAGGAGGAACTGCTCCATATAAAGGAGGAATATTTGGTTTAGGAAGGAGACCAAGTCCATCATGACGAGGAGGTATAGGTCTGCTTTTAGAAAGTTTATTAGACATAGACATAGTCATATCCATAGGGATGGGTTGGGAATCTTCTTGAGGAAAGACATTAGTTTTATCTTTCAAAGGAAGAACTTCCTTCTCAAGAATGATAGGAATATCAAGTTTGGGTGTTCTAGGTTGACTTAGAGATAGGATCATATCTGTTTTCCACTTTTGATAAGATTTGAAAAGATGATCACTTCGTGGAGGAAGAGATTGGAATTGTTTAGGCCAAAAATAATCAATAGGAACGCTAGAAGTTCTTTCAGCTGGTTTAAAGAGACTATGATTGACAGTAACGACTTCACCATTATGGGGAAATTTCAAACACTTGTGAATAGGAGAAGCAATAGCTTTCATGGAAGATAGCCAAGGATAGCCTAGCTTCACACGAAATTGTTCCGATGAAGGAATAATAGCTGGTTTGGAGATGTTTTAATCAGTGAAATTGTCGATCAAAGGTTGAATCAAGATGGTTTTAAAAATTAGGGTTTTAACACTTAACCACTTAATTTTCAGAATTAAAGCACAAATATGAATTGATAGTTTGCAATAGAAGGGTAGATCTGAAACAAGCATTAACAATTAAACATTTCACAAGCTCAATTACTAAAAAGAACATTTAGGGTTTTTATGCAATCAACCTCTAAAATTTGCAAAAGATCAAACATGGAAATGTAATTAAGGAAGAAAATTTTCAGATCTAACCATGAATAATCAGAAAGGATGTTCACGTCGGGTTCACCAAACTGTAAAGCGGAAAATCGCGAGCGAACCCTAGGTGTTCCCCCCACCACTCTGAGGAGAGGGGAAGGAGGTCACTAGGGTTGACGGTTTTCACTTAGGGGAGACTTTACATTCAAAAGAGGGGTTGAAACCCACAAGATCCAATCCCACACAATGCAAGATTGGATTCTAAATGAGTTTCAAGGGTTAAGACAACAAGGCTACCCTCTTTTGTAAAGAATGTAGATAGAAGGATCAAGCTAGGAATGCATGAAAAGTGAGAAAGATTCGCTTATAAACTGAGATAGGGATATAGGATGAAGCTGCGGACTTGGAATTAGCAGTAAAATGTCGAGATGGCACTGTCCTGCAAATTTGAGCGAAAGTTGACAGGACGATGGCGCCCGGCGTGCACACGGTCCTTCGAAAAATCTGCGAAATGAAGGGGGATCTGTTCGTCTCTGCACAAGGATTCCAGATCTTCAATTACAGTCGTGTACCTGCAACCTACACACAGAAACAACAAAGACGATTGGGGGGTTAGGGATTATGGGTTTACCCTTAGGTCAAACCCCGGTTTTGGAATTAACCAAGAAATGAGAAATGCTGTAAATGTAAATGATTGTAATGTAAACAAGTACTTGATACCTTGTTGTAAGAATGTTTGTATTCTTACATGCGAAGGTGTAAATGTTGTTGTATGTTGTATGTTGTAAGTGATCTCCTCTTCAATGGTTGAATCCTTATCTTGAATGCAACACTTAGCCTTGAATGGAGACTTAGAATGATCAATTGCTTGAAGGAATGCTTGAATGATTGAATGCTTGAATGTTTGAATATCGCTTCCGCCTCTTGTACACATATGTCCTTCCTCTTTCCATCTACCCAAATGGGAGAGGAAAATGTAGTTTATATACTTGTCAATTAGGGTTGATAGACTGATTTTTTCGACCTTAGGCCGACCAGGAAACATTATTTCCCGAATTGCAAACATAAAGACCCGAGACCCCAAAAGAGACCGGGCCCAAAATAGGGCCAGGGACCAGGGTGCTGGGCGCCATGGTCCTGGGGGACCAGGGCGCTAGGCGCCCTAGTCCTAAAGGACCAGGGTGCTGGGCGCCTTGGTCCCACCTCCAGGGACAACGGGGTGCAAGGAGGATCAGGCCAGGGTACTGAAAAATGCAGTTTTTGATGTCATGAACAAGTTTTGGGGTCTCCATTTAGGTTCAGTGTTGCGTCGCCATCGTGAAGACCCAAATGCGGTCGAAATTGCAAGTGTCACAATTTTAGGACGCTACACTTTTTATCGCAACCGAGAAAGTGTCACCACAAGCAAGTGGATCCGAGTCTACCTAAACTGAGAGAGACTTTTTTAGAGTGTCAGAAAATGACTCCTTAGGATCAGATGAATCATTCTTATGATTAACGGGCAGCACCAAGAAACACGATACTGAATATTGACAACTTTGAGCAACTTCAACACTTAAGCGATTTCACTACTAGGGTGTTGCGCGCATCGATCAGATGAGTTGGAGAGAAAAATGAAATAATTCCTAGCATAAACCCAACCACCCTAACATGTACGAGCTGATCGTTCGGTGTCACGATGAGCAAATTGAAAGATGGGGAATTGTGCAACTTTTCATTGAACCTATTTGATGCTTTTTGTTGCATCTGAGAAAGTGCTGCCACGAGCAATTGGATCTGAGTCTGCCTAAACCGAGAGAGTATTTTTTTGAGTGCCATAACATGACCTCATAGGATCAGATGGATTATTCTTATGACTAACGGGCGTCGAGAAACGCGATGCCGAATATTGACAACTTTGAGCAACTTGGGCATTTAAGCGATTTTGCTGCTAGGGTTTGGCCCGCATCGATTGGTTGAGTTTAGGAGAAAAATGAAGGCATTCCTAGTGTAAACCCAACCACTCCAATGTGTACGAGTTGATGGTTCAGTGCCGCGACGAGCGGATTGAAAGATGGGGCATTGTGCAACTTTTCATTGAACTCATGTGACACTTTTTGTCGCAAACAAGAAAGTGTCGCCATGAGCAATTTGATCCGAGTCTAACTAAACTGAGAGAGTCTTTTTTAGAGTACCGTAACAAAACACCATAGGATCAGATGGCTCGTTCTTATGATTAACAGATGCTAAGAAACGCGATGCCGAATATTGATAACTTTGATCAACTTTAGCACTTAAGCGATTTCGCTGCTAGGGTGTGGCCTGCAATGATCAGACAAGTTGGAGAGAAAAACAAAGGAATTCCTAGCATAAACACGACCAAACCGACCCATACGAGCTGACGGTTTGGTGCCGTGACAAGTAGATTGAAAGATGGGGCATTGTGCAACTTTTCATTGAACTCATGTGACTCTTTTTGTTGCAGCTGAGAAAGTGTCGCCACGAGAAATTGGATCCATCTACCTAAACTAAGAGAGGATTGTTAAGAGTGCCATAAAAAGACTCTGTAGGATCAGATGACTCATTCTTATGATTAATGGGCACCGAGAAACGTGATGCTGAATATTGACAACTTTGAGCAACTTGAGCACTTAAGCGATTTCGCTGCTAGGGTGTGGCCCACATCGATCAGATGAGTTGGAGAGAAAAAAAAGGCATTCCTAGCATAAACCCAGCCACTATGAAGCATACAAGCTGACGGTTCGGTGTCACGACAAGCAGATTGAAAAATGGGGCATTGTGCAACTTTTTATTGAACTCATGTGACACTTTTTGTCGCAACTGAGAAAGTCTCGCCACGATAAATTGGATTTGAGTCTAACTAAACAAAGAGAGGCTTTTTTAGAGTACCATAACATGACCCCGTAGGATCCGATGACTCATTATTATGATTAACGGGCGTTAAGAAATGCGATGCCAAATATTGACAACTTTGAGCAACTTGAACACTTCAGTAATTTCACTGCTAGGGTGTGGCCCGTAACGATTAGATGAGTTGGAGAGAAAAATGAAGGCATTCCTAGCATAAACATGACCAACCTGACCCGTACAAGCTTACAATTTGGTGCCATGATGAGCGGATTGAAAGATGGGGCATTGTGCAACTTTTCATTGAACTGATCTGATGCTTTTTGTCGCAATCGAGAAAGTGTTACCATGAGGAATTTGATCCAAGTCTACATAAACCAAGAGAGAATTTTTTAGAGTGCCATAACACAACTCTGTAGGATCAGATGACTCATTCTTATGATTAACGGGCGTCGAGAAACACGAGGCCGAATGTTGACAACTTTGAGCACTTAAGTGATTTAGCTGCTAGGGTGTGGCCTACATCGATCGGACGAGTTGGAGAGTAAAATGAAGGAATTCCTAGCGTAAAACTGACCACCTCAAAGCTTACAAATAGATGGTTCAGTGCCGTGATGAGCGGATTGAAAGATGGGGCATTGTGCAACTTTTGATTGAACTCATGTTATGCTTTTTGTCACAATTGAGAAAGTGTCGCTACGAGAAATTGGATCCGAGTCTAACTAAACCGAGACAGGATTTCTTAGAGGGCCATAAAATGACCCCGTAGGATAAGATGGCTCATTCTTATGATTAACGGGTGCCGAGAAACATAATGCCAAATATTAACAACTTTGAGCAACTTGAGCACTTAAGCGATTTCACTGCTAGGGTGTTGCTCGCAATGATCAGACGAGTTGGAGAGAAAAAAAAAGGCATTCATAGTGTAAACCCGACCACCTTGATGCTTACAAGCTGATGGTTTGGTGCTGCGACGATCGGATTGAAAGATGGGGCATTGTGCAACATTTCATTGAACTCATGTGACGCTTTTTGTTGCAACCGAGAAAGTATCACCATGAGGAATTGGATCTGAGTCTACCTAAACTGAGAGAGGCTTTCTTAGAATGCCATAACACGACCCCATATGATTAGATGACTCATTCTTATGATTAACAGGCGCAGAGAAATGTGATGCCAAATATTGACAACTTTGAGCAACTTGAGTACTTAAGTGATTTTGCTGCTAGGGTGTGGCCCGCATCGATCAGATGAGTTGGAGAGGAAAACAAAAGAATTAATAGCGTAAAATAGGCTAACCCGATGTGTACAAGTTGACGGTTCGGTGCTGTGATGAGCAGATTAAAAGATAGGGCATTGTGCAACTTTTCATTGAACTCATTTGACCCTTTTTGTCGCAACCGAGAAAGTGTCGGCATGAGAAATTGGATCCGAGTCTACCTAAACTGAGAGATGCTTTTTTAGAGTGCCATAACATGACCCCATAGGATTAGATGACTCGTTCTTATGATTAAAGGGCACCGAGAAATGCGATGACGAATATTGACAACTTTGAGCAATTTGAGCACTTAAGCATTTTCGCTGCTAGGGTGTGGCCCACATCGATCAGATGAGTTGGAGAGAAAAATGAAGGTATTCCTAGCATAAAACTGACCATCCCGACACATACGAGCTGACGGTTCGGTGCCACGACGAGCGGATTGAAAGATGGGGCATTGTCGCAACCGAGAAAGTGTCACCACGAGCAATTGGATCCGAGTGTACCTAAAACTGAGAGAGAATTTTTTTGAATGCCATAATATGACCTCGTAGGATCAGATGGCTTGTTCTTATGATTAATGAGCACCGAGAAATCAGATGTTGAATATTGACAACTCTGAGCAACTTGAGCACTTAACTGATTTCGCTACTATGATGTGGCCCGCATCGATCAGATGAGTTGGAGAGAAAAACAAAGGCATTCCTAGCATAAACCCGACCACCCAAACATGTATGACCTGATGGTTTGGTGCTGTGACAAGCGGATTAAAAGATGGGGCATTGTGTAACTTTTCATTGAACTCATCTAATGCTTTTTTTCACAACTGAGAAAGTGTTGCCACGAGCAATTGGATCTGAGACTACCTAAACCAAGAGAGGATGTTTTAGAGTGCCATAACATGACCCCATAGGATTAGATGGCTCATTCTTATGATTAATGGGCATCGAGAAACGTGATGCCGAATATTAACAACTTTGAGCAACTTGAGCACTTAAGCGATTTCACTACTAGGTTGTGGCCCGAATCAATTGGATGAGTTGGAGAGAAAAAAGAAGGCATTCCTAGAGTAAACCTGGTTACCCTGACGCGTACGAGTTGATGGTTCAATGTCTCGATGAGTGGATTGAAAGGTGGGACATTGTGCAACTTTTCATTGAACTCATGTAACGCTTTTTGTCGCAAATGAGAAAGTGTTGCCACGAGCAATTGGATCTGAGTCTACCTAAACCAAGAGAGACTTTTTAGATTGCCATAACATGACCCCATAGGATTAGAAGAATTGTTCTTATGTTTAACGAGCGCCGAGAAATGCAATGCCGAATATTGACAACTTTGAGCAACTTGAGTGCTTAAACGATTTTGCTGCTAGGGTGTGGCCCGCAATGATCAGAAGAGTTAGAGAGAAAAACAATGACATTCCTAGTGTAAACATGACCACCTTGACCCGTACAAACTGACGGTTCGGTGCTGCGATGAGCGGATTGAAAGATGGGGCATTGTGTAACTTTTCATTGAACTCATGTGACACTTTTTGTCGCGACTGAGAAAGTGTCACCACGAGAAATTGGATTTGAGTCTACCTAAACTAAGAGAGGATTTTTTAGAGTGCCATAAGATGAACTCGTAGGATCAGATGACTCATTCTTATGATTAGCGGGCACCGAGCAACGCGATGCTGAATATTGATAACTTTGAGCAACTTGAGCACTTAAGCGATTTTGCTGCTAGGGTATGGCTTGCATTGATTGGATGAGTTGGAGAGAAAAAAAAAGGAATTAATAGCATAAAACTAGACACCCTAATGCATATGAGCTGACGGTTCAAGGCTGCGATGAGTAGATCAAAAGATGGGGCATTGTTAAACTTTTCATTGAACTCATGTGACACTTTTTGTTGCAACCGAGAAAGTGTCACCATGAGCAATTGGATCCGAGTCTACCTAAACCGAGAGAGGAATTTTTAGAGTGCCATAACATGACCCCATAGGATCTGATGAATCATTCTCATGATTAACAGGCACTGAGAAATGTGATGCCAAATATTGACAACTTTGATCAACTTGAGCACTTAAATGATTTTGCTGCTAGGGTGTGGCCCACAACGATCAGATGAGTTGGAGAGAAAAATGAAGTCATTCCTAACATAAACCTGGCCACCCCGATGCATATGAGCTGACGTTTTGGTGCCGCGATGAGCAGATTGAAAGATGGGGCATTGTGCAACCTTTCATTGAACTCATATGATACTTTTTGTCGCAACTGAGAAAGTGTCGCCACGAGGATCCATGTCCGTTTAATTGAGAGAGGATTTTTTAGAGTACCATAGCATGACCTCGTAGGATAAGAAGGCTTGTTCTTATAATTAATGGGTACTAAGAAATGCGATGCTGAATATTGACAACTTTGAGCAATTTGAGCACTTAAGTGATTTCGTTGCTAGGGTGTGGCCTACATCGATCGAATGAGTTGGAGAGAAAAATGAAGGAATTCCTAGTGTAAAACCGGCCACCCCAATGCATACGAGCTGACGGTTTAGTGCCGCGATGAGCGGATTGAAAGATGGGGCATTGTGCAAATTTTTATTGAACTCATCTGAAGATTTTTGTCGCAACCAAGAAAGTGTCTCCACGAGCAATTGGATCCAAGTCTCCCTAAACTAAGAGAGGATTTTTTAGAGGGCCACAACACAACCCCATAGGATCAGATGGCTCATTCTTATGATTAATAGGCATCGAGAAACGCGATGCCAAATATTGACAACTATGAGCAACTTGAGCACTTAAGCAATTTCGTTGCTAGGGTCTGGCTCGCAATGATCAGATGAGTTGGAGAGAAAAATGAAGGCATTCCTAGCATAAACCTAGCCATCTCAACATGTATGAGCTGACGGTTTGGTGCCATGATGGGTGGATTGAAAGATGGGGCATTGTGCAACTTTTCATTGCACTCATGTGATGCTTTTTGTTGCAACCGAGAAAGTGTCACCTTGAGTAATTGGATCCGAGTCTAGCTAAACCGAGAGAGGATTTTTTAGAATGCCATAACATGACCCTATAGGATTAGATGAATTATTCTTATGATTAACGGCACAAAGAAATGCGATGCTGAATATTGGCAACTTTGAGCAACTTGAGCACTTAAACAATTTCGCTGCTAGGGTGTGGCCTACATCGTTCAAACGAGTTGGAAAGGAAAAAAAAAGAATTTATAGCATAAAATAGGCCACCTTGACATGTATGAGCTAATGGTTTGATGCCGTAAGGAGTGGATTGAAAAATGGGGCATTGTATAACTTTTCATTGAACTCATCAGACCCTTTTTGTTGCAACTGAGAAAGTGTCACAATGAGTAACTGGATCCGAGTCTACCTAAACTGAGAGAGGATTTTTTTAGAGTACCATAACACGACCCCATAGGATTAAATGACTCACTCTTATGATTAATGGATGCCGAGAAACACGATGCTAAATATTGACAACTTTGAGCAACTTGAGCACTTGAGCACTTGAGCGATTTCGTTGCTAGGGTGTGGCCCGCATCGATCGGACGAGTTGGAGAGAAAAATGAAGGTGTTCCTAGCGTAAACCCAGCCACTCTGATGTGTACGAGTTGACGGTTCAGTTCCACGACGAGCGGATTGAAAGATGGGGCATTGTGCAACTTTTCATTGAACTCATGTGACACTTTTTGTCACAACTGAGAAACTGTCGCCACGAGCAATTGGATCCGAGTCTACCTAAAACAAAGAGAGAATTTTTTAGAGTGCCATAACAAGACCCCGTAGGATCGAATGACTCGTTCTTATGATTAACAAGCCCTGAAAAACACGATGCCGAATATTGACAAATTTGAGCAACTTGAGCATTTAAGCAATTTCGCTGCTAGGGTGTGGCCCGGATCGATCAAATGAGTTGGAGAGAAAAATGAAGGAATTCCTAGCATAAACCCAGCCACCCCAATGTGTATGAGTTGATGGTTTGGTGCTGCGATGAGAGGATTGAAAGATGGGGCATTGTGCAATTTTTTATTGAACTCATCTGACGCTTTTTGTCGCAATTGAGAAAGTGTCGGCACGAGTAATTGGATCCAAGTCTACCTAAACTGAGAGAGGATTTTTTAGAGTGCCATAAAATAACCCCATAGGATTAGATGGCTCATTCTTATGATTAACAGGCACCAAGAAACGCGATGCTGAATATTGACAACTTTGAGAAAATTGAGCACTTAAGCGATTTTGCTGCTAGAGTGTGGCTCGCATCGATCAGACGAGTTGGATAGAAAACCGAAGGCATTCCTAGCGTAAACCTGACCACCCCAATGCATACTAGTTGACAATTCGGTGTCGTGATGAGCGGATTGAAAGATGGGGCATTGTGCAACATTTCATTGAACTCATGTCATACTTTTTGTCGCAAACGAGAAATTGTCACCACGAGCAATTGGATCCAAGTCTACCTAAACCAAGAGATGATTTTTTAGAGTTCCATAACATGACCTCGTAGGATTAGATGACTCATTCTTATGTTTAATGGGCACCGAGAAACACGATGCCGAATATTGATAACTTTGAGCAACTTGAGAACTTAAATGAGTTTGCTACTGGGGCGTGGCCCACAATTATTAGATGAGTTGGAGAGAAACAAAGGTATTTCTAGCATAAACCTGACCACCCCAATGTATACGAGTTGACGGTTCAGTGCCACGATGAGCGGATTGAAAGATGGGGCATTGTGCAACTTTTCATTGAACTCATGTGACGCTTTTTGTTGTAACTGAGAAAGTTTTGCCACGAGAAATTGGATTCGAGTCTACCTAAACTGAGAGAGGAATTTTTAAAGTGCCATAACATGACCCCGTAGGATTAGAAGGCTCATTCTTATGATTAATAGGCACCGAACAATGTGATGCCGAATATTGACAACTTTGAGCAACTTGAGCACTTAAGAGATTTCACTGCTAGAGTGTGGCCCGCATCGATCAGATGAGTTGGAGAGAAAAACAAAGGCATTCCTAGCATAAACCTGACCACCTCGATGCATACGAGTTGATGATTTAGTGTTGCAACGAGTGGATTGAAAGATGGGGTATTGTGCAACGTTTCATTGAACTCATGTCACACTTTTTGTCACAAATGAGAAAGTGTCACCACGAGCAATTGGATCCAAGTCTACCTAAATCGAGAGAGGATTTTTAGAGTGCCATAACATGACCCCGTAGGATTAAATGACTCATTTTTATGTTTAATGGGCATTGAGAAACGTGATGCCGAATATTGATAACTTTGAGAAACTTGAGCACTTAATTGATTTCGCTACTAGGGTGTGGCTCGCAATGATCAGACAAGTTGGAGAGAAACAAAGGCATTTCTAGTGTAAACCTAACCACCACAACGAGTACGAGTTGACGATTCAGGACCACGACGAGCGGATTGAAAGATGGGGCATTGTGCAACTTTTCATTGAACTCATGTGATGCTTTTTGTTGCAATTGAGAAAGTGTCGCCATGAGAAATTGGATTCAAGTCTACCTGAACCGAGAGAGAATTTTATAGAGTGCCATAACATGATCTCGTAGGATCAGAAGGATCATTCTTATGATTAACAGGCAACGAACAACGCGATGTGGAATATTGACAACTTGAGCACTTAAGTGATTTCACTGCTAGGGTGTGGCATGCATCGATCAAATGAGTTTGAGAGAAAAAAAGACATTCCTAGCATAAAATTGGCCACCCTGATGCATATGTGCGGATGGTTCGGTGCCACGACGAGCAGATTGAAAGATGGGGCATTGTCCAACTTTTCATTGAACTCATGTGACATTTTTTGTCGCAACCGAGAAAGTGTCGCCACGAACAAATGGATCTAAGTATACCTAAACCAAGAGAGAACTTTTTAGAGTGCCATAACATGACCCCATAGGATCAGACAACTCATTCTTATGATTAACGAATGTCAAGAAACGTAATGCCAAATATTGACAACTTTGAGAAACTTGAACACTTAAGCGATTTCGCTACTAGGGTGTGCCCGCAATGATTAGACAAGTTAGATAGAAAGACAAAGGCATTCCTAGCATAAAACCAGCCACCCTGACACGTACAAGTTGATGGTTTGGTGCCGCAATGAGTGGATTGAAAGATGGGGCAATGTGCAACTTTTCATTGAACTCATCTGATGCTTTTTGTCACAACCAAAAAAGTGTCACCACAGGCAATTGAATCCGAGTCTACGTAAACCAAGAGAGGATTTTTTAGAGTGCCCTAACACAACCCTGTAGGATGAGATGACTCATTATTATGATTAATGAGCACTGAGAAACGCGATGCCGAATATTGCTAAGTTTGAGCAACTTGAGCACTTACGCGATTTCGCTGCTAGGGTGTGGCCTGCATCGATCAGACAAGTTGGAGAGTTAAGAGAAAACATTCCTAGTGTAAACCCAACCACCCCGATGTGTACAAGCTGATGGTTTGGTGCCACGACAAGCGGATTGAAAGATGGGTCATTGTGCAACTTTTCATTGAACTCATCTAACACTTTTTATCGCAACTGAGAAAGCATCGTCACGAGCAATTAGATCCGAGTCTACCTAAACTGAGAGAGGATTTTTTAGAGAGCCATAACATGACCCCATAGGATCAGACAACTCTTTCTTATGATTAATAGGTACCAAGAAACGTGATGCCAAATATTGAAAACTTTGAGCAACTTGAGCACTTAAGCGATTTCACTGCTAGGGTGTGGCCTGCAACGATCGGACGAGTCGGAGAGAAAACTGAAGGAATTCCTAACATAAACCTAGCTAGTTCGACACATACAAGATGACAATTTTGTGCCATAATAGGTGGATTGAAAGATGGGGCATTGTGCAACTTTTCATTGAACTCATGTGACGCTTTTTGTCACAACCGAGAAAGTTTTTCCATGAGGAATTGGATGCGAATCTACCTAAACTGAGAGAGGATATTTTAGACTGCCATAACATGACCCCATAGGATTAGACAAATCATTCTTATGATTAATGGGAGCAGAGAAATGCGATGCTGAATATTGACAACTTTGAGCAACTTGAACACTTAAGCGATTTCGCTACTAGGGTGTGACCCGCATGAATCAGATGAGTTGGAGAGAAAAATGAAAGCATTCCTAGCGTAAACCTGGCCATCGCAACACGTACGAGCTGACGGTTCGGTGTCGCGATGAGTGGATTGAAAGATGGGGCATTGTGCAACTTTTCATTAAAGTCATGTGACACTTTTTGTCGCAACCAAGAAAGTGTCGCCATGATTAACGGGCACCGAGAAATGCGATGCCGAATATTGCTAAGTTTGAGCAACTTGAGCATTTACGCGATTTCTTTGCTAGGGTGTGGCCCGCATTGATCAGATAAGTTGGAGAGTTAAGAGAAAACATTCCTAGCGTAAGCCCAACCACCCTGATGTGTACGAGCTGATGGTTTGGTGCCACGATGAGTGGATTGAAAGATGGGTCATTGTGCAATATTTCATTGAACTCATCTGACACTTTTTGTCTCAACCGAGAAAGTATCATCACGAGCAATTGGATTTGAGGCTACCTAAACTGAGAGAGGATTTTTTAGAGGGCCATAATATGACCCCATAGGATCACACAACTCATTCTTATGATTAACGGGCCCTGAGAAACGTGATGCCGAATATGGATAAATTTGAGCAACTTGAGCATTTAAGCAATTTCGCTACTAGGGTGTGGCTAGCATTGATCAAATGAGTTGGAGAGAAAAACAAAGGAATTCCTAGTGTAAACCCGGCCACCCTGATGCGTATGAGCTGATGGTTCGGTGCCACGATGAGAGGATTGAATGATGGAGCAATATGCAATATTTTATTGAACTCATCTGATGTTTTTTGTCGCAACTGAGAAAGTGTCGGCATGAGCAATTGGATCCGAGTCTACCTAAACCGAGAGAGGATTTTTTAGAGTGTCATAAAATAACCCTGTAGGATTAGATGGCTCATTCTTATGATTAACAGGCGCCAAGAAACACGATGTCGAATATTGACAACTTTGAGCAACTTGAGCACTTAAGCGATTTCACTGCTAGAGTGTGGCCCACATCGATCATATGAGTTGGAGAGAAAAATGAAGGAATTCCTAGCATAAACCCGACCACCCCGATGCATACGAGTTGATGATTCGGTGTCGTGATGAGCGGATTGAAAGATGGGGCATTGTGCAATGTTTCATTGAACTCATGTCACACTTTTTGTTGCAAACGAGAAAGTGTCGCCATGACCAATTGGATCCAAGTCTACCTAAACTGAGAGAGGATTTTTTAGAGTACCATAACAGGACCTCATAAGATTAGATGAATCATTCTTATGTTTAATGAGCACCAAGAAACACGATGCCGAATATTGACAACTTTGAGCAACTTGAGCACTTAAAAGATTTAGCTGCTAGGGTGCGGCCCGCAATGATCGAATGAGCTGGAGAGAAACAAAGGCATTCCTAGCATAAACCCAACCACCCCAACGTGTACGAGTTGACGGTTTAGTGCCGCGATGAGTGGATTGAAAGATGGGGCTTTGTGCAACTTTTCATTGAACTCATTAGATGCTTTTTGTTGCAACTGAGAAAGTGTCACCACGAGAAATTGGATTTGTGTCTACCTAAACCGAGAGAGGATTTTTTAGAGTGCCATAACACGACCCCGTAGGATTAGAAGGCTCATTCTTATGATTAACAGGCATCGAACAACACGATGCCGAATATTGACAACTTTGAGCAACTTGAGCACTTAAGCGATTTCGCTGCTAGGGTGTGGCGTGCATTGATTGGACGAGTTGGAGAGCAAAAAAAGGCATTCCTAGCATAAAACTAGCCACCTTGATGCGTACGAGTAGATGGTTCAGTGTCGCGATGAGCAGATTGAAAGATGGGGCATTGTCCAACTTTTCATTGAACTCATGTGACATTTTTTGTCGCAACCGAGAAAGTGTCACCACGAGCAATTGGATCTGAGTATACCTAAACCGAGAGAGGACTTTTTAGAGTGCCATAACATGACTCCATAGGATTAGACAAATAATTCTTATGATTAATGAACGGCGAGAAATGCAATGCCAAATATTGACAACTTTGAGAAGCTTGAGCACTTAAGTGATTTTGCTGCAGGGGTGTGCCCGCAACAATCAGACAAGTTGGAGAGAAAAATGAGTGTATTCCTAGTGTAAAACCAACCACCCTGATGCATATGAGCTGATGGTTTGGTGCCATGATGAGCAGATTGAAAGATGGGGCATTGTGTAACTTTTCATTGAACTCATTTGATGCTTTTTATCACAATCGAAAAAGTGTCACCACGAGCAATTGAATCCGAGTCTATGTAAAGTGTGGCCCTCATCGATCAAATGAGATGAAGAGAAAAACAAAGTCATTCCTAGTGTAAAACCCCCCACCCTGACGCGTATGAGCGGATGGTTCGATGCCGCAACGAGAGGATTGAAAGATGGAGCATTGTGCAATTTTTTATTGAACTCATCTGACGCTTTTTGTCACAACTGAGAAAGTGTCAGCACAAGCAATTAGATTTGAGTCTACCTAAATCAAGAGAGGATTTTTTAGAGTGCCATAAAATAACCCTGTAGGATTAGATAGCTCGTTCGTATGATTAACGGGCGCCAAGAAATGCGATGCCGAATATTGATAACTTTGAGCAAATTGAGCACTTAAGCGATTTCACTGCTAGAGTGTGCCCCACATCGATCAGATGAGTTGGAGAGAAAAATAAAGGCATTCCTAGCATAAACCTGACCACCCCGATGCGTACAAGTTGACGATTCGGTGTCACGACGAGCGGATTGAAAGATGGGGCATTGTGCAACATTTCATTGAACTCATGTCACACTTTTTGTCGCAAACGAGAAAGTGTCGCCATGAGAAATTGGATCCAAGTCTACCTAAACCAAGAGATGATTTTTTAGAGTTCCATAACACGACCCTATAGGATTAGATGAATCATTCTTATGTTTAATGGGCGTCGAGAAATGCGAAGCCGAATATTGACAACTTTGAGCAACTTGAGCACTTAAACGATTTCGCTGCTAGGGTGTGGCCCGCAATGATCAGACAAGTTGGAGAGAAAAAAAGGAATTCTTAGCATAAACCTGACCACCCCAATGCATATGAGTTGACGGTTCAGTGCCATGACGAGCTGATTGAAAGATGGGGCATTGTGCAACTTTTCATTGAACTCATGTGACGCTTTTTGTTGCAACCGAGAAAGTGTTGCCATGAGAAATTAGATTTGAGTCTACCTAAACCAAGAGAGGATTTTTTAGAGTGCCATAACATGACCTCGTAGGATCAGAAGGCTCATTCTTATGATTAACAAGCACCGAACAACGTGATGCCGAATATTGACAACTTTGAGCAACTTGAGCACTTCAGTGATTTCGATGCTAGGGTGTGGTGTGCATCGATTAAATGAGTTGGAGAGCAAAAAAAATGCATTTCTAGTGTAAAACCAACCACCCTAATGCGTACAAGTGGATGGTTCGGTGCGGCGACGAGCAGATTGAAAGATGGGGCATTGCCCAACTTTTCATTGAACTCATGTGACATTTTTTGTCGCAACTGAGAAAGTGTCACCATGAGCAATTGGATCTGAGTATACCTAAACTGAGAGAGAACTTTTTAGAGTGCCATAACATGACCTTGTAGGATCAGACAACCCATTCTTATGATTAACAAATGCTGAGAAAAGCAATGCAAAATATTGACAACTTTGAGAAACTTGAGCAGTTAAGCGATTTCGCTGCTAGGGTGTGCTCGCAACGATCATATAAGTTGTAGAGAAAAATGAAGGCATTCCTAGTGTAAAACCAACCACCCTGACTCATACAAGCTGATGGTTTAGTGTTGCGATGAGTGGATTGAAAGATGGGGCATTGTGCAACTTTTCATTGAACTCATCTGATGCTTTTTGTCGCAACCAAAAAAGTGTAACCATAAGCAATTGAATCCGAGTCTATGTAAACCGAGAGAGGCTTTTTTAGAGTTCCCTAACACAACTCTGTAGGATCAGATGACTCATTCTTATGATTAATGGGCACAAAGAAATGCGATGCCGAATATTGACAACTTTGAGCAACTTGAGCACTTATGCGATTTCACTGCTAGGGTGTGGTCCGCATTGATCGGACAAGTTGGAGAGTTAAGAGAAAACATTCCTAGCATAAAACTGGTCACTCTAACATGTACGAGCTAACAGTTCGGTGCCACGATGAGTAGATTGAAAGATGGGTCATTGTGCAACTTTTCATTGAACTCATCTGACACTTTTTGTCACAACCGAGAAAGTATCATCACGAGAAATTGAATCCGAGTCTACCTAAACTGAGAGAGGATTTTTTAGAGGGCCATAACATGACTCTGTAGGATTAGACAACTTGTTCTTATGATTAACGGGCACTGAGAAACATGATGCCAAATATTGACAACTTTGAGCAACTTGAGCACTTAAGCGATTTCGCTGCTAGGGTGTGGCCTGCAACGATCAGACGAGTTGGAGAGAAAAATGAAGGCATTCCTAACATAAACCCAACCACCTCAATGTGTATGAGATGACGGGTTTGTGCCGTGACGAGGAGATTGAAAGATGGGGCATTGTGCAACTTTTCATTGAACTCATGTGACACTTTTTGTCGCAACCGAGAAAGTTTTGCCATGAGGAATTCGATCCGAATCTACCTAAACTGAGAGAGGATTTTTTAGACTGCCATAACATGACCACATAGGATCATACAAATCATTCTTATGATTAACTGGAGTAGAGAAATGCGATGCCAAATATTGACAACTTTGAGCAACTTGAGCACTTAAGCAATTTCACTACTAGGGTGTGGCCCGCATCAATCGGATGAGTTGGAGAAAATGAAAGAATTCCTAGTGTAAAAATGGCCACCCCGACACGTACAAGCTAACGGTTTGGTGCCGCGATGAGTGGATTGAAAGATGGGGCATTGTGCAACTTTTCATTGAACTCATGTGACACTTTTTATCGCAACAGAGAAAGTGTCGCCATGAGCAATTAGATCCGAGTCTACCTAAAACCGAGAGAGGATTTTTTAGAGTGCCATAACATAACCCCGTAGGATCAGAAGGCTCATTCTTATGATTAACAAGCACCGAGAAATGCAATGCCGAATATTGACAACTTTGAGCAACTTGAGCACTTAAGTGATTTCACTACTAGGGTGTGGTCCGCATTGATCGGATGAGTTGGAGAGAAAAATGAAGGAATTCCTATCATAAACCTGGCCACCTTGATGCGTACGAGCTTATGGTTTGGTGCTGCGATGAGTGGATTAAAAGATGGGGTATTGTGCAACTTTTCATTGAACTCATCTGACGCTTTTTGTCGCAACTGAGAAAGTGTCACCAAGAACAATTGGATCTAAGTCTACCTAAATTGAGAGAGGATTTTTAGAGTGCCATAACATGACCCCATAGGATTAGATGGCTCTTTCTTATGATTAATGGGCGTCGAGAAACGGGATGCCGAATATTGATAACTTTGAGCAACTTGAGCACTTAAGTGATTTCACTGCTAGGGTGTGGCCTGCATTGATCAGACAAGTTGGAGAGTTAAGAGAAGGAATTCCTACCATAAACCCAACAACCCTGATGCATACGAGCTGATGGTTCGGTGCTGCGACAAGTAGATGGAAAGATGGGTCATTGTGCAACTTTTCATTGAACTCATCTGATGCTTTTTGTCACAACCGAGAAAGTGCCACCACGAGCAATTGGATCCGAGTCTACCTAAACCAAGAGAGGATTTTTAGAGGGCCATAGCATGACCCGATAGAATCAAACAACTTGTTCTTATGATTAACGGGCACTGAGAAACGCGATGCCAAATATTGACAACTTTGAGCAACTTGAGCACTTAAGTGATTTCGCTGCTAGGGTGTGGCCTGCAATGATTGGTCGAGTTGGAGAGAAAAATGAAGGAATTCATAGCATAAACCCAACCACCTTGATACTTACGAGCTGACGGTTTGGTGCCACGACGGGCCTATTGAAAGATGGGGCACTGTGCAACATTTCATTGAACTCATGTGACACTTTTTGTCGCAACCGAGAAAGTGTCGCCATGAGGAATTGGATTTGAGTCTACCTAAACTAAGAGAGGATTTTTTAGAATGCCATAACACAACCCCATAGGATCAGATGACTCATTCTTATGATTAACAGGCACAGAGAAATGCGATGCTAAATATTGACAACTTTGAGCAACTTGAGCACTTAATTGATTTCGCTGGTAGGGTGTGGTCCGCATCGATCAGATGAGTTGGAGAGGAAAACAAAATAATTCCTAGCATAAAATAGGCCACCCCAATGTGTACGAGCTGATGGTTTACGGCTGTGACGAGTGGATTGAAAGATAGGGCATTGTGTACTTTTTATAGAACTCATCTAACCCTTTTTGTCGCAACCGAGAAAGTGTTGCCACAAGCAATTGGATCTGAGTCCACCTAAATCGATAGAGGCTCTTTTAGAGTGCCATAACATAACCCCATTGGATTAGATGACTTGTTCTTATGATTAATGGGCGCTGAGAAACGCGATGCCGAATATTGACAACTTTGAGCAATGTGAGCACTTAAGCAATTTCGGTGTGTGGCCTGCAATGATCATACGAGTTGGAAAGAAAAAAAAAGACATTCCTAGCATAAACCCGACCACCTTGACGTGTATGAGTAGATTGAAAGATGGGGCATTGTGAAACTTTTTCATTGAATGCATGTGATGCTTTTTGTCGCAACTGAGAAAGTATCACAACGAGAAATTGGATCCGAGTCTACCTAAATGGAGAGAGGGTTTTTTAGAGTGCCATAACTTGACCTCGTAGGATCAGATGACTCATTCTTATGATTAACGGGCACTGAGAACACGATGCCGAATATTGACAACTTTGAGCAACTTGACCACTTAAGCGATTTCGCTGCTAGGGTTTGGCCCACATCGATCAAATGAGTTGGAGAGCCAAAAATAGGCATTCCTAGCAATAAACCTAGCCACCTTGACATGTACAAGTTGACGATTTGGTGCCGCAATGAGAAGATTGAAAGATGGGGCATTGTGCAACTTTTCATTGAACTCATGTGACACTTTTTATCGCAACCGAGAAAGTGTCATGATGAGCAATTGGATCTGAGTCTACCTAAACCTAACACAACATCATAGGATCAGATGAATCATTCTCATGATTAATGGACACTGAGAAATGCGATGCCTTATATTGACAACTTTGAGAAACTTGAGCACTTAAGCGATTTTGCTGCTAGGGTGTGGCCCACAATGATTAGATGAGTTGGAGAGAAAATGAAGGCATTCCTAGCGTAAACCCAGCCACCCCGACGTGTATGAGCTGATGGTTTAGTGCTGCGACAAGCGGATTGAAAGATGGGGCATTGCGCAAATTTTCATTGAACCCATCTGATGCTTTTTGTCGCAACCGAGAAAGTGTCACCATGAGAAATTGGGTTTGAGTCTACGTAAACTGAGAGAGGCATTTTTAGAGTTCCCTAACATGACCCCATAGGATTAGATGGCTTGTTCTTATGATTAATGGGTTCCGAGAAACATGATGCCGAATATTGACAACTTTGAGCAACTTGAGCACTTAAGCGATTTTGCTAC